>NC_054483.1:61903002-62217334 GCF_017639515.1 Carcharodon carcharias | reverse complement strand
TTCAGTTTTTCCAGGTAATTCTGTTTTTGTTTTGGATTTCCAGCATCCGCAGTTTTTTGTTTATAACCCTTTAGAGAGGCTCTGCCATCGCAGTGGTGGCCTGACTGCAAAAGCCATTTTTTATTTGCACTTTGGAGAGATGGTGCCTCCAATTTGAAGCCCTTCTCCTTCATTTACCTGTCACTGCATTTTGCTGCCCCTTTCAAGTTGGTAGGCCTCTGATTAGCCCTCCAGCTTCAAGAGCCTACCCGCCGTCCTTAATTGGACAGCAAGCCCACCCATTCCCGGGAAAAACACAATGACTATTTTCTACATGGTGCGGGCTTCTGATCCACATTTGAGCCTGCTGGCAGGATTCAGAAGTCCACAGAGAAATTCCTTCCCACAGAGGCATGGAACAGGTAGAGAGAAAGGACAGCAAGTCTGCTACTAAACAGAAAACACAGAGTTAAGGGTTATAATTACTCAGCTTGCTAAACGGTGAAAAGTGATGTTCCACAAGGATTGGTGCTTGGACTATTATTGTTCAACATTTACATAATTGATTTGGACTCAGGAGTACAAATTCAAAATTTTTGAATAATGCCAAATTAGGGGTGTAGTTATTACAAATAAGGATTGCAACAAAATGCCATAATAAGCTTCTAGAGTAGACATGTAATTAGCAAATAAACTTCAAAATGGTTAAGTATGAGGCTAGGAAAAACAAGGAGGCCTTGTAAATAAGTGCCTGAATGTAGGAGAGAATTAAGACATGAGTGCAGATACACAAATCATGAAAAGCAGAGATGCAGGGCATTAAGGCCATTACAAAAAAGTAAACAATGGACTGCAGTTCATTTCTAGAGGGACAGAACTAAAAAGCAGAGAAGTTATTTTAAACGTGTACAGACCTTCCATTTTCAGTAAAAACAATCTTGGCACATCTTTGCACAGGCTACAATAGAATCGTAGAATGGATCATTTTGGTTTTGTAAATGATTTTGAAAACATAAGATGAATTGAGTCAAACCATTATGAGGTCCCTTTTTATTTCAAAAAGTGAGGGTTATGGAGACGAATGAGTAGGATGTCCAAGAAACCTGAGCTTAAATTATTTAAACTTTACATTTCAAAACAATTTTTTTTTAGATAATGAGCATTTAATTGCACAGCTGTTTATTCAGCTACAATGTCTAAGGAAACATAAGTTTTCATATCCAGGCCCACTCTAGTTCTGCCAAACCCTAGAACAGTAACATCTTGCTCACATGCGCCTAAACTCTAAGATCATTCCCTCCTCCCCAGAGCTGCAAAACATACCAGATCCCCACCTCTGGCTGGTAAATTTTATCTATTGTGAGATGAAAGTTGTCTATATGGATTTTAAGAAAGCGTTTGGCAAGATACCACATAAAAGGCTCATTAACAAAATTGAGGCTTGTAGAATAGGAGGGTCAGTATGCAATTGGATAAAAAAAATTGTTTTAAGGACAGAAAGCAGCAAGTAGATGGTTGTTTTGTGGACTAGAGGATGGTGGACAGTGGTGTCCCTGAAGGGTCAGTGCTAGGACCACTGCTTTTTTTGCTATATATAAAAATGAATTGGATCTTGGAACACAAAACAAAATTTCCAAATTTGCCAACGATGTCTGTTACAACCAGTATGAAAGGAGTCCGCAGTTTATCTAGCCCCACTACTCCACAGGTTGCAACATTTGTGTAAATATTTAATTCACTTACCAAATGGCTGGTGGTTTACCTTCGCTATTGTTAGACCCAGAATAAAAGAGACTTTAACCAGGCTTCTTTCAATAAATTCAGAATGATTGATTTAGTGTAAAGCAACTTTTTTTAAAAAAAAAACAAATTGCAAGACTAGTTAACACACAATTTGTAACATGAAAGTGTAACAATCTATGCCTTTTAAAATTGCCCAGCATTCCGCGCGCATGGGCATACACACACACACACACACACACACACACACACACACACACACACACACACACACACACACACAAATGGGGTCTCTGCAGAGATGGGCGGTTGAAGAAAAAAACTTTATAAAAAGGAAGGTTGCATGGTTGTGACGCTGTCAATCTGATGCTCCTTTGAGCAAGGACGAGTCGCTAATCCCAACAGATATCTGGAGATATCAACAATGGAGCTTCAGCTTGGATGAAAATAGAGTCGGATCAATCCTTCTCATCTCAGCCTCTTGGGTTTCCAAATATAGACAAGTTCCCCTGAGATGAGGCTTCCTAGCTGGATACTGGTAACGACACTGTTTCGTGCAAGGCAAGGAGAGCGTGAGCTGGGCAGCTTTCCCTCTCCTTAATTCATTCCCAACTGAATTCAAAACAAGAAGTTCAAAATATAAAACTCCTCTGTCAGGTGATTTCCAGTAAATCACTTTGCCTTTAAAATATTTTTTTTCCATCAATTAAAGCGATTGCAGTTCAAATAAACAAATAGCTCTCCTCCACATTTGCCATGCTGGTCATTTAGCTGACACCATGTGATTTCTTGGAAAAAGCGTGCTTGCACTAGTCTAAGATGAACCTGTGGCCTTTTTTTTTAAAAAGAAAATCCAGGTCAGCTCCTAAGTGTCCAAATAATGCAATGTCCCTCCAAATTTTAAAACAAAATATAGTTGTTGCAGACATTGTTCTAACATCAAACTTGGAGGAATGATAAACAGTGAGGAAGATTTGAATTGTCTGCAGCAGGCCATAGGCTGGCAGAATGAGCACACAAGTGGCAAGGTGTGAAACATTTTGGCAGAAGGGATGGGGAAAGGCAACATAAACTTAATGGCGCAATTCTAAAATGTTTGTAGGAACAACGGGACCTGGGGTGCACATGCATCGATCGTTGAAGGTAGCAGAAAATAGTGAGAGAGTGGTTAGCAAAGCGTACATGATCTTGGGCTTCGAGGCATTGCGTACAAAAGCAGGAAGTCAGGCTGAACTTGTACAGCTCTGGTGAGACCCCAACTGGAATGCTGCGACCAATTCTGGTCACCACATTTTAGCAAAGACGTGAAGTTCCTTGAGAGGGTGCAGAGGAGATTTACCAGAATGATTCCAGGAATGGGGGCATTAGTTACAAGGTTAGGTTGGAAAGGCTGGAATTGTTCTTCTTGGAGCTAAGGAGATTATAAAAAGCAGGCTATAAAAGCTTCTATAAGTATGTAAAAAGAAAAAGATTAGTGAAGACAAAAGTAGGTCCCTTCCAGTCTGAAACAGGAGAATTTATAATAGAAAACAAGGAAATGGGAGAGCAATTAAACAATTACTTTAGTGTCTTCACAGAGGAAGACACAAATAACTTCCCAGAAATACTAGGGAACCAAGGGTCTAGTGAGGAGGAATTGAAGGAAATTATATTACTAAAACAATAGTGCTGGAGAAATTAATGGAACTGAAAGCCAATAAATCCCCAGGACCTGATAATCTACATCCCAGGGTACTAAAGGAGGTGGCCATGGAAATAGTGGATGCGTTGGTTGTCATCTTCCAAAATTCTGTAGATTCTGGAACAGACCCGGCAGATTGGAGGGTGGCAAATGTAACCCCACTATTTAAAAAAAGGAGGGAGAAAACAGCGAATTACAGACCAGCTAGCCTAATCTCAGTAGTAGGGAAAATACAGAGAATATTATAAAATATTTGATAACAGGACACTTAAAAAAATATCAATGGGATTAGACAAAGTCAACATGGATTTATAAAAGGGAAATCATGTTTGACAAACCCGCTGGAGTTATTTGAGGACGTAACTAGCAGAATACATAAGGGAGAACTAGTAGATGTGGGGCAGAATTTTCCTGTCAGGGGGATTGGGGGAGTTGTGCGAGGGCAGGCAGGAGCAAGCGAGAACCCGGTTGGCACCCCCGATCAGGTGCGCACCGCCAATTTTACATGGGCGGGCCAATTAAGGCCCACCCAGCGTGATGCACACCCAGAAGAGCTGTGTGCTCCCTGTGCAGGCAGTGGGGGGATTCCTTGAGTCACGGCTGCCCGCCCGCTGAACTGACAATCTAAATGGTGCGTGGTGACGTCAGGACGTGCGCCCGACGTCACCGTGTGCCATTTTATGCGTCAGCGAGCGGACCCCGCCCCTGCTCGCCGAAGGGAAAATTCTTCCCGTGGTATATTTGGATTTTCAGAAAAAAGTCCCACATAAGAGGTTAGTGTATAAAATTAAAGCACATGGGATTGGGGGCAATATATTGGCATAGATTGAGAACTGGTTAGCAGACAGGAAACAGAGAGCAGGAGTAAATGGGTCTTTTGATAAATGAGTAGCAGGTGGTGACTAGTGGAGTACTGCAGGGATCAGTGCTTGGGCCCCAGCTATTCACAATATATATCAATGATTTGGCTGAGGGAACCAAATGTAATATTTCCAAGTTTGATAACGATATGAAACTTAGTGAGAATGTGAGTGATGAGGAGGGTGTTAAGAGGCTTCAAGGCGATTTAGACAGGTTGAGTGAATGGGCAAATACATGGCAGTTGCAGTATAATGTGGATAAGTGTGAAGTTATCCACTTTGGTAGGAAAACCAGAATGGCAGGGTATTAGTTAAATGGTGATAGATTGGGAAATGTTGATGTGCAAAGGGATCTGGGTGGCCTTGTACACCAGTCACTGAATGCAAGCGTGCAGGTTCAGCAAGCAGTTAAGAAGGCAAATGGTATGTTGGCCTTCATTGCAAGAGGACTTGAATACAGAAGCAAGGATGTCTTACTGCAGCTGTACAAGCCTTTGGTGAGACCACACCTGGAGTACTGTATGCCGTTTTGGTCTCTTTACCTAAGAAAGGATTATATTTGCCATAGAGGGAGTGCAGCAAAGATTCCTCAAACTGATTCCTGGGATGACAGGACTGTCGTACGAGGAGAGATTGGGCCAACTAGGCCTGTATTCACTGGAGTTTAAAAGAATGAGAGAAGATCTCACTGAAACATATAAAATTCTGTCAGGGATGGACAGATTGGATGCAGGAATGATATTTCCTCTGACTGGAGAGTCTAGAACAAGGGGCCACAGTCTCAGGATATGGGGTAGACCATTTAGGACTGAGATGAGTAGAAACTTCTTCACTCAGAGGGCAGTGAACCTATGGAATTCTCTACCACAGAAGGCTGTGGAGGCCAAGTCACTGAATATATCTATGAAGGAAACAGATAGATTTCTGGACTCTAAAGGCATCAAGGGGTATGGGGAGAGTGCAGGAGTATGACGTTGAGGTAGAGGATCAACCATGATCATATTGAATGGTGGAGCAAGCTCGAAGGGTCCAATTACCTACTCCTTTTTTGTATGTTTCAACGATTGAGTGGAGATATGATGGGGGTATACATGACAGGCTTAGGTAAGGTAGGCAAGGAAAAACTCTTCCCATTAACTGATTGCACAAGGACCAGGGGATACAGATTTAAGAATTTGGGCCAAAGATGCAGCAGGAATATGTAAGGAAAAATTTTTTTGCACAGCGAGTGGTAATGACCTGGAATATTCTGTCCACAAAGTTGGTAGATGTGGAAATTATCAATAATTTCAAAAGGAAATTGAATTGGCACTTGAAAGAAATAAACTTCCAGGGCTATTTGGAATGACCAGGAGAGTGGGACTGACTTTGCATGGCCTCATTCTGTGCTGTAAATGGCTCTATGACTTTGATTATATCAGACTTCGAGTACTGTAAACAATTCAGGTCTCCAGATTACAAAAGATAGAGATGCACGGGAGAAGACTGAAAACAGCCTCTATTGAGAACCTTGAGTAAAGAATGCAAAATGACTTAACATAGTATCTGTAAAGAAGATAATTCCACTTGTGGACTAAACCAGTTCAAGAGGCCACAAATATAAGACCGTCACTATAAATCCAACTGAGAATTCAGAAAAAAAACATCTTTATCCAAAGAGCGGTGAGAATGTGAAACTCAATGCTACAAGGGAGTAGTTGAGATGAATAGATGTACAGAGGTAAAAAGGAATAGAACGATATTATTACTATATATATATATGTTAATGGTGTTAGGTGACAAAAGGTGGGAAGAGGCTCATGTGGAGCATAAATATTGACCTGTTGGCCTTAATGTTTCTACATGCTATAAATTGAATGTAAAATATTATGTAACTTCAGATCACATACAATTTATATGATAGGAGAGCAGATAAATTGTAGAGCATCCGAAATGAGACAAGTATTCACAAGAAAAACTAATTGCAAAACTTCTGGAAAATTTCTCCCTGATCTTGAACGGTAAATAAAAAAACTCAAGGACAAAGTTTAAACCAAGATCCAAAAATTCACTATATGTTTGTCCTTGCTACTGCACTCAAAATAATAGAGATAAAATTTTGGTAGGATTTGGGGCTCAGTTTTCATTTTCACTGTGGTACAGGTACGTCCTACAGGAATGTCTAATAGTTCTAGGCTATATCATGAAAGACCACCTTGAAATGCTGGGCCATGAACTGTTTTATTCCGCACAAAACATCCCAATGTTATAAACAAAACTTAAACTACATGCTTCAGTGTTTGCCTATCTATACTCATGAAAGTTATAAGGACATAATAAAAGATTTCATTGCAGAGTTATCTAGCACCTCAAATAGAAAATATGATCTTATTAAAACTTATAGCCCTCTTATTTAAAACCAAGATTTGGGGTTCTAATTTTCTTGTTGAGACATTCATTTCTAAGTCTTGGTGCCATTTTTGGCTCAGTGACAGTTTGGGAGTTCAAGTTCCACTCCAGAAACATGCGGCGGAATCATCCCAGATTTGCACTGAGTGCAGCAATGGGTGGGAAAATCATTTTACCCGCTGACCACAATGGCAGCTTCTCACACCGTATCATCCAAATTCCACCACATTAATTGTGCATTCCCAGGAAACACGCCATTTCAATGGAGGGCGGGATCTTATTCACCCGCCATGCCATCACCTCGCCACTTCATCACGCCAGGGGCCATATTTAAAGAGCAGCCGCGCACTCACACACCTCTCAGTACTTCTAGCCATGACTGCTGCAAAGAAGACATGACCCCGGAAGGCAAGAAAACGGCAGCCCCCCCACCCCCTTCCGGTTTAATAATGCATCCCTCGAGCGTGGAGGCCCGCGGTGATGTCCTCTACCCCCACTCTGGCTGCAGGATGTGGGCAGCAGCATCACTAATCCAGCATGGGAGATGATGGAGACGATGGCAACGGTGTTCAGTGCCAATGCCCTGCAAAAGAGGACAACCACCCAAGTGCCGCAACAGGATGAATGGTCTCATCCATTCCGCCAGAGTAAGTCACTGTTCTCATCACTCTCAACTCACACACTTCAAACCCATCACACAACCAGGGATCTCACACGTCAAGGGACAACGCCACGACTCTCACACACACCCTGACATCTTTGGCAGGCTCATATCCTCTGGAGCTCATGTCCTCATCCTATCCATGTCTCTGCTCACCACACAAACATTCCACGCAATGCCATGTGTCCTGCTCACACTCCCTTCATCTTTTTCAGGCAGGAGAAGCTGGTTCAAAACAGCAGGGAGATGTCCCAGGTCGGGGATGGACGGCCACATTAGGCCCCTCACTCACTCTGAGAGCGTGCCATCGTGCTGACCGGTGAGATGTGGACTGTGCCTGCGACGACTGTGAGGTCGGTGGTGAACACCCACATGAGGATCCTGCACCCCATCATCCCTCTCACAACATAATTGTGAGTGCTCTCTCTCCTGCTTTTGACTCTGCTGCCATGCACTAATTATCTCTACTTTGGTTCACAGGGAACTCTGCCAAGCGACTGACACCCTCAGCCAGCAAGTCCCTCAGCTCCATCTAAGTCCTCACCTCCAGCCAAGACAACACCTCCTCCATTGAAGAGCTGGAAATAAACAGCCTGGAAGACCCATCACAGCACTTACCCACACCCTCTGCCAACACAAACACACACACCTTGGTGGGACCTAGATCTAGAGCAGGCTCGGGTTCACAATCCGGTAGTCACCGCACAAACACGTGTTCAAGCAGGTTCAGTTGAGCTCCCCGGCACTCTGGAGGACTGCTGGGGAAGAGGCATCTGTCAGGTCCAAGTCAGATGATGAGCCTCTGGATTTGACTTTCCAACTCATCCTGGAGAGTCAGCACAAGGTGAGGGAACATCATGCAGAGCTGTTGGAAGCCCTCAAAAGAGTGGCACGTGAGTCAAAAGAATGCGTCTTTCCATGCTCTCTGATGAAGTGGTGTCCACATGTGCACATATGGAGGTCTCTATGGGGAGAATGGCAGATGCCATGGAAACCATGTTCCAGCAAAATGCGGAGACGTGTGCAGAACTGCACTCCATCGCTGTAGCCATGGGTGAGTTCCTGCAATGGCGACGCAAGAGGGAAATGGGTCACCTCAACGTCCCCCCCAGATGCTCCTTCACCTCATGGAGACAGGCTGGAATCCCCAGGCACCCAAGGGGAGGAGGCGCGGCAGCTGGACACTCCTGAGTCATCCGCTCAGGAACCTCACAAGGCTGTCCACTCCCTCTAAGTCCCCTTTGCCTGTGACCCCCTCAACCTCAGCCTCTGATACCACAGAGGGTGTAACTGGCCAACAGGAGGAAAGCCAAAGAAAGACGGGGCTCCCAAGGCCTCAGCTCTCCACAGCAGCCACGCCGAAGGTATCAGAAGCGATAGAGCAAACCATTGCACAGCACAGACTGTCTCCACAGATGTCAAGACAGTAACTAGAAATCTAAGGCATTCAAAAGTTAAGA
The DNA here is from genome assembly GCF_017639515.1 of Carcharodon carcharias. NCBI lineage: Eukaryota > Metazoa > Chordata > Chondrichthyes > Lamniformes > Lamnidae > Carcharodon > Carcharodon carcharias. The sequence goes on along the minus strand of NC_054483.1, from coordinate 62,208,565 downwards.
AATTCTGATCACAGTTGATTACATGGGTGAACAAATTTTGTCATTTTACAATCTGGAAATATATTCCCTTTCGCTGAATAATGTGTAAAGATGTCTTTCAGCTTCATTGACAGTCTTCGCGAGTCCTCCCACTGCATCCCATTCGCCCCCTCCTCCCCACTAGCAGTTCAGCTGCATTCAGCCGGGCCACGAGTGATTCTGGAAGAACAAGTGTGTGCACAGCAGTGACTTTCGGAGCCTCGTGCAAGCACTCTCTCCCATGCACATGGAACATTCCCATATCACACTCATCTCAATGTCCTGAGCATTTTCAATGCTGCCTGCTGGGGTTCGCTTTCAGTTGTCCACCTGAGCTGACCTGCATCTTGGCCCACCCATTGATCACACTCCTAGGCAACACCTGATCTTGCCCACCATAACTCTCGTTTCACTTTCGATTTAGCCAGCATGATAGAGCTACAGTTTTTCTTTCATTCCCCCCGTCCTTTCCCTTCTCCCAGTCACCCATTTCCTTTCCCCATCACTGTTGAACTCCCTGGCATCACCTTCCACCTCCCCTCTGTGACCTACAAGCCACAACCCTTTTCTTTCGGAGATATCCAGGTGAACGTGCACATTCTCTTCCTTCCTGAAAATCCCACCCTCATCCACATTAACCTGCCCAACATTCTCCTTCCCATCCCCCAGGTCTGTGTCTTTCTCCAAGTCCCCACCAACCACCCTTACTATCCCTTCTACCGATACCGTCGAACTCTTACTTTCCTACCCTACCGCATCATTCTGCCCTTGGTCATTCTCACTATTCCCTTGTACCATGTCCACCCTCAGTTCACTCCTCAGGAGGTAGTCATGGACTCATCAGAGCCCTCCCTTGCACATTCATCTGGATATCCCCTTCCACCCTCCCCCACCGGACTCCTTCCTCCCCCCTGACCCCGGAATCCTCAATCTCACCGCCCCCAACACCTTCGTTTCCACCCCTCCCTACCTCACTCCTCCAACACCTTCGTTTCCCACCCTAGCAATTTCACCACCCCCACCAACACCTCCTCCTCTCCCAGTTGATCGTAGACCTTCCTCTCCCATCCCCCAGTACATCTTCCTCTCCCAAACATAGCTGGACCTTCCTCTCCACCCACTCGACCATCATCCGTTTTGAACAGACCCTCAACGGAGCTTTTCCACCTTCCGTGCGCTGCTTCACAGCAGAGCCATGTCCATGACAATCTACCCAGCATGCCATGGAGAGTCTTTCAGGGTCCTGTTGCTGTTGGGCTCCAGCATCTTCTGCTCCTTCGATGTCCGTGATGTGAGCAAGGCCTTGGCAGTAAGTCCCAACTTCTACATGTCACAACTGTCAAGATGTGCTCTGCACCAGCATGTTTTCCTGTCAATGTGGATAGACGATGCAGCATGGGGGAATGATTCCAGCGGGCTGACCTTACAATGATGTCCATATACAATACAATGAGGTTCCTGACGTCCTATAGCGAGAAGCGCGGCCTGCCATTGACAGGCAGAGCAGACAATTGCAAACTGGTTTCACAACGTTGTGAAACTGATTTTTGGCCTTCTCACCATATTGTCGCTCAAGCTGCTGAACACGCCCGACGCCAGCGGGCATGGAAAACTTCGCCCATGAGCAATAATCTAGGTTGGTACTTCAATGCACTAGAGTGAAAGCTGCATCGTCAATGGTACCATCTTTCAAATGAGACATTAAATCAAGGCCCCACCTTCCTTCTTAAGTTGAGTAAAAAGGATCCACAGCTCTATTTGAAGAAGGGCAGGGAAGTTCCATCCTGGCCAATAATTATCCCTCAATCATCATCAATAAAACAGGTTAGTCATTATCACATTACTATTTGTCAGACCTTGCTGTGCACAGTTTGGCTGTTGTGTTTGCAACACTGGTTACACCTCAAAAGTACTTTATTGGCATCAAAGCATCTTTGCATGTCCTGAGGTTATGAAAAGCACTGTATAAATGAAACTCTTCCCAAAATTTTACTGATAGATACTAGGTTGCAGGCACTTAACACATTATTCTGAAATTCTTCTCTCTGCTACTTGAAGGACAGTGGTAACCCAGTTCAAATAACTCTTATTTTAGTGCAGATGGTAACAGAGGGGAATTTCAGCTGAATGCATTAAGCCTTCTCATCCTAATATTCCAAGGTCTTCATTTATACAAGGAACAAGGACAGAGTATTGTGCTCACAAGACTTGATTTGAAAGTTACAACACTGGTTTATACCTATATAAAAGCAAAAAACTGCAGATGCTGGAAATCCAAAACACAAATACAAAAACCTGGAAAAACACAGCAGGTCTAGCAGCATCTGCGGAGAGGAATACAGTTAACGTTTCGAGTCCGAATGACCCTTCAACAGAACTAAGTAAAAATAGAAGAGAGGTGAAATATAAGCTGGTTTAAGGGGGCGGGAGGGAGAACAGGTAGAGCTGGATAGAGGGCCAGTGATAGGTGGAGATAACCAAAAGATGTCACAGACAAAAGGACAAAAAGATGTTGAAGCTGGTGATATTATCTAAGGAATGTGCTAATTAAGGGTAGAAAGCAGAAGGAGCAAGGTACAGATAGCCCTAGTGGGGGTGGGGTGGGTGAAGGAATCGAAAAAAGCTAAAAGGTAGAGATAAAACAATGGATGGAAATATATTTAAAAATAATGGAAATAGGTGGGAAAAGAAAAATCTACATAAATTATTGGAAAAAACAAAAAGGGGGAAAATCGGAAACGGGGTGGGGATGGAGGAGGGAGCTCATGATCTAAAATTGTTGAACTCAATATTCAGTCTGGAAGGCTGTAAAGTGCCTAGTCGGAAGTTGAGGTGCTGTTCCTCCAGTTTGCGTTGAGCTTCACTGGAACAAGGCAGCAAGCCAAGGACGGACATGTGGGCATGAGAGCAGGGTGGAGTGTTGAAATGGGAAGCGACAGGGAGGTCTGGGTAATGCTTGCGGACAGACCGAAGGTGTTCTGCAAAGCGCTCACCCAGTCTGCGTTTGTAATGTAGAGGAAACTGCATTGGGAGCAACGAATGCAGTAGACTAAGTTGAGGGAAGTGCAAGTGAAATGCTGCTTCACTTGAAAGGAGTGTTTGGGCCCTTGGACAGTGAGGAGAGGGGAAGTAAAGGGGCAGGTGTTGCGCCTTCTGCAGTTACATGGGAAGGTGCCGTGGGAGGGGGTTGAGGTGTAGGGGGTGATGGAGGTGTGGACCAGGGTGTCACTGAGGGAACGATCCCTACGGAATGCCGCCGGGGGGGGCTGAAGGGAAGATGTGTTTTGTGGTGGCATCATGCTGGAGTTGGCAGAAATGGCGGAGGATGATCCTTTGAATGCGGAGGCTGGTGGGGTGATAATTGAGGACAAGGGGGACCCTATCATGTTTCTAGGAGGGAGAAGAAGGTGTGAGGGCAGATGCGCGTGAGATGGGCCGGACACGGTTGAGGGCCCTGTCAACCACCGTGGGTGGAAAACCTCGGTTAAGGAAGAAGGAGGACATGTCAGAGGAACTGTTTTTGAAAGTGGCATCATCAGAATAGATGCAACGGAGGCCCTAGTGGGGGTGGGGTGGGGGAAGGAGTCGAAAAAGGCTAAAAGGTAGCGATAAAACAATGGATGGAAATACATTTAAAAATAATGGAAATAGGTGGGAAAAGAAAAATCTATATAAATTATTGGAAAAAAGGGGGATCGGAAAGGGGGTGGGGATGGAGGAGAGAGTTCATGATCTAAAATTGTTGAACTCAATATTCAGTCCGGAAGGCTGTAAAGTGCCTAGTCGGAAAATGAGGTGCTGTTCCTCCAGTATGCGTTGAGCTTCACTGGAACAATGCAGCAGGCCAAGGACGGACATGTGGGCATAAGAGCAGGATGGAGTGTTGAAATGGCAAGCGACAGGGAGGTCTAGATCATGCTTGCGGACAGACCGAAGGTGTTCTGCAAAGCGGTCACCCAGTCTACGTTTGGTCTATCCAATCTAGAGGAAACCGCATTGGGAGCAACGAATGCAGAAGACTAAATTGAGGGAAGTGCAAGTGAAATGCTGCTTTACTTGAAAGGAGTGTTTGGGCCCTTAGAAAATGAGGAGAGGGGAAGTAAAGGGGCAGGTGCAGTTGCATGGGAAGGTGCTGTGGGAGGGGGTTGAGGTGTAGGGGGTGATGGAGGAGTGGACCAGGGTGTCCCGGAGGGAATGATCCCTGCAGAATGCCGCCGGGGGTGTGAAGGGAAGATGTGTTTGGTGGTGGCATCATGCTGGAGTGCGGAAATGGCGGAGGATGATCCTTTGAATGCGGAGGCTGGTGGGGTGATAAGTGAGGACAAAGGGGACACTATCATGTTTCTGGTAGGGAGGAGAAGGCGTGAGGGTGGATGCGCGGGAGATGGGCTGGAAACGGTTGAGGGCCCTGTCAACTACCGTGGGTGGAAAACCTCGGTTAAGGAAGAAGGAGGACATGTCAGAGGAACTGCTTTTGAAGGTAGCATCATCAGAACAGATGCAAAGGAGGCGAAGGAACTGAGAGAATGGGATGGAGTCCTTACAGGAAGCGGGGTGTGAGGAGCTGTAGTCGAGGTAGTTGGGGAATCGGTAGGCTTCTAATGGATATTGGTGGACAGTCTATCACCAGAAATTGAGACAGAGAGGTCAAGGAAGGGAAAGGAAGTGTCAGAGATGGACCATGGTTTATAACTGTTGGTTTAAATTTATTGGATAGCAGCTAAACGAAAAAGTCCACAATAAACAGAGTAGATTTAACAGCATACATCCTGTTGATAAATCACAAGAATTGGGATCCAGAAAAATGTTACCAATTTACAGCACTCCACAATTTAATGAAGGCTGTTCTGACCTGCAGGAGATAGCAGGACAGATTTTCTTCTAGAATTAAAAAAACTTATTCCTTATGTAGCTTGTGCTATAACATTATACTAAATTCACACTAATTTCACTGCAATATAGACCTGACTATATGTACTGGCAGTCCTCGACTTTATGATGTTCAACTTACAATGAATGGCACTTATGACGTTTATAAATTGACACCCTGTTTTGATGTTTCTATGTCAGTTTCGACTTTACAGCACCATGCCAGCGAACAAGTTCAAACATCATACTTGCGCATTGAAGTTCCGCGCTACCTATCTCTCTGATCCAACGCTATTAGTATGGTACTGTACTATATTCCATACGTATTTTTACCTTATTATGTGATTGATGTCAAATGCATATGTACATTAACGCTGCTCGTCTATAATTGATTGAGTACAAAATTCTGGGTTATTTTGGTGAAAATAGACTATCAGGCCTTGGTTCACAGACCAATCCCTCATTTTAACATTGTTCTTATGGGAAAATTGGTTCCGAGTTACAATGTTTCGACTTAAGACGCAATTTTCAGGAAGCAATTGTCATGAGTCCAAGGACTGCCTGTATATATGTTGAAAGTTTAACTGGCATTGTCTATTGCTATAACAACATGCAAAGGGTTAAATATCTGCAGCTATACTTAGGTTATTTCTCAAAGAAGCCACGAGCTCAAAGGAGAGACAGGCTGATGGCATTCAGGTTTACAGCGTGTGAAGTACTGGGGAAAGCAAATAAGTTTAGGGTATAATCGGGTGAAATATCTGTAGATTTCACATTACACAGAAACATTATATACCAAAGATTAACTATATACTTGCTTTTTGATAGAAATGTAACCTGTTGCTTCAGTAAAATTCAAAGGAGTTTGGATTGCATTTCCATGGGAAGCCTGTTTTACCTGGAAGTCATCTAAACGTAGAGGTCAAATGGACATTCTACATTTTTAGCCACCATAAAATTTTTGTGCTTGGTGCCAACCAGCAGAGAAGCTGGGCCAGTCTTGAAATCGAAGCATATTTCAACACAGGGATGGTGGCATAGTGATAATGTTACTGGACTAATGCAGTACTTCAGAGGTCCAATGCTAATTGCTCTGGGGACACAAGATCAAATCCCGCCACAGTAGCTGGTGGAAGTAAATTTCCATTAATTAAATAAATATGGAACAAAAGCTAGTCTCATGGTGACCATGAAACTACCAGATTGTCCTAAAAAAAGTCTGGAAGGAAAAATGCCATCCTTATCCAGTCAGGCCTACATGTGACTTCAGATCCACAGCAATGTGATTAACTTTTTAAACTCCCTCTGAAATGGCCTAACAAGCCACTCAGTTGTACCAAATCACTACAGTCAACCCGGCCAAGTCCTCCTTACTAACATCTAGGGCTTTTGTGTCAAATTTGGGAGAGCTGTCCCACATACTCACCAAATCCTACCTTGCAGCCAATGTCCCAAATTCCTCCATCATCATTACTATCAGCGGCAGCATAGTAGTATACAGTCAAGAAGCAGTTGCCCTCCAGACTCCAAATATTAACATCTCATGGCATCAGGTTAAACAAAGGCAAGGAGCCTCTGATTACCACCTACCAGCCTCCCTCAGCTGATGAGCACCACTTGGAAGAAGCACAGAGGGTGGCAAGGGTGTGTACTCTGTTGGGACTTCAATGCCCTTCACCATGAATGGCTGTGTAGAACCACTATAAATTGAGCTGGCTAGGTCCTGAAGGACATGTGCCAGACTGGGCCTGTGGTAGATGGTGACCAGGCCTGCAGGAGGTGGTGAGATGGCCAACAAGAGGAACTTCCAATCCACCTGTTCCAGATGAATCTGCCTCTGACAGTATTGGTAGGAGTGACTACCACACACTCCTTCCAGAGACAAAGTCACTGAGGATACCCTCCATTGTGCTGTGGTGGCACTACCATTGTGCTAAATAGAATAGATTCAAATAGATTTAGCAGCTGAAAACTGGGCATCCATGAGCCACTGTGGACCATCAGCAGCAGCAGAATTGTATTCAACCACTTCATGCCCAGAATATTCCTCACTTTACCATTACCATCAAGCCAGGAGATCAACTCTGGTTCAATGAGCAGTGTAGGAGAGTATGCCAGGTGCAGCACCAGACATATCTAAAAATGAAGTATCAACCTGGGGAAGCTATAACACAGGATTATATGCATGCTAAACAGCAGAGGCAATATGCATGGACAGAACTAAACAATCCCATAACCAATGGATCTAAACAATATTCTGCAGTTCTGCCATATCCAGTCGTGAATGGTGGTGGACAATTAAACACCTAACTGAAGGAGGAGGCTCCATAAATATCCCCATCCTCAATGATTGGGGAGCCCAACACATCAGCGCAAAGAACAAGGCTGAAACATTCACAACTATCTTCAGCTAGGTTTACCAAGTGGATGATCCATCTCAGCCTCCTCCTGAGATCCCCAGCATCACAAATGCCAGTCTTCATCCAATTTGATTAATTCCACATGAAATCAATAAACAGCTGAAGGCACTGGATACAGCAAAGTTTTCCACGCTAGCGAGTCCACGCTAAAGATGCCTCTGGCAAAAGATTTGTTGCATCCATCTCCCGAGGAGGAGAAGAGGAAACACAAGAAGAAGCGTCTGGTGCAAAGTCCCAACTCCTACTTCATGGATGTCAAGTGCCCTGGTTGCTACAAAATCACTACTGTGTTCAGCCATGCACAGACTGTAGTGCTGTGTGTCGGATGCTCCACCGTACTCTGCCAGCACACCGGAGAAAAGGCCAGGTTAACAGAAGGCTGTTCCTTCAGAAGAAAGCAGCACTAAAAATGAAAGTTGGCATTTGAGGATGGGTGAGACTGCACACAGCCGGGCTTCTGGAGTCTGGCTGAGGGACACTGATTCGCTTCCTTGGGATCTGGATGGCAGTATGGGATAGATGGAACTGGGGGAAGGAGGAAGGGTGTCAGTGACCTGAAGCCTTGCTCATCTGCTGGATGAGCTTTTGTTTTTTGTTTATTGTTTTTGGACCCTCTTGCTGGTATTGAGTTATTTGTTCGAACTGTCAAATAAAATGACATAATGTATAAAAAAAAAGACTATGAGCCCTGACAACATCCTGGCATTTGTACAGAAGACTTGTGATCCAGAACTAGCTGCGCCCCTAGCTAAGCTATTCCAGTATAGATAAACATGGCAGCTTCCCAACAATGCGGAAAATTGACCTGGCCATGTTCTGTCCCCTAAAAGCAGGACAAATCCAATCCAACCAAATACCCCCTCCAATCTACTCTCGATCATCAAAGTGAGGAAAGTGCCACTGACAGTGCTATTAAACAGCACTTAGTCAGGAATAACGTGGTCAGAGTTGCTGAGGTTGGGTTCAAGCAGGGCCAACTCCTGACCTAATTAAAGCCTTGGTCCAAATACGCACAAAAGAGCTGAACTCAAGAAGTGAGATGAGAGTGACTGCTCTGACATCAAGGCAATATTTCACCGAATGTGGCATCAAGGAGTCCAAGCAAAATTAAAAACAATGGAAATCAGGGGGAAATCTCTCCACTGGTTGGAGTCATACCTAGGACAAAGGAAGATGGTTTTTGTGGTTGTTGGAGGCCAACCATCTCAGCCTCAGGACATCACTGCAGGCATTCCTCAGGGTAATGTCCTAGGCCCAAACATCTTCAGCTGCTTCGTCATTGACCTTCACTTCATCATAAGGTCTGAAGTGAGGATGTTCCCCAATGAGTGCAGTACTCAGTTCAATTCGTGACTCCTCAGATACCAAAGCAGTGTGTGTATCCATATGCAGTAAGATCTGGATAACATTCACGACACAGAATTGCCAACCAATGATCATTTGTAACAAGAGAGAATATAACCGTCTCCCCTTGACATTCAACAGCATTACCAGCGCTGAATCCCCCGCCACTGGTTACCACTGACCAGGAACTTAACTAGCCCAACCATATAAATACTTTGGCTACAAGACCAGGTCAGAGGCTGGGAATTCTGTGACGAATAACTCACCTCCCGAGTCCCCCAAGTTTGTCCACAATCTACAAGGCACAAGTCAGGAGTATGATGGAATACCTTCCACTACCCTGGATGATTGTAGCTCCAACAACACTCAAGAAACTCAACACATTCCAGGACAGAGCAGCCCTCTTGTTCAGCACCCCATCCACCATATTAAACAATCACTCCTGCCACTATCAGCACACAGTTCCAGCAGCGTGTAGCATAAACAATATGCACTGCAGCAATTCACCAAGCCTCTTCACAACATCTTCTAAACCTGCGTCTTCTACACCTAGATGAACAAAGACACTCAGACACATGAGAAAATCACCAGCTGTAAGTTCCCCTCAAAGCCAACACACCTGACTTGGAACTAAATTGCCTTTGCTTCACTGTGAGTGGATGGAAAACCTACAACTCCCTTCCTAACAGCACTGTGGGTGAACCTGCAGCAGATGAACTGCAGCGGTTCAAGGGGGCAACTCACCATCAACTTCTCAAGGGAAATTAGGGAAGGGCAACAAATGCTGGCCTTGCCACCAGCATTCACATCCCATGAAAGAATTAAAAACGTGACAAGGGAGTATATATAGACAATGAGTGGCATTTTTATTATTTTATATTGAGGGACAATGAGGTGCATGACTCATTGTTTTATATTGCATACTATTCGCTTATCTGTTTTTTCTAAATAAAGCATCAATCAATTTGGAGCCAGAGTCTCTGATTGATGCACTTTTTGAAGAATGACGAATCACACACTGGCAGGTGATATATTACTGTAGCTGACGTTTACAGTAAGGTTTCTGTGGGCGGAATTTTCCGGAAAATGCAGCGAGCCGTTCAAAACTCCATTCACTTCAGGGGACCAGAATATCCCACCAATGGGAGGGGTCGTAAAATTCCACCCTATGTTGTAAACTCAAAATCTCTATCATTTACCTAAATATTAAGCAGGGGTTAAGGCTTGCTGCAGGTCATAGGAGACATGAGATCATTATGTTTCAGTGTAGAGTTGTTCAAGAACACCACCAGTTTCTCATCATTAAAATCAAACTAATTGTAAGTAAACAGGTCAGTGCGACCTGTTCAAATTCACACTTGGTTACATTTGTTTAGAAAAATCTTGAGAGTCCCATTTATCAAACAATGAGATTCTGCAGGTCTTTTTTCATGGGTCAACAGTAATTGTTAACAGTCTTACATTAGTCATGATATTAGTTTTAAGCTGTAACATCCTCTGTACATGATGCCAGAGAATCAGGTTTATTGCCAATATCATGATCAGAACTTTCCTCCTGTTAAATGAGATTGGCTTTATAAAGAAATACTGTTCTGGTTTTTCATGGCTAGAGTTGTTACGGTTTGGATTTTTCAATGTGCAACCATTCAACAATTTAATTGTCAGTTACGTCGATATCCTTAGTGACAAATGCTCCAGTAAATCTTTTATTAGCTCAGTTCCACCCATTTGTTCACTGGATATTTATCCTGCTCCTTTCATCTAAATCAAATGACTGTTTGGATGCTTACTTTACTTCAGAAAAGACCAAACCACAAATCCTGTACAGTACATGCACAGAATATTTTTTCTTGAGGAAAATAATAAATCCTGTCATTAAGAAATGCTTGTTCCTCTGGTATTGATCTAGCAAAATACTTTAGAATTTTGTTCACATGATGTCCATGAATTTTTGGAACAAATATATCAATCTAAGCATTCTTGGAATTGCAATTGTGTACAGCAATGGCAAGTTGGACATATTCATGTGATGGAAACGTCTTCACTCGACATTTTAGCTATTGTGTCATTGTCTTAACTGATGACTCTTCTGTTGTTTGCCAGAAATAAAAATGTAATTGTCATTGCTTTGTAATGCTCTTGTGGTAATTTGCTTTGCAGAAAATTTCTGGGTACAGCTGATTCATTGTGATAGGTTTGCATTTCTTTATCATTCATGATCAATTGGATCTAAAGTCACTTCAATAATTTTTTGCTATATCCATTGTGTCTTCGTTCGTGTAACCACAACAAATGGAAATCTGTTGATACTCCTGGTTACGATGGCTCAATAGCGTACAGCACACACTTGGAATAAGGTAACTGAATATCATTCTGGTCTCTATGAAGTTAATCTTCCAAGTACTGAAATCCAGTTTAGAAAAGAGAAAATTAAGCAGCTGGATAGGGACAGTGGGTTGCACATGACTGTTTCACATTGGGATTTGGATTCAATAATCAGTGCAACTTGATGCCATAAAAGATGGAAACCTCTGCAGCTGTAGGGATCCTATGTCTAGCAAGTTGGGAAATTACATAGGATTACATAGGATATATGGCACCAAAACAGGCCATTTGGGGCAACCAGTCCTAGCCGGTGTTTATGCTCTACTTGAGCCACCTCCCACCTTTTCTCATCTAAACCTACTGTCATATCCACCTATTCTCTTCTCACTTAAATGCTAGTCTAGTTTCACCTTAAATGCATTAATGCTATTTACTTCAACCACTCCCTGTGCTCACCAGTTCCACATTCTGATCACTCTTTTTTCCCTATTAGATTTCTTGATGACAATCTTATATTGATGGCTTCTATTATGCTCTTCCCCACAAGAAGAAACATTCTCACTGTATCCACACTATCAAAACATAAGACCTCTACTAGGTCACTCCTCAGCCTTCTTTTTTTCAACAGAGAAGAGACCCAGCCTGTCAGTCCTTTCCTGATATGTATACCCACACATCTTTGATATCAATCTTCTCTGCACCCTCTCCAGTGCCTCTGTTTTTTTTATAATATGGTAGCCAGAAGTGCACGCAGTATTTTAACCATGGTTCAATCAGGTTAAGCATAACTTTACTTTTCAATTCTGTCCCTCTAGAAATAAAACTTAGGACAGAGTTTTCTGCTCCGGTTGGCGGTGGCCCTGTTTGGCGGCGTGAGCAGGCAATATGGCGAGAAAGCCAAAAATCAGTTTTACCCTGTCGTGAAATCAAATTGCAATCGCCCACTCCACCCGTCAATGGCAGGCCACGTTTCCTGCTGTCCAATGTCAAGAACTCAATTTTAATGCATTTGCATCTCATCATTGTTCCTGCACACCAGAATCATCCCCCCAAATCAGTGTAACTTCAGAACGATGTGATTTACAACTGCCTTTAAAAGGTATGCACCTGGTAAGCTGAACTTCAAGGGGAACTTGGAGGTGAGTGCACACAAACTTGCACAGCGCTCGCAAGGATTGTCCACACGACATCAAGGGAGAGGCGCTGCACATTTGGGGGAGGGGGGGAGTGCAAAGGAAGAGGTACCTTGCATTTGGGCTGTCAGGGGAGCGGGCGCAGGCTTTTTCGTGGCTGGCTTTCAGCATGGTGCCAGGACAAGGGCTCCAGTGCAAGTAGCTGGTTGCAGGGTGGGGGGGGTGGTGTCGTGTTAGAGGCTTGCCAAAAGTGAGCATTTTTCCATAGCTGACACTGTTCAGCAACAGTTCCATTCAGATGTTTCAAGTCAGGCCTCTAAAGCATTTCTGCCTGCTCAAGCAATGCAAAACTATGAATGTGCCATCAAATGCTCCAGAACTTTTCACCCCTCGGGCGCAGACTGCAAATTAATGCGCGTTTAAGGGGGTTGCAGAACAATTGGACGACGGGACAAGTTGTAGAATCCCTTTGTGAAAGGTGACAATGGAGCAGTCACTGTTGGAGGCACTCAGAGCCCCTTGCAATGTCTTTATTCAAGTTTGGATCAGTATCCCTCATGGTCCAAGCTAACAGCGCAGTCTTGCAGTACGGGTTAGGAAAATGCCTGCACCTGAGCTGAGGGCACAGCATGCAGTCAAGTGACTGAAGCTGCCACCAATTGGTCAAGTGGAGTGGGGCGGAGGCAGGTGGGGTTCTGGACAGCCATGAAGTACAATACATACTGGCTATGCAAGTGGTGGCCAGTACTATCTGGCATGCGTGAAAGGGCCTTGAGACGCAGCACAAACGCATCCTGCAGGTTTGCGCACAATTCCACGAGTGTCCATGAACGTCCACGACTCATACATCTTCAGCAGGTCTCAGATCCCTGACATCTTCCAGGGTCCATTGTGGCTGCAGAGTTGGCTCCTCGGGGTCTGGGGCTACCTGAGAGGATTTGGCTGATGATGCCCGTACTGCGCCCTCACACTGCAGCAGAGAGATGGTATAATAAGGCTCATGCAGCAACCCAGGCTTTGGTGGAGCAAACAATTTGCATATTGAAAATGAGGTTCCGCTGTCTTGACAGCTTTGATGGAGCACTGCAGAGGGTGTCACATATCATCGCAACTTGTTGCGCGCTACACAACCTGGTGCTGCAATGGGGGTGGACCTGCCTGAGGAGGTGATGGAAGAACTGCATGTTTGCTCTGATAAGGAGGACGTTGAAGGGGATGAGGGTGATGAGGTCCTCAAAGGTAAGGATGCCGGCGATGAGGCTATCGCACCAGCCAGATGAGACAGGCGTGCTCGTGAGGCCCTAACAGCCGCAAGATTCGTGGAGGATGATGGCGAGATGTAGTGAGGGCAGTCCTGACAATCAAAACTTGCTCTGTGAACATGACTCCCGTGCAGCTGATGGCAGTGCACATACCCCTCAGTGCTCAGGCTCATGTCATGGAGACGTGGCGGAGGCCCTAGTAGTCACAAGATTCCAGGGGAATGATGATGGCTTGTAGTGAGGACGCTCTATAGATCTTCACATTGCCTCCCTGTGAACATTTGACTCCTGTTTGGCTGATGGCAGCTTGCCTGCACTTAGTGAAAAGGGTCATATCATGGAGATGCAGCCGTGAAACTGAGTGTACCTGATCCTTTGGCAGCCTTCAGCACCTGTACCCTTCAGGACCACACCATCACCAGACACAGATGGAACTCTGAGACATCTGCCCACGACATTCTGGCAGCGATGACATGACATTAAGGTTCAGGCATCAATGATGTGTCCAGTGAGTGTGAAGCTGGCCCATCACTTTGCTCTGAAGGTTACAAGCTGCACAGGGAAGAGGCCCTAGACTGAGACACTTGCCTTTATAATGTGCAAAAACTAAGGTTTCACATCTAAATGACACAAACACTGCTTTTCATAAAATAGAGCCATAGACAAAGAGTCATTCTTGGGAGTCTATTTATAATAGTGAACATTGTGTGCAGGTGATAAACACCTGTGCCTATGTGGTGCAACTATATCTTCTCAACTTTCCTAACCCTGCCGCTACATTTTGGTGCTCCTCCGACATCCATAGTGGAGGTGGAGGCAGCCTGTTGACTACTATGCCCTGTCTGTGATGACTCTGACTGGCATCCTCTGGAGGGCCGAGACCTGCAGGGCCCTAGCCTGCTTTGGGTATCCTGCTGTGGGCCAGGTGCACTCTCCACAGTCTGTGACCCACGCCCTCTCAGGCCAGCTCCAACACACAACTCTTGAACGGAGTGAGTACCTTGATGTCTGGGACCTCTCCTGTTGATTGTGCGTGATCTTGTCCTGCATAAAGCCAGATGGAGACAGTTTGAATAAGGCAAATACCAAGCCAAATTAGAAGGATGCCAGGCATGCACGTGCGCTGAGTGGAGCCATGGACAGAATGAGGGGGCAATCTCCATAAGAGATGATGCCAGATGGAGATGTGAGGGTGTGTGTGAGGGAGTAAGTGGTGATGTCACTTGAGCAGACAGTGAGTGAGATGCCAGTAAATGTATGATGGGCTTGTGAGTGGGTGAGTTTAGAGTGATGAGATTGTTGGCTTACCCTGGTGGCACGGATGAAATAATTCCTTTTTTCTGCACTGGATGGCCGACCTCGTGTGTGCAGCATTGGCACTGAGCACTGCTGCCACCGCCTCCCAAGCCAGAGTGGTGAGACTGATAGGCTTCCGGATGCCAGAGTGGGAATAGAGGACATTGTGGCGGGCATCCAAAAGGGGTTCCACCAATGTGTCACAGATTTGGCGGACTGCACTCGTCTTTTGGGGCATGTTCACTGGAGCAGTCCTGGGCTGCAAGCATTGAAAACCATGCGTGCAGCTGCAGTTTAAATATTGAGCCCGGAGTGAGGAAGTGGTGAGATAACAGTGTGGCAGGCAAATCGGTGGCTGCCAGCTAGTAAGACGGCGTGTTTCATTTGATTGCATAATTTATGAGGTGGGAAGGTGACAATATGGCGCGAAAACCCGCCATTGCAACCAGCAGGTAAAACGTTGTCTTCCACACCCACTAAGGCGCTTAGTGCAATTCTGGGATGATTCCGCCCTCGGTGTTTCATTGGCTTTTCTTATGGTCTTGCTAACCTGTGGCATGACTTTTAGTGATTGATGTATTTATACTCCGAAATCCCTCTGTTCCTCTACCCCACCTAGGCTTGCACATTCAAGCAATAAATGACCTCCCTATTGTTACTATCCAAATGTAGTACCTCATATTTATCTGTTGAATATGATTTTCCAATTATTTGCCCACTCAGTAATGTTCTTAGTTGCTATGGGACAACAGCACAAACACCAGGAATGAGCAAACCTCATTCAGAGGATAGTTGGTACCTGCACTGAATGCAAAAACACTCATGGTGGTAAAATTAGGTGAAGCTACTTTGAAGTTAAGGTTAAAGCATATTGCTGGAGTAACATATTATATTTCTGGCCTGTACTATTATCAACCTTGCATAGCTTGATGCTAAAATTGGGAAAACATTCAATTTTCTGCAAGAAAATCCACACCTTGATTAACAAATTAAATGTCCTTGATCTACTTGGACTTTGACCCTAGCAGTTACAACAGAATCATGCTCACCAATGCCCTTGCAACATATGTGGGGTCACTGAGAGGACATCTTATCCATATGGTGCATTTCAGGTGCAGTTATCCCTAGACTGCCAGAGATTCTGCTGACAGCTGTTGATAATTTTTTCAAACCTTCAGCAGTTGTTCAGGAGTTCAGGCTGCTTCCTTGGCCTGGGCACCCTGTGGACCAACTTTCACCCTTTGAAGCCAGGATGACATTTCACCAAGCGTACCAGCCTCTTGCGTTATGGAAGTCCCAGTTTAGGGAGCTCTAGTCCCAGCTCCAGCTCCAGAGCACAGGTGCAAAGTTTCTATGCTTTACAAGGCCAAGTTGGATCTCCCAGCATAGGCCAAGACTGGTGTTGCAGCAGGGATGCACCAAAACAGCAGAGCAAATTAGATCCCAAAATCGCTAAAATATGTGGGTAATTAGGTATATAAGCTGAAAAATTCAGAATTTTCCAGCAGAATAAATTAAACAGTAGAGTAAAACACATCACTTATCGGAGAAAAATACTAAACTTAGCAACATGCTTAGCGGTGTAAGATGACGATGTTATTTATTTGAAGAGAGGGAATGCAATAAGTAACAGAAATAAATGTTAAATTACTCCCAAAATATTTATGACAAATACATTAGCAAATTTGTATTCAATTTGTCTGTACACTATTTAACCTTTGTAAACTAAATTTAATTACAACTAGAGTAATTTCAACCATATGGTTTTCAAATATAGAAAGTTATTTTCAACATTAAATTTGTGAAACACAACACTGACAACATAATTATCTCATATAATGGAATATGAACCATTAGAGTCAACAGGACAGTTTTTTCTAATATGCCCCCATCTGCCCAGTATTAGTTAGGAATTGTGCAGTACAAGGATGCTGAGATTTCTTATCCCAAACCACAGTTTAATTGTGCCATAGCCTCAGATCAGAGCTCTCTGTTGCTGATGGCATAAATTGCCCATCAAGACCCCTACGGCTATTATCACTTGCCTTCGACATGTTCCTCCCAAGCCTCCACCTACTAGAGAATAGGCCAGTACACCAGTTTTACAAGTGCCGTCAGAAACATTACTTTCTGCCTGACTAGAGTGGTATCACCACGTTGGTGCCTATTCAGCATGGTGTCCTCCAATCAGGAATGCCAAAATGCTCATTCTCCTGTTGCGATAGGCAGGAAAATCAGCCCTTATTTCTCCAACAGCCATTGAATATCTGCTTTTTAGACTGCTTTCGAGTGTCTGAATTTTTAGATGTGTTCTATTTTAAGCTTTTCTCTTATTTTCCAGCCATCACAAACAAACTCTACCCAATCAAGATGATTAATTGCCAACAACCACAGTGATAGCAATGGGCATTTCCAGCAGAACCCAGCAAACAATTGACAGCAACCTGCTGTATTCTTAAAGGATAATGACAGCAACTGGTTGTCAATGTTGAAGATCCAGTTATTGGTACATCAGATCACATCATCATATATTTTATAATCATACAAACTAAAAATGTGACTTCATGGATCAAATTGAAAATTATAAGTCTTAATTTTAGATATACCTTATGCAGTTTTCATATTGATACAGATCTACTGATACACTATCTTATTTAAGTTATTAAACTGCTATGTCTATGTACAGTTCCTGTTTGTCACACTTCAGGCATCAAACTACGTTGACTGGCTCAACGTAAAACAGTGACAAATTAGAACTGACATGATAGGCAACCAATGAATTAAAAGCAAGGAAGTGGTTAGAAGACTAACATAAAAACTGCTGAATGCCAACTGACCAATCTGCTGCTGTGATAGAAGATACATTGTGACAAGAACTAAGTAATTCCTTCAGTGGTCTTGTTCATGTTGTTTGTACACCTAAGCCTAATCTTCTACCTCAAGGGTATCAGCCTCTACCTTTCCCCTCCACTGCTGACAACTCTAGGTCATTTTCAAGAGTGAAACAGTGGAGGCTAAACCAGTAGGTTCCAATTCATACAGCAGTGCCAGCAGCATATTTTGGGGCAACAACCCCCACACACCGCCCCTGCCCCCTCAACCTACGCAGCCATCTGAAGTGATCTTTATAGGATCCCTAATATTTGTTCAAATTGAATCCTGGTATTGATGTGCAGATCATTGGAGAAGTCCTTTGCAGCAATGGTGGTCTGATACATTGGTGTTATGAGCTATAGGAGGTGCCATCCTAACATTTGCCCTTAATTTTGAAACAGAGTAGTTGTACTGGACTGCCAGACGATGAAAGTATCATGAGCATATTTTGCATCAACATGCACATCAGATAGTGCTAGTAATTGCACAGTGATAATATGTTCAAGGAGAAAAATCTATTTATATAGATGTAATGCAGTGGCATTTATAGCCACACAAATATAGTTGATTGTCCAAAGAACTCTGGAAAATTCTGCAACTCTATCAAACTTTATAGCACATTCATTCATTTACCTGGCAGCAGTGGCAGTTTTGTACCTTGGTCAGTCCTGGCAAACAAGGTGTTTGTGAATTGCCTAATGCAAGCAAACACAACAAATTGACTTGCATGGCGATGTCACCAGTGGCTCCCTAGAATAAGTCTGTCACAAAAATAAATTCAATGCTGTTCCAACCTTCTCCACAACTGCAAGTGTGGTCCTTGTCCTTTAGCTGGTCTGGAAATCTTGCTGAGCAAAGATCATTCAGCTCCTCTGGGCTGAATCACGGCTTCTTAAGACACAACTCAAGTGAAAAATCTAGGATTATATATCCTGTTAGCTGTGTGTTGTTGGTCAAATTCAGTTCTTCTTTGGTGCTGCCTGCTTATACACGCTGCCTATGCTACAGTTTGATTCTCCTCCTCCTCAAAGTGGTAAATCATTTATCATTGTATTCCCATTTGGAAACCTATTATTGCAATCTTCAGAGATTTTTTTCTCTCCATAGAGAGTAGAAGTTGAAGCCAATTCTAAGAATCCCACAGCCTAGCTGCAACCTAGTGTACCTTTCTTCCCATCTTCCTATTTATCTTTTGCTTAACAGCCAATAAATAACAAATCATCAAGGAGGTGAATTTATATTTAGTAGAAAAACATACAAAATTGTTAAATCGCTGAAATCTCAAATAAGAATCCCAGGATATAATTTAGTAAGAGGTAACTTGACTCTGAAAATCACTGATTCCCATAATGGAGATGCCAGCTTTGTTCACTCTTACCATTGTTATGTGTTCAAGTTCCACCACAGCACATAATATAAGCTAATTAGACAGGCTATAAACATAAAATGGCCATCATAATACAATGTATGTTGCCTGGCATGATTAAGTCTCACACCTTTGCTGTCACAGTTTTGATTGACTTCTGGCAAAGCAGCCATAAATCAGAATTGAACAACTAATGAATCAGAAGATAGGAAAGTGACTAGAAAGGTAAAAATAAAAAAAACTTAATGTTCTATTCCAGAAAGCCAGTTAGTAAAGGATAACATCGGAACCAATCATTACTCAGTCTTACATTTATTTAGAGTGAAATATTACAAGCATTCACCACGTTTTACATGCTCAAACGAAACCTCAATTAATGCCCTCCACCTGCATATAATTAAACATAACTGATACACAATTAACAAATTCCATTCTCTTTTCAAATAGAACCTAGTTAATGGGCATAACTAACATTTCAAAATAAATGAAATCAAAAAAACTTCCACATTGTGTGAAGAGAGCCATCCTTCTTTATAGGATCCACAACAACTTCTTCCTACAAGAATTTATTTTTGTTAAACAGAGCGTTGAGGACTTGCATCCACCCATTCAATTTTAGAGATTTCCTTTCTCTCCCCAACATTAGTTTCAAGCCAGCAAGGTCAATCCATGACCTCTTCTACTCACACTTTTCAGGGAGTGTACATTATCCCACAATTAATGAGTATTTATTTAACATTCAATAAGTGTAGTATCTTCAATACACCCCTTACAAAGAATCACATTTAAAATATTTGACAAATCGAACCCCATATCCACTGCCTCCACAAGAGCCATTGTTTCAGCAACTCAAGTGCTTTTAACAACCTCTTTTATGTTTTTAGCTTCCCAATTTCACCCATTTATGAAGCCAACTGTACTCGAATATTCATCAGGAAGATTAGCATGTGAAGCATCGCTAAAAATTACCAGTTCCATGTTCTTTGAATCACCTAAGGATGAGAACTTAGTACACATTTCTCTAGATTTAATTCTTTAATTGTTTTAGGCCATTAAAACATTCTCAACTTTAGGTGTATCATCATACTACTTAACGCCAACACATCAAAACTAGGATATGGTCCAGTCTGAGCGCACAGTCAACTGACCAATTAAGCTGCGGAAATGCTCTCTTTAGATATATCATCATTTTTCAATGATGGCCCAGCATGATTAACCAGGATGGGAGTAACACTCACTAAATAGGATTGTTGATTTAAAGTTTTCAGGCCAACTCTGCTCAATATCTACACCAGTATATTTGAAGCCCCAGAAGCCTGGTTCACAATTTTAAGTTCCATTCTAATCTCATTAATAACACATTTCTCAAATTCCACAGTACCACCCCATAAGAAGTCATCAACATGCATTACAAAGATGCTTGAAAGTCTCCCTTTAAACCAAAAACACATAATGGGAACTGCTTTTATTCACACAAAACCTATCTTCAGCAAAATGGATCTTACCAAAAAATACCACACCTTGGAAGCACGATTTAAGCCAGAAGCATTAATTTAGTTTCCATAATTGTCTTTCTGTGTCTGCTGCCTTTTTGGGTGGTTTCATAAACACTCTTTGAAAAGTATCGCCATGCAGAAACACAGCTTTTATGTTCATTGATCTAAACTCTCATGAACATGCAGTCAAAAGAGCTAAAGAGATTTTCAAGATTACTTATCCAGCTGTGGAACAGTCCACTCTAAAATTGTACCATCCAGTCGCTTTTCAAAACCCCAGGCAACAGTCTAGCTTTAGCTTTATAAGTCCCATCTGCAAAAGCTTTTTTAGTACAAATACACCTATGTGACAAGGACCTTATCTCTTGCCTCAGAATAAATTTCAAACTCTCTCCAATTATCTAATTCCTTTTGTTTTGCCTCTCATATTAGTTTATCATCAAGTTTATGGGCAGCTACCAAAACTGCACAGTCATGAAGGCTTCTGTGAGAGGGAGATCTCATGCTATCAGAGGTTCTTTCTCTGGTACATGATCACTTTCTGAGACAAGCGTCACTTCTGGATCTAATATCAGAACTTCCTCTTCCACCCCATTCTGTCGATCCACGGACCCACTTCTTGGCCATCCTCTTGAACATTCAACCAATATTTAAACTTGCCAGCAGCTTTGCCTGCATGAGCCACAAGTGTTGTATCCCTCCATTTATTAGAGCCCTGTGGAATATATGGCACACAAGTATCCACTTCAGGCAATTGGTCTTTGGATGTGATAGCTCTGTCCTGTGCATCATGATCACTCACATTACCACTATCCGGCCCTTGATTTACCATATTCTGTTCCTCACGACTTTAATCAGAAAACACATCAGCTTTAGAGGTACAAGGTGCCTCCTTTACTTCTATCAGCTGCTCAGAGTACAAGATTTTGCAATTAATTCTTATTAATGGTGAGGAATAAACCTTAAACAGGTGATTGCCATGTTTGGTAAGTACTGTCTTACCAATATGACCTATTACCTTACCAGGGAACTTCCATTCCCCTATGACCCTCACTTTTATTATACACCAAATCTCCTGAATTAAATTCTGTCTCAGATGATCTTGTACAATGCCTCAGAGCTCTCCAATTTTTCTTAGATAGCTCGATCTTGATGGAAGCCCATCCCCGTGCATGTAAAGCACTCAAATGTGCAGAAAATTGGAACTAATTGTGTATCATTTAGAGCAGGCAGACTATCACACAGCACAGAAGGCAATTTGGATTTTTTCCCATAGACTAATTGGTAGGGACTATGCCCTCAAATCATCTAAAGCAAATTCTTTGCGTGAACCACCCATGTCATGATGGCTGTCAACCTGCAGCCTGGTTATCAGTTAAGATTTTATGCTGCATTTTATCTCTCATCACATGATTTGTTTCACAGTCCATTGCTGAAAGGCCGTAATGGTTATGTTTTCACACGTCTCTGGACTTGTCATTGGAAAATTCCCCTCTGTAATCAGTCAGAAATTTAGCTGATGCCCCAAATCCAGTCCCTATCCAGTCATCCATGATTTTGTCTTTAATAATCCTTTTGTCCTTACCAAGAATGTTGTAGGAAGACCAAATCTGGTTGCCACATCTATAAAATATTAAGTGAAAATACTTCTTTAAATCCATGGTAACTATCTTGTTAAAGCCACGTGTCAATGGAAGGCTTACAAAAGGACATAGCAGCATGGTCTGATACTCCTTCTTGCTTTTTTGATAAATTTCATACTTCTCACTAATCTCCTCTATTAGCCTTGTTTTATCAGGGTTATTTCACTCCTAATAATTCTTCATCAACACCAACTGCATCCTTTACCACAGTTTTTAATCTTTGACAAGCAGGACTAAAAAAGAGTATTTGTAATTTTATAACTTAGCTTTTTACCCTCTCTGTTGCCCTTAATATTTCTCTAACACTCTTAGACATAAAAAATCAGGTTTTAATAAGGGGATACAATTATGTCCTCATTGGAAAAACTGAAGATCCACTGACTTCCCAAAAATAATTGCCCTGTCTTGATCCAAGTCAGGTTTTATTTGTGCCTTTTGCATAGAAGGTTTGCTCAACAGCAAATAGCAACAGTATCTCATTAAAGACTACATCAGTACTAACAGAAGTACCTTACTCCAGGTATTTCACATGAAATTACAACTCTCTTTGGTGACGACAACACCTTGTCAGCAGCAAACCTAAATCCTTAACCTTGTATTGATCCTCATTACTTAGTGAATGCTAGTGAGTGCTTAGTGTATTTTAATCAATCTGGTTCACATCCTTTCAAAGTAAAAGAACTATCTAGCACTGCACAGTTAAATAAGTTGGCGACTAACACATTCATCGCAGGATTAAAACTCTTAATGACCAGTACAAATCATTTGGATTTATCCTTAACTTTACCTTCTGTCTCAAAATTCTCTGCCATATGTATTTCAAAGACCCTGCCTCTCCACTTTGAGCAGTTCATTGCATAATGATACTTTAAGTCACAGCTAAAGTACCTATCACATATTCCTTGGGCATTCCTGTGATTCCTTCACCTATTATTGGCATTTCAATTCTGTCTTCTGCTGTATTACCCAGATCTGCTAAAGTTACTTTGATCCTCATTCCATCCTTCCATTGAACTGATGCTTGTGCCCAGTATCATTTTGAAATCTAGCAATCATCGAGTCCTCTATTCTTTGTGTCATTGCAGAATATCCCATCTGTTCCACCATGGCTGTAGGAAATGACTGTTACCTCAGGCATCTTTTTCAAGGCAGCGGACATCTGATCCAAAAAAAAGTCTCTCGCTCCCGAGAACTGAACACCAGTTAGAATTGTCCAAATGCAACACCCTAGTACAATCCAGCAATGTTAGCGCTAATGTTGAACCAGGGGATCTTTAATTTGAATTTCCTCAATCTTTTATAGTCTGTTAAAGTCCATGGTATATTCCTCCATTGAATAAGCACCTGCTTTTCAGAATCTATCAAAGTCTGGCAATGCCTCAAAGGCATTTAATAAATCATCTTACTTGCAAACTTCATCCAAGAACTCGAATAGAAGATCCAAAGCTTCTTCAGTATCCAACTGACGGGCATCCAGTCTTCATCATACTTTACTTCTGGTAGGAAGTGACAATGCCAAGAAAATACCTTGTTTTATCTTTGTTCAGGACATTACCTGTGTCCAAATAGCAACTACATTCTTCCACTGGTCACATAGTTCAGACTCCAAGAGCATCAAATGCTAATCATACCCCTACAATTTACATCTGCTTTCTGCCATTTCTCAAGATTGCTACTGGGATTGTAGTCTTCTTTTTGATTTTTCTTTTAGTTTCCAACCTTCACCTTTAGGCAATTATGTTCTACTCTGTAAAGACAGTTGGTGAAGAAGTGTTGCAGCCAATCTTTACTCAGTCTTACATTTATTTACACAGTGAAACATTACAAGCATACACCTCCTAACTCAACCACTTCACAGTTTCAATAAGGGTCTCTTTATATATGTGTTCAAGTGAGACCCTAATTAATGCTCTCCAGCCGTATAATTAAACACAATTGATATACAACTTAACACTTAAGGTTTCTGAAATCAATCAATCTTGAATGATAAATCAGCAGAATATACCATTAAAAATACAGTGAAGTCACATCAATGAAAGAACTGTTTGAAAACAGTTCATCGCCCATTTTATTTGTCACTGGCTGAAATTCTGCATGCCCAAAATATAGTTTGTATAATTAAAAAGTGTAAAATATAAATAACACAATTAAGTTTAACCATGAAGTTGTTTATAGTTAACAGTAACCATTACTGTTTTTACTTGAAGGCTTTAGCCTCACATAGCTGACTATATGGAGGGAAAATTCAGATGTAATTCAATTGCAAAACAGATGGTAGTGAATCAACCACCCATGATACATTCCACTAAACTTGCCTTTAAATTTTCCTCAGAAAGGAAATTGGAGCCAGCATAAAAATGAGTAGCTGATCCATGACTGGCCAATGCTTTCCCCCACCAAAATAATTTTTAACGGCTATGTTCTTGCCAATACCTGTGAAACTGTCAGCAGAAATTAAACCCTGAAATCTTAGAAGCATTCAACCAACCCACCTGGAAAAACTATCTGAAAAGTTAAGGAAAACTTTCAAAAGCTTTATGCGAGTATTGACTGTTTTCCTTAAATATAAAAAGTTGTGTGCATTCTCAGGTCTGGTAGACAGAATACAATTAACAAATGTGAGATTATAGATTACTTTAATTTTTCTGTTTGAACTATTAACGTTCTTTTTATTTTTTGCAGGACAGAGAAACTATGGCTAACAGTATTTCAACATGATTTATCACATTGATTGAATACAAACTGGACAATGATCTTGAGTCGGTTTCCAACGCAATTTTCTAAATATGAACTTTCTTTAAAAAACCTCAGGAGCCGCATCGAGCAGAGAAATTCAGAGACATTGTCCCGTTGCTTACATTGATTTTTACAACTGTTATGGATGAGTAAATTTATTTTTGCTGCTCAGTGAAAAATCCCAGATGTCTAAGGTGACCACTTTTGTATATTATCCCAACGACAAAAAACATTTTATTATTTTCAGATCTTTAAAGGCAAAAAATGTTTGAGACTCATATCTTGGAATAATAATGTTTTTCCAGGGCACTTCTTGGCAAGCTTTTTTGATTGACAAGGAGACTGCACAGTTATGAGTAATTTGTTTGCAAACCCCACCGTCTCTCACTACTTTCTAAGACATTCTAACAATGCTGACTGAATTTTGCTACTTGAAAAAAATGTTGAAGCAGGCATGTGTTTACAGTTCCAGAGAAGCAGAGTGGAATTTGTATATTTATTTATGCAGCTTTACTACATGCCAGAACAAATAAAACACAAGTTCTTCAAATAAAACATAAAATCTTCAATGATTTCTGAAACAATTTTGATTGAAAACCTATGCACTATAAAGATACAATTCCCACAATTACAGTCAACAGGTATGGAAGGAGAGCCTAATGCGGATATAGCTGAAGAAGAGATGGTGAAACTCTTAATAAAAACTGAAAACAGATCTTTATATTTTGTGATTTTTGCATAATGATTATCCTAGCTGTATATTTCATGTATTTATGTTTATATTGCTAATATGTGAGCAGTAATAGAAGGAATATCTCAATGAAGTTTGGAGAGAGAATTGGCAAATTTTATCAGAAACTTTTGGTAACATTCAAACAGAAAAGAAGAAAAATACAAAATTGGTTTCTAAAGTTTGGTAACTTTGGAATTTTCCTGAAATATTGTTGCAATCTGGTTAGGGACCATTAACATTTAAATAGAAACCCAAACTCCTCGTTTTAACTAGAACTACACCACATTTCACTTTTTTAAAACAAAACACAAACTTAATTATATATTAAAGAATTGAACAAAACAAGCACTGTTAGCTTAACACTCGTTTATAACTACGTATGCTACACATCCAGATTCACTTCTTACTTCTCCCAAGAATTCTCTTATATTTTATGATATCTTGGAGTTATTTACTTCTGTAGGGACCACCCATAAATGCGCCACAGTCCTCTGGAGAATTCTCCTCAGCTCCAGCTATTCTCAGAGGTAGGGCTTTCATTTACCATCTCTTGATTGTGGATGCTTCAGCCCCTTGTTCTGGTTACTTTTTCAATACTTCCAAGATAATTTGCTTGTTGCTAATTTGCTTTCTTTGGCACAAGACTCTGTAGAGGACCACTGAAGATTCTTCCACTAGTTTCAAACTAGGCGCTCTTCCAGCTTCTATTCCCTCACAAAATTCAAAGTGAGATTAAGCCTTACTCGCATTCCACATGGGGTATGATAAAGTTAGTTTTATTTTGCTCTGGTCACAGTGCAGGTTTATAAAACTGGCATTTACTTTGGATACCTTCTCTCAGTGAGATCCAAGCCACACGAGGTCTAAACTGAAAGTACCTTTCAGCAAACACACAGATAAATTGAATCCAGAATACCGTTGTAAAGCTTCACCCACCACCATAACAACATAGCCTGCTCTGGGCTGTCCCCAAACTGACCTTTAGATTAATCATCCCTCATTTACAATTTCTTCTTTGATCTGATGAAGTAAATGGGTTTTACGACCTTTCAGGTTCAATGAACACTTCTAAACTAATTTAGCTCTAACTCCCAAAATAAAACATCTCTCTGGGATGCCCTTAGTGCAAGGATTGCAGACATCAAGGGTCCAGTTCTTTAGCTAAATAAGCCCACCTGCTGTTTTATGATCTACCCTTTCTTGCTGTTAACCTCTTATGCCAACATAGCCCCAATCTTTAAGTATAATAGACTCCAAGGTTGCTTTAATTGCATTTATCCCATTTTCTACAATTAAGTTTAATTCTTAAAACAAAGAAGTTATAGACTGTTTAAAATCGTTTATGAGATGGGAGCCTCGCTGGCTAGGCTAACATTTAGTGCTCATCCCTAATTGCCTTTGAGAAGATGGTGGTGAACTGCCTTCTTGAACCGCTGCAGCCCATGTGGTGTAGGTACACACACATTGCTGTTAACGAGGGACTTCCAGGATTTCAACCCAGCAACTGTGAAGGAACCGCAATATATATCCAAGTCAGGAAGGTATGTGGCTTGGAGGGGAACTTCCAGGTGGTGGTGTTCCCATGTATCTGCTGCCCTTGTCCTTCTGGATGGTAGCGGTCGTGAGTTTGGAAGGTGCTGTCTTTGGAGCCTTGGTGAGTATACACTGCTGCCACTGTTCGTTAGTGGCGGAGGGAGTGAATGTTTGTCGAAGGGATGCCAAATCAAGTGGGCTGTTTTGTCCTGGATAGTGTCGAGCTTCTTGAGTGTTGTTGGAGCTGCACTCATCCAGGCAATTGGAGAGTATTCCATCACACTCTTGACTTGTGCCTTGTAGATGGTGGACAGACTTTGGGGAGTCAGGTGGTGAGTTACTCACCACAGGATTCCTAACCTCTGAGTTGCTCTTATAGCTACCGTATTTATATGGCTAGTCCAGTTCAGTTGAATGTCAAGGGGCGATGGTTAGATTCTCTCTTGTTGGAGATGATCATTGCCTGGCACATGTGTGGCGCGAATGTTACTTGCCACTTGTCAGCCCAAGCCTGGATATTGTCCGGGTCTTGCTGCATTTGGACATGGACTGCTTCAGTAGCTGAGGAGTTGTGAATGGTGCTGAACATTGTGCAATCATTAGCAAACATCCCCACTTCTGACCTTATGATGGAAAGAAGGTCATTGATGAAACAGCTGAAGATGGTTGGGCCTAGGACACCACCCTGAGGAACTAGAACAAATGAACCATGAACTAGATATTCTCAATACCTCCCTGCTAGAAGTAAATGAATATGCATCAATGTGATGCATTTTCATTTATACCATTTAGTATATTTTAACTCACAATATGTTATATATCTTCACAATTATTTTGCAATGCACACAATAACCATCCTCTCATGATCCAATGAAATTCAGAAGTCCATCATCATACTGCTGAATTCCATGTCCATGAATCACAGTCACATTGGATGAAAAATATTACTTTTAGCAATGTTTTCTGAACGTTTTCTTCTACATATATGAAAATCCATTTCACTAATAGGATGAGACCCCTTATCAGCATGCTCATGTGAAATTGCAAGCACAGTCCGTGAATTTCCAGGTTCAGTTTTTAAAACAGGTTGGTCAGCTGTCAGCTTTTGAATATTATCCTTTTCCACGCCTGCAGTTTTCATGTTGTTCGACTCTACAAAGAAAGTCTCAGTTAAATCCATAGTTAAAATGTTGTGTTTTTACTCCATTGTAGCTGTATCTTCAAAACAGACTCAAAACATTTTAATTTTCCTTTTTGGGATAATGAGTTACATATAGTTTCTTTTGTGCCATCAACTCATTCCTCCTCTGGTCAAAATCATTTTTGACAGCTCAAAGAATGTCATTGAGATGCTTTTTATGTTCAAGCAAAAAGGTTTGATATCCTTGTCTAGCCTGATCTCTGAACATTTAAAAATCTTTCAGTTTTTCATGATCCCATTCAGATCAAATATTATTTAATTCTTTCTGAACAATATTGACAGTTTAGTCATTTTGGGCCTTCAATTTTCTTTCCAATACTTTGAATTTTCCAGGCAGCTCACAAATTACTTTATTCCAACCATTTTGAGGCTGTAAGCAGCCTTTTGAACTCAGCACAGTTGCTTGGATTTTTGCAGCTGTATTCTGTATCTCAACGTTGACAGGCATTGTCAGCACTTATGTGCTGTCTCATCACTAACAGAACCATTTAATTTAGTGTTAACTGTCATTAACCCTTTAGGGTCACTCTGAGCTCCTAATCCTTTCTATGATGAATTCTGATTTGGAAATTCTGCAGACACTTTTGATGCCAGTCCATTACTAGATTATTATTACTATTCCATCAGTATTTTTTCTTCCATCAGTTTGTTTCTTAACTGGATTGCAGATAAGTGAGGAGTTTTTACTCAAAGGAACCATTCCTGAACTATGACATACTGTCCCAAATTGTGGAAAGGCAACATTGCCCGCTTTATCATTCCCCAATATAAAATCTACATTTTTAATCGATAATTTAGAAACCATTCCAACCACAAAAGACCTCTTTACCACAGCACAATTTAAATTCCCTCTACACAACGGGATCAGTACACGCTTCCCATCAATACTCCTTACTAACAATCTGCACTGATGAGTGCAAGATGACAAGCTTTGACAACATATGTCCTTTTTCAGCAATATAGTTTTATTCAGCAAACTGTTTGAAAATTCTAAATTTTGTGCTAACAATAACCTTTGAACTGAACCAGTATCCCATACAATAACAACCTTTTTAGGTTATTCCTTGGACAATAATCGAATGACATCCGTTTCAAATATAAATCCCTTGTAATTCTATGCATCTCTATCTACTTCCACTGTAAAACATCAGAAGCAGTTTCTTGCAAGCTTCACTTTCTGATGCACCTTTTCCTGTTCTTATTTTCTACTATTCTTTCCATTGTAATTAAATTCTGGCTCATTTTCATGTCATTTTATTTTTCTACCTTCTTTCACCATGTAACCTAAACTTTTCTATTTCCAGGGTAAACTGTCTCTCTTCTCCTTCTCTGTCTCTTTCATTTTCTTCCCTTGATAACCTCCCTTTCTGGAGTTCAATTTCAAAGCCTTTGCATTTCCATTTCTTTTTCCATTTCAAGCTACTACACCTGCAACAGAATTCTAGCTAACACAACTGAATTGTTGTCCAGATTAACTTTTCCTTCATCCAATCACAAATTCTGTGCTATTGCTTCAATTATTGCTGCTTTTTTAGCATCTCTGCTTTTAACTCTAACTGCAACTTATCTGTTAATGCCATTAAACCTAACCTTTGTTAATTGTTGTAAATCACTCAGGGATAAAGTTTCCCTCTTGAGAAAAGTTTTAGCAAGTGGTAATGTCATAATGGCTTCTCAATAAATAGAATAAAAGTTGACTGAAATCTTGTTAGCTTAAACCTTGGCCAATTTCCGAGCACACCCCGCATAACTCCGTAGTTTCAAAATCCTGGACAAGCCCCTAGTCTTGTTCCAAACCAGTTAGGGACCGTAAACATTTAAGGAGAAATGCAAACACCTTGTTTTAATCAATATAACTCTGCCTCAAAATTTAACAGAATTTAACAATTCAACAAAACACAAGCTTTGTTGTATATGAAAGAATTAAACAAAACTAGTATTTTTAACCTAAAGTATGGTCTATAACTATGCATGTTATGAACTCAGGTTTACTTCTTACTTCCCCCAAGAATTCTCTTGTACTTTATATCTTAAGAGTTATTTATTTCTGTAGGGACCAACTGTAAATATGCCACAGTCCTCTGGAAAATTCTCCTGAGCTCCAGTTATTCTCAGAGATAAAACTTTCATTTACTATCTCTGGATTGTGGATGCCTCAGTCCCTTATTCTTGTTACTCTTTCAGTACTTTCAAGCTAATCTGCTTGTTGCATTCTTTGGCACAAGATTCTGTGGATGACCACTGTAGATTCTTCCACTAATTTCGAATTAGGTAATCTTTCATACAAACAAGGAGCAGGGGTAGGCCGTTTAGCCCTTTCAGCCTGCTCCAGCATTTAATAAGATCATGGCTGATCTGATAGTAACCTGAAATCTGCATTCCACCTACTGCCAATAACCCATCACCCCTTGCACACCAAGAATGTATCCATCTCTGCCTTAAAAATATTCAAAGACCCTGCTTCCACCACCTTTCTGGGAAGAGAGTTCCAAAGACTCTTAACTCTCTAAGTGAAAAAAATTCACCTCATCTCTGTTTTAAATGGATGATCCCTTATTTTTAAACAGTGGCCCCTAGTTCTAGATTCACCCACAAGAGGAAGCACCCTCTCCACATCCACCTTGTTTCAATCAAGTCGCCTCTTAGTCTTCTAAATTCCAGTGGATACAAGCCTAGTCTGCCCAACCTTTCCTCATAAAACAACCCGCCCATTCCAGGTATTAATCTGTAAATTTCTGAACTTTTCTGAACTGCTTCTAATGCGTTTACATCTTTTCTTAAATAAGATGACCATTACTGTACTGTATACTGTATAGGGCATTGTACTGTTTCAGCTTCTGTTCCGCGAATGCAGTTTATTTTTCACTCTGCTCACAGTGTCGGTCTATGTAACTGGCATTTGCTTTTGTTATCTTCTCTCAGTGAGATCCAAAGCACATGAGGTCCAAACTGAAACTACCTCTTTCAGAAACCACACAGAAAAACTGACACCAGATAACCTTCCTAAGCTCACCTTTCTCTATAACCTGCTCTGGGCTGTCCTCACACCAACCTTCAGATTAATTACCCCTCATTTACAATTTCTTCTTTGATCCGATGAAGTAAATAGGTTTTACAACCTTTCAGGGTTCAAGGTATGCTTTTGAGCTAATTTAGCTCTAACCCCCAAAACAAAACATATCTCTGGAATGTCTTTACCACAAAAATTTCAGACATTACGGGCAGGATTTTACCATCGGTAAGCAGGGGTGGGGCCCACTCGCTGACGCATAAAATAACACACGGTGAAGTTGGGGGGAACTCTCGAAATCACCACGCCCGATTTAAATTTTCAGGAAGGCGGGAGCGCAGCAAAATCAGCTGCACACCCGCCAAACTGTCAATGGCCAATTGAGGCCATTCACAGGATCAATTGAGCAATTAAAGGACCTGCCCATCCAACCTTAAGGTGGCAGACAGGCCAGGAGCCCTAGCGGGAACAAGAAAAAACATGAAACCTCATCCACCGGAGGGATGAGGTTTCATGTAGGGTTTTAAGAATTTTAATAAAGTTGTTATGGAAATTATGAGCATGTCCCAAATCATGTGACATTTTTCTTTCTATTTTTAATATTGTAGAAAGTAGTGACAATCTCCCTGGCCAGAAGCCCTAGCGGGAACGAGAAAAAACATGAAACCTCATCCACCGGAGGGATGAGGTTTCATGTAGGGTTTTAAAAATTTTAATAAAGTTGTTATGGAAATTATGAGCATGTCCCAAATCATGTGACATTTTTCTTTCTATTTTTAATATTGTAGAAAGTAGAGACAATCTCCCTGAGGCAGCACTTAGCCTCAGGGAGATGAGTGCGCTCTTTCGTGCACATGCACGAAAGAGCGCACTCTCGATTTTAGGCATTCCCCCCCACCCGCACAGGGAGCACATAGTGCTTCCCTGCGGACGTCACGCTGAGCGGGCCTTAACTGGCCGCCCGTGTAAAATGGCGCCACGCCTCCGATCGGGGGTGCCAATCGGAAGTGCGCCCACACATGCCCGCCCATCAACTTCCCTCCCAACGGGGCGAAAATTCTGCCCTATGTCTCTAGTTCTTTAGCTAAGTAAGCCCACCTGTTGTTTATGATCTTACCTTTCTAGGTGTTAACCTCTTAATCCCAAATCCTAAGAGTAATAGTCTCCAGGTTTGCTTTAATTGTGTTTATCCCATTTTCTACAGTTAAACTTTAATTCTTAAAACTAAAAATTATAGGCTAAAACACATGAACCATCAACAAGACATTCACAATATCCACTCCCTAAACAAATTTACAGTATAAAGAGTTGCTCCCTCATTGTAAATTTTTTGTATATAAATGACTTCTAGGAGAAATAATTTTTCTGATCTACCTGCAATGGATATTTAATTTAGTATTAAATTTAAAAAACAAACTTCTGAGAAATTATTTGCAAAGCTCTTTCCAAACCTTTCAACTGAAAACATGCATCCCTCACCCACTTCCACACCCATACAAGCAACATCCCACCACCCACAACCCTGTGTAACAGGGAAAAATAAATGCCCTATTTCATAGTGTCTTCTTCATTCTTTGAAGTTATGACCTTCACATTTTATTGCAGTTGAGCCACTTCCCGACTAACATTCTAGAAAAACATATGATATGACAGCCTCAGCTGGTGATTTTGAAGTCATCACATTCTGGCATTTTCACGCCTCATCCTACATTCTACTCTGTAGAAGAAGAACAACATTGAAAATCAAAGTAAAAACCCATTCATTCACCCCACAAAAAAAACCGAATGGATATCCAGGTTGGACGAGCGCGTGGAGAATAAAATAAAAATGACTCTATAATTGAATGGATCTTTCTCCTCATACTGCAGACTGCTAAAGACTAACCAATAATGCTTCTAGGAATTGTAGGGGTCAAGATATTACAGAGGGGCATGGGCCCTAGCGACCAGCACAGATCTCTGATAAGTAGTGACATAAAGTTTAAATAAAATATTGTTGATGGTATATGGATTGCTCCACCTAGAAGCTTTACAAATCCAGTATTACATCCAGAGATTTATTTTATGGATGGTCAAGAAACAGATTGACTGCCACATGACAGGGTCGTTAGTATTCTTGCCAATGAGGTGGTAACAGTGGAAAATATGTTCCACCAATCATTTTCAGTCTTTTTGATACTGTTTGCTTACTAGATTAGGGTCATAGGCAACAAACATTATTGATGGAAGGAATTTGTTCACTCTATATAGAATATTATTGCCATAGAGGAAATGTCAATTCTTCTTGGGATTAACAGATGGTGAACGAAAAGGCATCAAGGGTTCCCACAGACAGAAGTAGGAAACAATCTTTGACATGAAATCCTCAATTAGAATGCTAAATTCGATAAGGCTGATTTACAATAAATGCTTCCACTTAACCAATCTTGTAAACTGAAATCAGAGCCACCAAGGAACCAGTCCTCCACCAGAGTCTAAATTTACAGGTGCTAAGAGATTCAAAAGGAGTGTTAAAATTCAGGCCACTCCCAATATTCTACACTGGTGCTCATGACAACAGACAACTTCTATAAACAGGCCTGGACCTATTTAATTTAATGCATGTTCAGAAACTGAACTGGACTAGCCATATAAAAACTGTGACTACCAGGGCAGGTCAGAGGCTAGGAATCTTGTGGCGAGTAACTCAACTCCTGGCTCCCCAAAGCCTGTCCACCATCTACAAGGCACAGGTCAAGAGTGTGATGGAATATTCTCCACTTGCCTGGATGAGTGCAGCTCCAATGCAGTTTCTGAACATGCATGAAATTAAATAGGTCCAGGCCTGTTTATAGAAGTTGTCTGTTGTCATGAGCACCAGCTCCAACAACACTCAAGAAGTTTGACACCATCCAGGACAAAGCAGCCCACTTGATTGGCACCCTATCCACAAACATTCAATCCCTCCACCACTGACACCCAGTGGCAGCAGTATGTACAATCTACAAGATGCACTGCAGGGGCTCACCAAGGCTCCTTAGGCAGCTCTTTCCAAACCCACGACTGCTACCAACTAGAAGGTCAAGGTCAGCAGATAGATGGGAACACCACCACCTGCAAGTTACCCTCCAAGCCACTCACCATCCTGACTTGGAAATATATCGCCGTTCATTCACTGTCCTGGGTCAAAATCCTGGAACTCCCTTCCTAACAGCACTGTGGGTGTATCTACACCACATAAGACTGCAGCAGTTCAAGAGGTAGCTCACCACCACCTTCTCAAGGGCAATAATGAGTGGGCAATAAATGCTGGCCTAGCCAGTGATACCCATGTCCCATAAACGATGAATTTAAAAAAAATGTAGTGAATGAGATGTAGCATGGCTCAGGGCTGACATACTGGTGCAGTATAATACAGATCAGCAGACCTGTACTCCTGATCTCTCCAAAAGGCAGACCATTCATAAAGGGTCACAAATCTAGCCCACTAACTTCCACACATGATTGTTCCAG
Organism: Carcharodon carcharias; assembly: GCF_017639515.1. Lineage (NCBI taxonomy): Eukaryota > Metazoa > Chordata > Chondrichthyes > Lamniformes > Lamnidae > Carcharodon > Carcharodon carcharias. The sequence goes on along the minus strand of NC_054483.1, from coordinate 62,173,814 downwards.
GCTATGCACCAGGAAAACTCTCATGTCATTTACCATTATTGTTCAAATTTTATGTGAAAAAAGATGGATCTCAGGCCAGCAACAAGGAGGCTATATCGATTTTGGATTACTCGGTTTAAATCCCATTTTGGGATAAGTGCTGGTCTGTTGGAATGCAAACATTCCCAACAACCATCATTGAGATCATTCAAAATAGCCCCCATTATAAAGGTTGTTATTTCTTCAAGAAAACCCTGTTTCATGGGTTTGGTGAGAGAAGAGTTCGGTGAAGAGGAGAGGGGAGAATAAGTTGTTCATTGCCCCTTTCTATCTTTCTCACCCGAGAGAAATTGGTTCTTGCTCTACTACAGGGAAAGGAGCTAGCTGTTTGGTGAGTATCTGATAAGTGGGTAAGCTCTATTCTTTTCCTAAGGTTTAAATAGTACACAAATTGGTGGTAAAGTTTATAAGAAAGCAACATAAATAAGCGATTAATACAATTAAGTAATTATTTAAAACACATTAAGCTTGGCAGGACAGGTGATGTGTCAAGGCTGCAGCATGTAGGGGCTCCTACATAACATTCTGATCCAGGGCAAACGCGTCTGCAGCAAGTGTTTGCGGCTTGAGGACCATTGGCTTAGGTCACTGAGTTGGAAGCTTCAGCTGCCAGGGACAGGAGGATGTGACTGCAAGTGAGGCAGGTAAAGGGTCGCAGAGGGTAGGAGTGCAAGCCTCTGCAATTGTCCAATAGCTTTGAGGTTCTCTCAGCTTGTTTGGATGAGCAATTGACCATGGAACCATGGGACAGAAAGCCACCCAAGTGGGGGGAGCAAAAAGAAATGTAGTGGTAGCAGGGGACAGTATAGCAAGGGGGATTGACACTGTTCTCTGTAGCAAAAAGTAAGATTCCAGACGGCTTTGTTGCCTGCCCGACAGCAGCGTTCAGGACGTCTGCTCAGAGCTGGAGATGAACTTGCAGTGGGAGGGGGAGGATCCTGTTGTCGTGGTCCATGTAAGTACCAATGACATAGGCAGGATGAGGAAGGAGGCTCTGCATAGTCAGTATGATGAGCTAGGCACCAAATTAAGAAGCAGAACCTCAAGGATATAATTTTTGGATTATTACCTGAGCCACATGCAAATTGGCATAAGACAAATAAGATGAGAGAAATGAATGCATGTCTCAAAGGGTGGTGTGGGAGAAGTGAGGTCTGGTTTGTGGGGCACTGGCACCAGTATTGGGGAAAGTGGGATCTATACAACTGTGATGGTTTACACCTGAACTGTGCTGGGACTGGTGTCCTCGCAAGCCGCCTAACTAGGTAAGTTGAGAGGATTTTAAACTGAATAGTGGGGGCAAGAGATCAAATTTGGGAAGATGTGGTAAACCAAAGAGTAGAAACAAAGCAAGAGAGACAGGTATTAATATGGGAAATAATAAACAGACTATGACAGGAAGGGACAGAGAATACAAATTTAAGGGTAAATCAACAGATAAGACTAGATGCTACGAAAATAATAAAAGGACAAAACTAAAGGTTCTGTATCTAAATGCACGTGGCATTCAAAATAAAACAGATTAACTGATAGCGCAAATAAAAATAAATAAGTACGATCTGATAGCCATTACAGAGACAAAGCTACAGGATGACATAGATTGGGACCTGAATATTGAAGGGTATGTGACATTTAGGAAGGACATGAAGTTAGGAAAAGGTGGAGGGGTGGCTCTGTTATTTAAATATGGTATTAGCACATTAGATAGGGATGATCTAAGTTCAGAAAACCAGGATGTAGGAGTGGTTTGGGTTGAGATGAGGAATGATAAAAGCAAGAAGTCACTTGTGGGAGTGGGATTGATGTACAGGCCCCTTAATTGTAACTACACAGTAGGACAGTGCATAAAAGAAGAGATAATGGGAACTTGCCAGAAAGGTACAGCAATAACCATGGGGGAGTTTAATCTGCATGTAGAACAGAAAAATCAGATGGGCAAAGCTAGTGTAGATGAAGAGTTCATAGAATGTTTTCGGGATAGTTTCTTAGAACAGCATGTTCTGGAGTCACCCAGACAGCAGGTGATACAAGGCCTGGTATTGTGCAATAAGATAGGATTAATTGATGACCTCCTAGTGGAGGCATTCCTAGGTAGCAGCAATCATAATATGATTGAATTTTACATTCATTTTGAGGGCGAAACCAGTGCGTCCAAGACTAGTACTTCAAATTTAAATAAGGACAGCTATGAGGGCGTGAAAGTAGAGCTAGCTAAAGTGAACTGGCAAACGAGGTTAAGGCATTTGTCAATAGAAGTTCAGTGGCAGACATTTAAAGGGATATTTCAGAATACACAATATTGTCATGAAACTAACATTTTTTTCATAATATTGTTCTGGTTTATTGTGAAGTAGGTTTAAGGGAATAAGTATAGTTGCGTCTGTGTGTGATTTAATTACATTTTGTAGCCAAGCAGAGTGCAAGCTTTAAATCATCAAAATAAGATAGGTGCTTGACATGCTAATGAGTAAACATGGATGTTGGCTTAGCATGTAAATTGAGAAGGGAATTTGCATTTTTAGATAAATGAATGGAGATTTGGATTTCAAAGGGATCTTAGTCTGTTTAGTTAGCCAAATAAGCAAGGCTAAGAAATGTGTTTATTTTTCCCAAAGGTTACTGACAATATATAGTGGTAACATGAAAGTTTTTATATTATAAGGAATATATAGTTTCAAAGACATATGGAACAATAGAATTTACATATTAGAAAGGCTGTGTCAGAAGGCCATGTAAGATCTAACAGGAGTATGTGAAATAGTCTTAATGAAGCCTCCAGAATTTGTGCATAAGTCTGCTATCTAACAAAACTGAAGCTGGAGAAAAGTCATTTGGAATTCCACTGTCCAGGATATTGTGTTAACTTGATGAGTTTGTTTTAAATCTAAAATCTATTGTGGACTATTACCTTAAAGGGAGCGTAACTGGGATTCAGGTTAATTAGGAATTTTAGGAGTTCTGATAGTAGTAATTGTAGTCTTATGTATGTGCTTGACATCTTTTATTTTGTTAATAAATATTTTAATTAATTTTTTTAAATCTCTAAAGGTCTTGGTGGACTTATTACTTCTGAATTTAGTGCACACATCTCGTAATAAATACAAATTGCAAAACTGTTTTGATAGCGTGACCACGTTTCCCTTGTGGATTTTGTCTGCCTGGCACACATCACCTGCCACGTCATAACAATATATACATTCCAATGAGAAAGAAAACTTCCTAGGGGTGGGCCCACCATCTGTGGTTAACTAAAAAGTTAAAAGACAGTATCAAACTTAAAGAAAATGCATATAATTACGCAAAGACAGGTGGCAGGTCAGAAGATTGGAAAGAATAGAAAGAACAGCAAAGAATGACATAAAGATTAATAAGGAGGGGAAAATTAGAGTATGAGAGAAAGCTAGCTAGTAATATAAAGACGAAGAGTTTGAGTTTCTATAGATACTTAAATATGAAAAGAGTTAACAAAGTGAACGTTGGTCCTATAGAGAGTGCATCAGGGGAATTGATAATGGAAAGTAGGGAGATGGCAGATGAATTAAACAGGTATTTTGCTTCGGTCTTCACTATAGACGACAAAAGTAACATCCCGGAAATAGCTCTAAATCAGGAGATGGGAGGGAGGGAGGAACTCAGGAAAATTACAATCACCAGGGAAGTGGTATTAAGCAAATTGTTGAGGCTGCAGGCTGACAAATCTCCAGGTCCGAATAGACTTCACCCTTAGGTCTTGAAAGAAGTGGCTAGTGATGTAGTTGATGTACTGGTTTTAATTTTCCAAAATTCTTAGATTCAGGGAAGGTTCCATTCGATTGGAAAATAGCAAATATAATTCCTTTATTCAAAAAGGGAGACAGAAAGCAGAAAACTATAGGCCTAACTTCTGTCATAGGGAAAATATTAGAAGCTATTATTAAAGATGTTAGAGCAGGGCACTTAGAAAAATTCAAAGCAATCAGGCAGAGTCAACATGGTTTTGTAAAAGGAAAATCATGTTTAACTAATTTATTGGAGTTCTTTGAAGGATTCACAAGAGCGGTGGGTAAAAGATGAATGTACTGTATTTAGATTTCCAGAGGGCATCTGATAAAGTACCACATCAAAGTTTATTGCAGAAAATAAAAGCTCTTAGTGTAGGGGGTAACAAATTGGCATGGATAGAACATTGGCTAGCTAACAGGAAACAAAGAGTTGATTTAAATGGGTCTTTTTCTGGTTGGCAGGGTGACAAGTGGTGCGCCACAGGGATCAGTGCTAGGGTGTCAACTTTTTACAATTTATATAAATGACTTGGATGGAGGAACCGAAGGAATGGTTGCTAAATTTGCTGACGACACAAAGTTAGGTAAGAAAGTAAATCATGAAGAGGATATAAGGAGGCTACAAAGTGACATAGATAGGTTAACTGAGTGGGCAAAGATCTGGCAGATGGAGTATAATGCGGGCAAATGTGAAATTGTTCATTTTGGCAGGAAAAATAAAAAACAAGCTTATTACCTAAATGGTGAATGATTGCAGAGCTCTGAGTTTCAGAGGGATCTGGGTCTCCTAGTGCATGAATCACAAAAGGTTAGTACGCAGGTACAGCAAGTAATTAGGAAAACTAATAGAATGTTATCATTTATTGTGAGGAGAATTGATTATAAACATAGGGAGGTTATGTTTCAGTTGTACAGGGCATTGGTGATACCACATCTGGAGTATTGTGAACAGTCCTGATCTCCTTATTTAAAGATGTAAATGCGTTAGAAGCAATTCAGAGGAGGTTTACTAGACTAATACCAGGAATGAGCGGGTTGTCCAATGAGGAAAGGTTGGACAGGGTAGGCTTGTCCCCACTGGAAGTTAGATGAGTAAGAGGCAACTTAATTGAAACTTTTAAGATCCTGAGGGGTCGTGACAGGGTGGATGTGGAGAGGATGTTTCCTCTTGAGGGAGAATCTAGAACTAGGGGTCACCGTTAAAAAATAAAGGGTCGCTCATTTAAGACAGAGACGAGGAGAATTTTTTTCTCTCAGGGGGTTGACAGTCTTTGGAACTCTTTTCCTCAAAAGACGGTGGAAGCAGAGTCTTTGAATATTTTTAAGGCAGAGCTAGATAGATTCTTGCTTAACAAGGAGGTGAAAGGTTATCAGGGGTAGGCAGGAATGTGGGGTCGAGGTTACTTTCAGATCAGCCGTGATATAAATGAATGGCACAGCAGGCTTGAGGGGCCAAGTGGCCTACTCCTGCTCCTAATTCATATGTACGTTCATATGTAGAAACCATGTGCTCCAAACAGCCTCCCCTTTTTAAAGGCGGAGTCTCAATAAGAGGGAAGTTGCAAAAATGCACTGCAAATTGTAGTAACATTATCGATATGCCACCATCCCCACTGTCTCAGCTTCCACTGTAGCACAGGTGGGAAGCCTCCCAACATACCAGTGTTGCAGTGGAAGGTCAGATAGAAGTCGTGAGATCCCTAGCTTGAAGGCTCAGATTGGTGCTAGCCAGTTTCAGATTGCTTCCAGGCACCACCATCATGGATACAAATCTCAGTACTCAATGGGGCATGCATGCTTGTACAGCAATCTGTGCTCCAGAAGATTACAAGGACTGATGACGTGCCACCTAAGGGGAGTGGCAATGGCAGTAAGGAACACAAACCTAATGCCTTCTCTCAAGGTGACAACATTCATGCTCCCACCACTGCTTCTCCTCCATTTCCTTGCTGTTGCCTCTCAGCCAGCGAGCCAAGGCAGCTACCACCCATACTAAGGTGGTGCTGTCCAAAGCCAGGCCTTTAATCAGGGCATTCTCCATGGCTATCCTCCCTCAGTCTTCACCAGTGAAAGTCAGCAGCCTTCTACCAGCCAAAGGTTTTTGCTATTGGCCTTTAAGCGATGTTGACCCACTCTTTCTCATGGGGAGTCTGACATGGATGTACAAAGAAATGATGGGTCCATGTTGTGAGTGGGGAAATTCCTTTTAACTGAAGCAAAGCCTCACTATATGGTCCCTCTCGCTTTATCCAACTGCAGGTGCTGCATGTGGTCTTCTCCCTTCCTCCTCGTCTAGTGGTGTCCTTATCCCAGAGATGGTGGTTGGGCTCTCATAATTGAGGTTATGGAGGATATAACATCTACAAAGCACAAGTCCAGAATGCTCTCCACTTGTCTGGATGAGTGCAGCTCCAACAACATTCAAGAATCTCGACACCATCCAGGACAAAGCAGCCCGCTTTACTGGCACCTTAAACATCCACTCCCCCCACCACCGACACACAGCAGCAGCAGTGTATACCATCTACAAGATGCACTTCAGCAACTCACCAACGCTCCTTCAACAGCACCTTTCAAACCCGCAACCTCTACCACCTAAAAGGACAAGGACAGCAGATACATGGGAACACCTCCAGCTGCAAGCAACTCCAAGTCACAAACCATCCTGACTTGGTGCTACATCAGCATTCCTTCACTGTCATTGGGGTCAAAATCCTGGAATTCCCTTCCTAACAGCACTGTGAGTATTCCTACAACACATGGACTGCAGCAGTTCAAGAAGGCAGTACACCACCACCTTCTCAAGGGCAATCAGGGATGGGCAGTAAGTGATGTCCACACCCCATGTACAAATGAAAAGAAAGACCCTCTTCAGAATAGGACCTACTAAGGAAAGCCCTCCTTCTTCTCTCTCCTTAGAGCTTCCCCTCTCTGCCTCCTCCTCTGCATGTCCTGCTCATGTTGTAGAGAAAGTGGCACTGTAACTTACCTATGCAAGGCAATGTTATTTTCTGCCTTTCTGTGGTCAGCAGAAACCTCCAAATTCCTTCAGCAGTGCTTCAACCAACTTTGCCTGTGCACAAGAAACTCAAAAGCACATCAGCCACAACTTGTTAAGTAGCCTTAAATAGCCCTGGAACGGGGACAATCTCTTGCTGGTTGTTTCTGGAATAAGGAAGGTGTTCCCTGCACAATGTTTGACCAATTTTGGTATTCCTACATTGTGTCAGCCCATCGGTACAGTGACATCAAGATTATGCACATTTAATGACTTCAGTCGAACATAGGGATTGAAACTGTGTGCACCATTCCAGCTGATTCATGCTGAACAGATAGCAGCCAGCAACATCTCCTGTGTTACAAATCAGCGGGAAAGGCTGCTTAGCACCTCTAGAAGCACACTTTTTTTTAAAGTGGAAAGATTATTTAAGAAATTTCGTTCAATTCACATTATAGGCTCTACGATTAGATGATTTATAAAATACAAGTAGAGCATTCACTACAAATGGTCTAATAAGCATTCTCTCTCAGCAGCCAAGCTGTCAATTAGAAACCTGGTGGATGCTGGTGTAGAATCAAACCTGACAGTTGAGGGAGGGCTGCCTACAGGATATTGAGATTGGGTAGGCGCTCTTCAAAGCTACATCTAGTATGGAATCACCTTTGTTCTTTCTGTAGTGATTTTCATAAACTGTCAGAGATAATGCAGAAACAGGAAACACACAAAAAAGTGTTTTCCTCCCAAGAAAAGAGGCTATCCAGTCCATGTTGACTTGTGCATAGTTCTTATGCAGAAGAAAGGGAACTGATAATTGTCCAGTGTCATAGACAAATAGAGTCAGACTTCTGCGCCAGCTCACTATGCATTGGCAAGCAACTGAGGACATTGGCCATTGTAGTATCAATCTGAGATTATTATGACCTAACAGAGGAATTGAGTGAGTCCCAGTACCAGACAATCAACATATATGTCCAAAGGCATGACTGCTTTCCTTCCAGTACAACTTGAATGGGAAATTTACTATTCAAAACTCATGCTAGTTGATGTACCTTCAGAGTAGCCCTGCCATGAACCTATTTGCTTTCCAAATAGATTTGTCATCTGTACAGCAGTGCAGCCACTGCCAGTGTTAGGTGAGATTTGGGACAGAACCAATAAGGAAATCCCACTATGCTTGGTACGAGGGATATGACTTATTTCTTAATTTTCACTCTATGATCCTATTTATAAAACCCAAAATGTTGTTGGCCTTTTTGTGGTTGTATCCACCTGCATTCACACACAAGAACACACAAAAATTAAGAGCAGAGTAGGCCATTCGGCCCCTTGAGCCTGCTCCACCATTCAATAAGATCATGGCTAACCTGATTGCAGCCTCAACTCCACTTTCTTGCCTGCCCCCATAATGTTTGACTCCTTTGAGCTAGGTATTTGAATACTTAGGTCTCTGTCCATGCACACCCTTCTGCATCTTTCCATTTAGTGTATTATGCCACTGCTGGTTTTTTCTCTCAAAATATATTACCTGACATTTGTCCTTGTTAATTTGCATCTGCCCCATATGCTAATTTGGCTATATCTTCCAGAATTCTTTTACAGTCTCCCTCACTGTTTGCTAAACCTGCTACTTTTTATGCTCTCAGCAAAGTGAGATTGAGCACCCTGTGTCCAAGTTCAAGTCATTTTTATTTACCAAGAACAAAAGTATCCCTTAGGGTACATCATTTTCAAAACTTCTCTAATTCCACAACACCAATTTACCTGTTTGACTGTCAGCCAATTTTCAATCTATGCTCCCACAATTCCCACTCTTCCCACATTGTTTCCTTTATTCTAGTCTGTGTTGGAATTATTAAAATCATCCAATATTATTTCCCTATTTTTCTTTAAAAATTTTATGTCATTCTATCTCATCTTGACAATTCGGCAGTCTGTAATGCATACTTAGAACTGTACCATTTCCTTTTGTATTTCTTAGGTGGATGTGGATTTACCTCCCTAGGACAGCTTTATGTTCTAGTGCTGTGACCACCACTGCCATCCGCCCTTCTTTTTTTGCTTCTGTATATCTGTCATGAAATTATTACAAGCAAGAATATTAAGTTCTCAGTCCTATCCAAACCTAGGACATGTCTCCATTATAGCCATCATATCTTGCCATAATTATTAATCTTTCTAATAATCTAGCTTTGTTTTGGACACTTTGAACATTCACATACATAACAATCAATTCAAACTCTTTTTCCTTGTTTCCAATTGATTTTTTGATATCCCTTTCCTCTACCATAAGCTTTTTTTTACTTCTCATTATCTATCTTTCTGTTTCTTTTCTACTTTGACAATAGTCCATCCCTTTTTATTTCAGCAAAGTGTTTTGCTTATGCTCCAACAGGTTTACTAACCCTGCTCTTGTTACACTCCTGCCATATTAGTTTAAATCCTCCTCCACTGCTCTAATAACCCTCCCTGCAAGGAGGTTGGGTGCCATTTTGGGTCTGATGACAATCAGTTCTTTGTTATGGGTTTCACTTATTCCAAAGCTCTTCCAAATGACCCAAGCATGTGAACCCTTCCTTGCACACCAGGCCTACTGCCATATTTTAGCGATCTGCTCCTTAGTTTGTCCAACACTGGACACAAGAAGCAATTCAGAGATTACCATTCTTGAGATCTTGTGGCTTTTCAAGCCAGCTTTGAAAATGCCTAACTCCTTAGACTCCCTCTGCAAGACCTCAAATATACTCCTAAGTCACTGATGAGAACATACACCTTGATTTTTGACAGTTCTCTTCCCCTTTGCATAAATTTCTCCATCTATTCATTGATGCCCAGCACAAGGGATGCAACAAAAAAAAGTTTGGATTTTCAGTCACAACTGCAAAAAAATGTTGAATATTCCCCTGAACATTGAATTTCCCACCAGTATCATTCTCCTAATCCTAGAACACTCTGTTTACCTGAATGACAGAAAACATAGTGCTATTCTTAATTCCCTCCACCACCCAAACATCTGCAACAATCAAATTCTACTTCCATACTTCTTGCAAGTCTTAACTATAGAGGAAAGTTCCTATCCAAGTGCAAATCAAGGCTAAAATCCTGTGAGTCTGAGCCCTCATTCTATCCCCACGCTCTCACGGTCTTTCATAACTCAATATTAATTTTATGCTAGTAAGCTCAAACCAAGACTGACTTGACTTACAGAACTGCCTAACTCTGACAGGGAAAAACAGTTTGAAACAACTCATCACAACACAAAAAAGTGCTATATAAATGCCAAACTTATTATAGAAGAAAACATCCCAATATGCTTCACAAGAGCACTTATCAGCCAAAATTTGACACCAAGCAATGCAAGGAGAGGTTAGGACAGGTGAACAAAAACTTGGTCAAAGTGGTAGGTGTCAAGTCTCAAAAGAGAGTGAGAGCAAGAACAAGAGGTAGAAGTAGAGCTAGAGGCGCAGTGAGGTTTAGGGAGGAAATTGCAGAGCTTAGAGCCATGGTAACTGATGGTGGAGCAAAGAAAGAGCTGCACAAAAGCCAGAATTAGAGGAACAGAATTGGTGGGTTATAGAGCTGGAAGACATTACAGGGCCAGAAATGGGTGAGGCCATGAGGGGATTTTAAAACACGAATTAGAATTTTTAAATCAAGGTGGTACTTGATCAGGAGCCAGTGGAGATTGGCAAACACAATGGGACTGCGTGAACACTTTTGTAAACAATCAATTAACCTGTTACCAGCTGAAATCAGAGTTAAGGCAGTAAATAAACATGTTTAAACAACTGCTAGTATTGAACAACTAAAATAAAACTCAAAATAGAGTCACATAAATTAAATATCAGTAAATATGTCCTCATCCAATGCTTCCCAAACTTTTTTCCACTGTGACTCCATTTCAATGCTTGAAAATAGGTGCGACTCAAGAGTAAGTGTGATTGGGGGGTAGGGTGGTGGGTGGAGGGGGAGAGTTGTTGAGCTGGGACGGGGGAAAGTGTTGTTGAACGGGAAGTGGGGGGCAGGGGGTGTAGAGTTGCTGAACGGGAGCCAAAAGTTTACTCCACAATCGTTCTGAAGACTCTGATGGAGCCTCAGAGCTAAGACTCATGCCTACGCGTTTAATGAAGCCTCAATGCCGATCCCAGGACTGTCCCACCAGAGTCTCCACTTGGCAGTCACCATTGCTGCTTCGAAGCTTGGGACCCAAAATAATCATCCCTTAACCTCCAAGGCGGGTTGTAAACCACCGTTTGCGAACCCCTGTCTGAATCACTCTCACTAAGACTAAACTCCATATTCTCCCAGCCGTTACACTATGCCCCTGATTATCAAACCTAGAATACTATATTTTCTTTTAAATATACTGGGGTAGAGTTTCTGCTTTGGGTGCAATCAGTAATCTGGGCACAATTGCACTTGACACTCTGTTGGGTTTTTGAAGTGAAATGATGGTTCGAGTTTCCATCCAAAACTATTAGCATAATCAAATGTAAAAACCTCCATGAACCGGCGCAATCAGGCAGCATAATAGAACATAATTGTTTATTTTTTTTCCTTGCATTAAAAAAATATATACATATGGTAACCTGGTGAAGTTTTAAGAATACAGCTTAAAATAGGTTATAACCAAGAGAACAGTTTTAAGGGTGTCTAGTCCATTACCTGTGAGTAGTCTGATTTTAAAATCACTGAAATTACTTATAAAATGAAACTGAACTATTTACTAATTTCACTGGTGTACTAATAAGTTTATTAATTACTTTTTAATATTCTAACTTATTTTTACGTGCCTACTAGTGCCTTTTAAAAAAAAGCTCAATTTGAAGAACATCTTTGAACGATTGCAAATGAATAGAATGCCGGAAACTCGCCATGCTTATTATTCTGATTTGGGGCATAGCCACTTTTATGGGTATGGCCAGCTTCCAGCATAATGTTTTTTTTAAAGGAGTGTTAAAGTTCAGGTATACCTGAATTGCACTCAACTCAACATGTGCCTAAAACCAATCATTGTATGCTGGTTGGCCAACTTCAGGCAAATTCTAGCAGAAAGTCTAGACCATTAACTTCTCCTCCCACTTTGAAAGATCTATGTATCTAAAATCCTTAAGTTGCATTGGTCTTTTGCCCTTTATAAAATGTTGCCTTTTCATGTTCTTTACTTATTCTTCTTCATTAAATGTATCAGCTCAGATTTCTCTGCGTTAAATTTTATCCTGCATTCATCTGTCCAAACTACTAATTCGCCTAAGTCCTCCTCAAGGCATTTATATGACTTTTCCTTGAACTTCAGTTTTCCCCACTTTATTTGTGGTGTCTGCCTATCTTGTTATTGTGCCCCTATAGCCAAGATCAGGTCCCCTAGATTACACCACTCAGATGGGACTACTAATACTATAGGTCAGTGACTAAACATCTAAACACTGCTCCTGTCTTCAAATTCCTTCCAGCCTGAAAAAGCATCCCTAGCCAATTAATTGTTTTCTGTCCTTTGGTCAGCTTCCTATCCTAGATGCGTTCTATTTAATGTGTCTTAATTTTTATCTACAAGGCACCTTATCACTTTTTTGAAAATCCACATGGACAATATCCATGCATTTTCTTTATTTCCTCTCCATGTCAACACATGCAGATATTTCATGACATTGTCATCGTCCTTCCCACGAACAATGACAGGAGCAATTCACATGTGAATGTTTGTGTGGGTTTGAACCTGTCACAAGTTGTCTGTCAAATGTTAGGTGACAATTTATATAAAAGGACCAACAAGTCACTTACAAACTTAAAGCTAACCAACAAGGAGGCCATCATTTCCTGCAATTGTTTTGCTCTGATTTCCCGAAGAAAGGATAAAACAGATGGAAATTTGAAGAAATATTCACTGCAACAGAAATTGGCCATAAATTGACCCCATAATGAGTCTATTTAGATCTCTTTCATATATGAAGCTTTTGGGTAGTCACTCAAATGGGACTAATAATACTGTAGGTCAGTGACTAAACATCTAAACACTGCTCCTATCTTCAAATTCCTTATGAGTAACAAGAGAGGAGATCAGCTAACACACTGTTTTTAAATGTACACATCACATTTTTTAAACCAAAGCACTATATCCAACCGCACATGAATTCTAATGGTTGGGTAATCATCATCTAGGGTAGTGATCATGTGATGCATCACTCAATACATAGTAAAACTGAAGAAGAAAATGCCACTTACATTCCAAATGTACTTTAAAAGCAGCGAAGTCAACAGCTAAATAAGAATGAATAGTAAACATAAATGCTATCTGAAAAAGGGATTTTCTTTTTAATGAAGAAAGGGGAAGGTGACCCATGACCCCCTGCAAGGTAGGAAAATCTTTGTTCCTGGATTTTAAAAAATGCACACTCAATCCCTCCACGGCACACTCAATCCCTCCACGGCACACTCAATCCCTCAGCTGCAACTTCAACCTTTTTTATTATATGAGATCATCAAATGAGGCAGTGGAAATATAATGACATCAAAGATGACACTAATCACATATTTCCCCAGAAGAACTTGCATCTATATAACTCAGCTTTAACGAGGGAATGAAAGAGAATCAGTTAAAGGTTTGATCAAAGAATTCAAATTTATGAAGTTTTAAAGGTATAAGGAGAAGTAGAAGAAAGGAGTGGTTTAGGGAAGAAAGTCCAAGGATTAAAGAGGAAGTCCAATACATGAAGAATCTGCCTTTGGTAATGCACCAGAGGCAAGGAGAAGCACAGGAGTCCAATGTCAGAAGGAAATGGCAGATATGCAAGACTGAAGGTTAATGCAAGGCTAGAGAAGATGGGCAGGGCAGATGAAGCAATGATGGAATTTGCAGATGAGGATTTAAAACTCAATATAGTAAAGACTGGGAGCCAATGTATATCAGCAAGGACAGGAATTTCGGATAATTGGGCACTGAATATGGAACATAATGTGAGAGGCAGAAATCAAAGCAAGTTGGAGTTTATTGAGGGTAAAGTTTGGAAAGCCTGCTAGTCCAGCGGCAACAACATCACTGACTCAGATTTTGGTGGCAGCAAAGTAGGTGCAGACAAAGGCAATCCTGTGAAGATGCAATTCAGCAAGCTTTATGATGGACAGCGTAAGGAGTTTGAAACTCAGCTTTGTATCACACAGAACTCAGAGGGTGGGCACAATCTGATTCAGCCATGAAAGCTGTGATGTCAGTAGTAAATGAGCAAGATTTCTGGTGGGGGCCAAGTTCAATGGTGGTCTCAATGTTCAGCTGAAGGAAATTCTGGCTACCTTATGACAGGCAATCTAGGAAAACAGAGGGGACAAGTAAAGCAAAGAAGCGTTGGCGCCTGTCGTTACCGCATATATGGAAGTTGACCTGACACCAAAAGGACATGCAGATGAGAGTAGGGGCAAAGGTTGATCTTTGGAACTCCGGGGTAAACAATATCTGGGCAGCAAGAGACACCATTGCTGGCAATCTGTTAGCTCCGTTAAGACAAATAAGAGAAGCAACAAGGAGGCAGAGGAAAAAGAATGCTATAATCAGTCATATCAAGCACTGCACAAAGATCAAGCAGGGCAGGAAGTCAGAAGGTGTAAGAGGTTAGAATGTCTTCAGTAATGGGGAAAATCAGTCCAAAAGCTAGGTTTCTGTCAGGGTCAACATATCAATACATTTATCATCAATATGCTAGAAAATAACAAAGGCCTTATTTTACAGGGAAATGAGTGCATTGGTTGGGGAGGCGATGGAGCCAATCAGCGGATAATGTACACTATCAGCAAAGGGGGAAGTGAAGAGGCAACAGGGATGAGAAGAATATTAGAGAGGCTAATCTCCAAGATGAAAATTAAGCAGCATGCTCACCAGGAATTGGATGAAGCAGCTATCTGTCCGAAAGAGCCAGCAGCAGGTGTAATGGATGTTGAAAAGAAAACCAAGGGATAAGTAGCAGATCATCTAGGAGGGTGCTTAAGCCTGGCCTTCAGCAGGAGATAAGGTCAGCTAGGATGCTGAATGGGGTAAAACCCAGTTAGGGAATGTTGCTGGAAATGTGGATAGCTTGGGGCCAGATGTCACAGCAGAGATATTGGGAAAATGGTGCTCAAAGAATCAGATCCAGAGTGATAGCCAATATACACACTCAGATGAAAATCTTGGGATACATACATAAGTGGAAGACAGCATGGGAGTTCTTAGAATAGGAGCTTGATGAGGTGAAAATAAGTACTCTTATTACCATTGGTCAACAACTGCCAATAGTATGCTTTGCTTTTCTGATAACAAGATTAATTTGTGCAATACAGTGAAATCCCATTAACCAGGCAGCCATAGTAGGAATAGAATCATCCCATTCTAAAGTTCATTCTTATTAACAGAAAACAGCAACAGTTTTACTAATGTTGAGAATCAGCTGTTGTTGTAAGAAACTGTCTCCATTTATTGCCACCAACTGTGCTTTTAAGTATTTTCTGCTACTGTCACAATATTCCAGCAAGCATGGTTTCGATATGGTATTTTCACTTTTTGTTATATGCAAGAATTGACGGTGAGTTGTTTATCAAGTCTGATCCAATACTCCCAGACTATTATTCAGAAACATATATCATAATTCTTGCAGCATTACTTACAAGTGTGTAGACACTCAGTCACTGTAGTTGGCTTGATAAGATAGCCCTTGCAGATGTAACAAGTGATGAAGGCATTAAATTCTCTCACTAGGTATTTCCTTTGTGTAGCCATTGTTGGACAAGGTAACAGTAAAAGAACAGGAAAATCAGGCCAGAGTTGACAGGTAGCTCTATGCTTAAAGAACTTGCTGTGCTGCACGGCACAGCTGCACTTCTCCAGGCATCTGTCTGAGAAATTTGTTGAAATAAATTTGAAGCAAATCAACTTCTCCAGGAGCACATTGTCCTTTAGTCAAGGATCAAGGTTATGCTTTTCTCTTCTTCTGTATTGTACAAAGTGTCCCAAACCTACAGCATTACAAGATAAAGATGTTAACTGTACATTAAATCATAGCTGAAAAACAATGCAGTGATTGGCTATCGAAGTGCTGTAAAACTACC
This sequence comes from Carcharodon carcharias, assembly GCF_017639515.1. Taxonomy (NCBI): domain Eukaryota; kingdom Metazoa; phylum Chordata; class Chondrichthyes; order Lamniformes; family Lamnidae; genus Carcharodon; species Carcharodon carcharias. The sequence goes on along the minus strand of NC_054483.1, from coordinate 62,157,944 downwards.
AATTTACTCATTCAGAATGTTTTTTTTTAAATTTAAGTTGTTCCTGAAGCAACTAACATTTTAAAATATAAATTACTTCCAAGTTACTGATCTAATACCAAAAATTTACTGAAAAATGTGCATATGGTGGGGTTGGGGGTGGGAACGGAGGTGGTGTTACCAAACCAGTCTCTCTCTATTTTGGCACACAGCAAATCATAATCCCAACATTAAGTCATAAACATCTTTCATGGTAATTATGTTTAGATATTGCCGCCAACAGAAATAATGCCCAAATGAAAGAATGCTCCAGAATAATGTAACTACTGCAGTTGAGCATTTTAGTGAAAGGTTTATATTATAGTAAATTGTGCTTATTTTGGAATTAATTACGAATCAAATTCAATCAAGATTTTAAAAAATAAGAATAAAGTACCTTTCATAAATGATCTAGCAAAAAATTGTGAAATACAATAAATTGAAAATAATAGTCAAAATATCAGGTAAAGGGATGTTATTCTCTCATTAGGAAATTTTCAACCAGGCTTAACTCACAGTAAAGCCACAGCATCATGCTATGAAGCCATTAAATCAGAAGTCATCTTGATGTCCAAGGCAAGTCTGCAAAGTAACAGCACAGACTGTTCCAATGCAGTTTACTTTCAGTTTTAGAAATTTAGCACAAATAAAAAAGTTAATACATCACGTAAATTATTGCAAACTTAACCATTCTTTGATTCAATAATTTACCACATGACATTTCCCATTTAAATTAAACTTGGTTACTTTAAGGAGCCTAACCGTCTTTCTCAATTAAATTGTTTATATGACACTCATTTCTGAAAAATACTGGGAGTTGGGAGTAAATTCTTCAACTATTTCTCTGAATTTCCAAAATTTAATTTGTTACAATATTCTGATGGGATGATTTTTAGAATTTCACCAATGACTCTGCGTTTTGAAACTTTAAATTCTTGCATTCAAACTGACGGACCCCACTGCATTATAAATCATTTCAAAATGCCGTTTACCCTGTACTGCCCCACAACTTCCAGACAAACGCACATGAAGCCTTCACATGAATGCTACTTGTGCATCGTCACGCAGCGAAAGGGTGTAAGATGCAGCCTTGTGTAAAAGTAGGCCGTATCGCAATGCTGGCCACCAATCGGGTATCCTCAGTGTTCAAAGAGGCGCTCTTGCCTTCTTTGCCGACCAGCAAATTGATGGGTACGCTGTGGAAGCTGAACACGTGGAGCCCTGACAGTTTGACTCGGTGTGCTGTAGTTATTATGTGCGCAGGTGTGTGCGTGGATCTAGTGTGGAGCGCACTGCACTTACTTAAGAAGCTGTTCCCATTTCAGTACACAGTCCAGGCAATGCTGTGTCCCTCTCTCTAAATATATATAATATATTTATATAATATATATATATAAATCAGCTGACACACTACGCACTGAATTCTATCCCTGGGCTAACTAGAGTACAGTTTATCCACAAACATAAACTCATCTCACCACTTGTATCTGGCAATGGAGATGAACCGATTGCTTCCCTCCCTCCCTGGGAAATTTAAAAAAAACCAACTACGCAGCAGCATGATGTAGCATGAAGCGACAGGCAAGGGGAAAGCGAAAGTCCGCTTTCTACTGTAGTGCTGAGCGGTACCGAGCGCCCTGTGTGTCGTCTGTCTCTCATCAGGAAGCCACCAGCGTCACTATTTGCGTCAGCCTGCAAGAGAGAGAGAGAGAAGGGGGAAAAAACACACACACACACACACACACACAGGTCTGCTCCGAGCCGAAGCCGCAATCAAACTGGGAAAGTCGCTTCTTCCATCGGATCCAAGCCGGTGGGAGGCAGCGAGAGAAAGAGTGGTACTAGGATTATTTGGGTGGTGGGGGGCATCCAAGCCCCCAGCCAGCTCTCCACTCCACCTCTTTTCCCTCTCCATCTCCATAGATATAAAAAAAGCCCTAGAAGTTTCCAACACAGTTTTTGTGTGTGTGTGTGTGGCGCATTATTTATTTCCGAGCAGCCCGGGCACCTTAACTTCAAGGCTGCCTGCCGCACCAGCACTAACGGCAAGGTCGCTCGGCGTCTGCCTGGGCAACTTGATCCTGACACATGATCGCATCCAACACAAACTTTACGGTGGCTGGAGACAAGAGCCAGCTCAGCTCAGCTCAACTCGGCTCGGCTCAGTCAGGCAGACCACCTCGTTTCCCCCTCTGCCTCGGTTTTTTTTTTGGCGACTGCGTTTCTTACCTTATTTTTTTTCTCAAGAGGCCATAGTGATTACAAGAGGGCTAGAGTTTTTTTTTGAAAAAAAAACATTTTTTTTGTGGTGGTGGGGATCACGGCCGGATGATGCCCTCAAATCATCAAGGAATGAATAAACACCCCGGGAAGGAGAGAGAGGGAGAAGGGGCCAAGTTTGTCAGTGGGTGAATGGCACTCAGCACTTGCTACACTGTAAGAGGCAGGAGTGAAATCACGGAAATACTCCGAGGGAGGGCGGAGGAGTTTTAGTTCTGCGCTTGTTTACGCATCGCCCGGGCATTCCACAGCCAGGCCGCGCTGATTGGACAGAAACTAGGGCGCTCGCTTTGAATCCGCTCCCCGGTCCCCCGCTCTGCTCCCTGGTCCCCCTCCACACCCCTTCGCCCGGGCCCCGGCTCTGCTCCTCGGTCCCCAGACCCACCCCCCTGCATCAGCCGGCTCCGCTCAGTGTGACCGCCCCCACCCCAGGCCGCGGCCTGGTCCCTCTCCCGCTGCCCCTGGTAGCACACTCCCCACCTCCAGAACAAGCCCGCACCGCTAGATCCTGTCACAAAAGTTGCCTGGGGAGGAGACTGTACCTGAGGGCCCGGGGGGGAGAGACTACCTGAGGGCCGGAGGGGGGGGGGGAGACTGTACCTGAGGACTCGCAGGGGAACTGTACCTGAGGGCCCGGGGTGTGGGGGAGACTGTACCTGAGGGCCCAGGGTGGTGGGGGGCAGGGGGGGAGACTGTACCTGAGGGCTCACAGGGGACTGTACCTGAGGGCCCATGGTGGTGGGGGGCAGGGGGGGGAGACTGTACCTGAGGGCTCACAGGGGACTGTATCTAAGGGCCCGGTTGGGGGGGGTGGGGGAGACTGTATCTGAGGGCTCACCGGGGACTGTACCTGAGGGCCCGGGCCAGGGTGGGGGGGGGGGAGACTGTACCTGAGGGCCCGGGGGTGGGGAAACCTGAGGACTTGGAGGAGGAATGTACCTGAGGGCTTTGGAGGGGTGGGGGAATGTACCTGAGGGCTCAGGGGAAAGGGGGAACTGTATCTGAGGGCTCACGGGGTGGGGGGGGGGGGGAGGAACTGTACCTGAGGGCTTGGAGGGATGGGGAAACCTGGGGGCAGGGAACTGTACCTGTGGGCTTAGGAAGGGAGAACTGTACCTGAGGGCCCAGGGCGGAGGGGTGGGGATTGTACCTGAGGGTCCATGGGAGTGGGGGTTGACCTTACTGTACCTGGCGGGCCGGGGGGAGTGGTGACTATACTGTACCTGAGGGGCCACCGGCTCTGCCTGTTTGGTGGAGGGGTGGGAGGAACCAACCCAATTCAAAGACTCAGCCTTTGTGATGTTATTAGCATAGCAATGGCAGGGTCCAGCATGACATCATCACCTTAGCAACCTGCAAAACATGTGATGTAATCGCCTTAGCAACGTACCAAACACATGATGTCATTGCAAACCATTGGCAGTGCGGGTAATGACATAATCACCTTGATGACCTAATATTCACATCTTGCATCATCAGCTCACTAATTACATCATCACCCTGGGAACCTGGAATTTATTCAATTACATCATCATAGTCATCAAGAATTCATATAATTACATCATCTCATAATCTGGAATTTGTGTAATTACACCATGGTAACCTGGAATTCAGAAAATTACTTCATCACCATGTTAATCAGGTTTAATTTAATTACGCCATTCACCTTTGTAACAGGAATAAAAAGAACAGATTATCATTTTAATAGTATGTGGGAGTTATAAAATTACCATGAGCATAGTAATAGGACTACTAAATCAAGGCTGAAATACCTGCAACCATCTTCAGCCAGATATGAATAAATGATCCATTGTAACCTCCTGCTGAGGTCCGCACCATCACAGATGCCTGCCTTCAGCCTTTTTGATTCACTCCATTTGACATCAAGAAATGGCTGAATGCACAAAACCCAGCATAGGTAGACTATGAGCCTGACAAAATTTAAGCTGTAGCGCCATAAACCTGAGTAGGTCTTCTGGCACAGTGGGTAGCATGCCTGCCCCTGAGCTAGAAGTCCTGGGTTCAAGTCACACCTCGGGCCTTGGTGGCTAAGGAAGGTACATTCATAATGTGGTCAAAGAGGTTGATTATCAACCTGCACATTCTTCCAACATACACCAGTGGCTGGTAGTAAGAGCAGGAAATATTCCTGGTCAGCCATGTGATGGAAAGAAAGTTGCAGCCTCTGCCATCACTATCCAGAGCTCCAGACTACAACATGTGTGTAAAAGTGCATGTTGCCACAGCAACCTGGACTCTGTGAATGAATTGTAGCATACAACTGTGTATGTGTGCTGCAATACTAGCTGCAACCATAGCTAAGCTGTTCCAGTTCAGCTGCAACATTGGATTTACTCAATGATATTAAAATATCGGCATATCCTGTCCAGAAAAAGGATCAATATAGATATAGAGAAACAAATTTACAAAGAAATTAGAGAGGTGCATAATTATAGTGGGGGATTTTAATTGCTCTTATATAGGCTGGAAGAATATAAAGGGTGAAGAGCTCATAAAGTTTCAGGAGAATTTTCTAGATCAGAACATTACTGGCCTAATCAGGAAAGAGACTTTGCTGGATCTGGTTTTGGGGAGTGAGGTACGCCAAATGGATCTAGTACCGGTGGGAAAATATTTAGAGGACAGTAATCACAAAATCGTAATGATTAGGTTAGCTATGGAAAAGGACAAGAAGCAATCCAGAGTAAAAATAATTAATTGGGGGAGAACTAATTTCAATGGGATGAAAATGGATCTAGTCCAAGTAAATTGGAATCAAACTTTGATAGACAAAACTGTGATCGAACAATGAGCTGCCTTTAAAGTGTACAATCGAGTTACGTTCCCACATGGGGGAAAGAAAGGACAACTAAAACCAGAGCAACCTGGATGATGAAAGAGATAGAAGACAGAATCGTCCCAGATTTGCACTAAGTGCGGTAGCGGGTGGGTAAAACCCACCAACAGCAATGGCTGGTTTTCACGCCTTATCGTTCCAAACCCAAACCCAAACCCACCACAACATCCTGGGGAGGTGGGGGGGAAAGAAGGGTCACCATTGATAAGAACCTCTTTTGACGAGCTTCATACATGCCACGGCAACCACAGAAAGTCAGAGACTGGATATTCTGCAGTAAGTACCCCATCTCCTAACTCCCCAAAGCTTCTTCACTAACTACATGGCACAAATCCCCAGTGATAGAATATTATCCACTTGCCTGAATGAATACGGATGCAACAACACTCAAGAAATTCAAGATAAATGCGAAATACTGCAGATGCTGGAAATCTGAAATAAAAACAGAAAATGCTGGAAAAACTCAGCAGGTCTAGCAGCATCTGGGGAGAGAGAAGCAGAGTTAATGTTTCAAGTCCGTATGACCGTTCTTCAGAGTCTCAAGAAATTCAACACCACCCAGGACAAGGCAGCCTACTTGATCTTCACCTAATCAGTAGCCTAAACATTCACCTATTTCACCACCATACATCAGCAGAGGGTATAATCTCCAACTTTTATCCACTACAGCAACTCACCAAGACTTATTTGACAGCACCTCCAAAACCCACAATCTCTAAAAGGACAAGGGGAACTGCTACAAGTGAATATCATTAATTCCAAATTACACATCAGCCTGAATTGGACATATATCACTGTTCTTATGAAAGGTAACAGACCTGAAACATAACTCTGTTTCTCACTCTACAGATGTTACCAGACCTGCTGAATATTTCCAGCAGTTTCCTTTTTTATTTCAGATTTCCAGCATCCATAGTATTTTGCTTTTGTATTGGTTTCCTTCATTGTCGGTGGGTCAAAATCCTGGAACATTTTACCTAACAGCATTGTGCGAATGCCTGCACTACATGAACTGCAACAGTTCAAGAGGAAGGCCTATCCCAAGGATAATTAGGGACGGGCAATAAACACTGGCCTTGCCAGTGTGCCCACAGCCTGAGAATAATAAAAAAAATTACATAAATTATAGCAGGATATCATTACCTTAGAAACTGGACTGTAGTTAAATTGCATCATTAGCTTTGTAACTGAGGTTGGAAATTAATTATAGTATCACAAGGATGGCTTATAAATACGTATCAGCCTGGTAACTGAGATATCATAAAATTATATGGCCACCTTAATAACTGGGAAAATTAATGAGTAACTGAATATATAATATCAAGGTGTAGCTTTACAACTGGGTTTACTATGGTCACTGGTTAATCTAGTTTATTGTTCCAATTCCCATCTGCTTTGATCTTGCTTAGATGGTTAAAAATTACTTACGTGTTTGAAAACTGAAAGCGAAGGACACAAAATGTTGAGCAGCATGATCACCATGCAAGACACTTTATTACTGTTGTAATTAATGAAATTACAATTGCACATGTCACAAAATTCCAGGTACAAATTCTTTGTTTTATTCTATTCATAAAAAACTAAATTTGGAGAAGTCCACATTGACAGGAATGATGATAGTTCTGCCTTTCTCAATGCATCCACTACAACAATTGTTATCACCCAGACATGAGGTGTGGCCTTCACTGGAAAGGCCAGCATTTACTGTCATCCCTATTTGAGAAGGTGGTGGTAAGCTGTCTTCTTGAACAATTGAAGTTTGTGAGCTGAAAGTACTCCCACAGTGTTGTCAGGGAGGGAGCTCCAGGGTTTTGACCCACTGATGATGAAGGAACAGTAATATATTTTCAAGCCAGGATGGTGTGTGGCTTGGAGAAGAGCTTGCAAGTGATGGTTTTCCCATGCATCTGCTGTCCATGTCCTTCTAGGTGCTGGAGTTTATGAGTTTGGGCAGTGCTGTCAAATAAACCTTAGCGAGTTTCTGCAATATATCTTACAAATGGTGCACACTGCAGCTACAATGCGCTGGTGGTGAGGGAGTGAATGCTTAGTGTGATGGATGGGGTGCTGATCAAGTGGTCTGCTTTGCCTGGCATGATGTCAAGTTTCTTGAGTACTGCTGGTATTGCATTCATGCAGTCAAATGGAGAGTATTCTATTACACTCCTGACTTGTGCCTTGTAGATGATGGACAGACTTTGGGGAGTTGGGAGGTAAGTTACTCACCTCAGAATTCCCAGCCTCTGACCTGCTCTTGTAGCCACAGTACTTATATGGTTGGCCCAGTTAAATGTCTGGTCTATGGTAACTTCCATTGTGTTGATGGTGGGAGATTCAGCGATGGCAATGCCATTGAATGTCAAGGAGAGATGGTTATGTTGGGAATGGTCATTGCCTGGCATTTGTGTGGCACGAATGTTACTTGCCACTTATCAGCCAAAGACTGAATGTTGTCCAGGTCTTGATACAGTTGGGCATGGACTGCCTCAGTATCCAAGGAATCAAGAATACTACTGAAATCTTTGCAAACTTCAGCAAGGGTCCCCACTAGGAGGGGAGGTTGTTGATGAGACAGTTGGAGATGGTTGGGCTTAGGACATTTTCCTGAGGAACTCCTGCTGTGTTGTCCGGTGGCTGAGGTAATTTACCTCCAACAACCACAACCATCTTCCTTGATGCCAGGCACGATGCCAGTCAGTGAAAAGTTTTCTTTCTGATTTCCATTTACTTTAGTTTTACAAGGGCTTCTTGTTGCCACATTTGGAAAAACACTGTCTTGATATCAAGGTCATTCACTCTCACCTCCCCTCTGGAATTCGGCTGTTTTGTCCATTTTAGACCAAGGCTGTATTGAGATTGGGAGCCTAGTGGTCATGTTAGAACCCAAATAGAGCATTGTGAGCAGGTTATTTATGAGTAAATGTTGCTTAATAACAATGTCAATGCTTACCTTTCATCACCTTATTAATGATTGAGAGTAGACTGATTCCAAAAGCATACAAGCCAAGATAAAACAGAAAAAGAAAGCTTATGATAGTCACAAAAGACTTAATACTTTAGAAAGCTTAGAGGAGTATAGAAAGTACAGGGGTGAAGTAAAAATGGAAATTAGGAAAGCAAAGAGAGGATATGGAAAAATATTGGCAGGTAATATCAAAGAAAATCCTAAAATGTTTAATTTGTACATTAAAGCAAGGCGATGACATCGTGATATTATCGCTGGACTAGTAATCCAGAATCCGGGTAATGCTCTGGAGACTTGGGTTTGAACCCTGCCACACCAGATGGTGGAATTTGAATCCAATAAAATTCTGCAATTAAAAGTCTAATGATGACTGTGATTGTTGTAAAAGCCCATCTGGTTCACTAATGTCCTTTAGGGAAGGAAATCTGCTGGCCTACATGTGACTCCAAACCCACAGCAATGCGGTTGGCTCTTAAGTGCTGTCTGAACAAGAAATGCCCACATACCATGAATGAATAAAAAAAGAGAATAACTATGGAAAAGGTAGGGCCTATCAGAGATGTACATGGTAACTTGTGGGTTGTTGCAGAAGACGTGGGCAGGGTTCTCAATGAATACTTTGTCTCTGCCTTCACTAAGGAGAGAGATGATGCAGACATTGTAGTTAAAGAGGAGGAGTGTGAAATATTTAGATACAATAAGCATAGTGAGAGAGTGAGTACTGGAGGGACGGCATCCTTCAAGAGCCAGATAGATTGTATCCCAGGCTGTTGAAGAAGCCAGGAAGGAAATAGCAGATGCTCTGAGGATCATTTTCCAATCCTCACTAGATACAGGTGAGGTCCCAGACGACTGGAGGTCTGAAAACATTATTTAAAAAGGGTGCAAGGGTTAGGGCAGAAAATTAAAGGTCGGTCAGTCTGACTTTGGTAGTGGGCAAATTATTGGAACTACTTCTGACAGACAGGATAAACTGCCATTTGGGCACGGATTGATCAGGGATAGTCAGCATGGCTTTGTTAGGGGAAGATTGTGTCTTACTAACCTAACAGAATTTTTTGAGGAAGTAACAAAGAGGATTGATGAGGGTAGTGCAGTGGATAATCACTACATGTATTTCAGTAAGGCATTTAACAAGGTCCCACATGGCAGATTGGTCAGGAAAGTAAGATATCATGGGATACAAGGGAAGGTGGCAGGTTGGATCCAAAATTGGTTCAATGACAGGAAACAAAGGGTAATGGTTGATGGATATTTTTGTGAATGGAAAACAGTTTCCAGTGGCATTCCACAGGGTTGCATTGGGGCCCTTGCTGCTTGTTGTATATATTAATGATTTAGACTTAAATGTGGAAGGCATGATTGGGAAACTTGCAGATGACACAAAAATTGACTGTGTAGTTGATAGTGAAGAGAAAAGCTGTTGACTCCAGAATGATATCAATGGTTTAATTGAGTGGGTGGAGAAGTGGCAAATAGAATTCAAACCGGAAAAGCATGAGGTAATGCATTTTGGGAAGGCAAACAAAGCAAGGGATTGCTCAATAAAAGGGAAGTTATTGAGAGGGGCTGAGGAAGTGAGAGTTGGAGTGCATGCCCACAGGTTCTTGAAGGTGGCAGAACAGGTGGACAAGGTCTTCAAGAAAGTATATGGAATGCTTCCCTTTATTGGATGAGGTACTGAATACAAAAGCAGGGATGTAATGATGGAACTGTATAAAATGCTGGTTAAGCCACAGCTGAAATTTTGTGTACAATTCTGGCTACCACATTACAGGGAGGACATAATTGCTCTGGAGACAGTGCAGAGGAGATTTACAAGAATGTTGCCAGGGCTTGAAAATTGCAGCTGTGAGGAAAGATTGGATAGGCTGGGATTCTTTTCCTTAGAACAGAGGAAGCTAAGGGGTGACCTAATTGGGGTGTACAAAATTATGAGGGGCCTAGATAGGGTGGACAGGAAAGACTTGTTTCCCCTGGTTGCGGAGTCAATTACCAGGGGCATAGATTTAAGGTGATTGGTAGAACGATTAGAAGAGACATGAAGAAAAGCTTTTTCACCCAGAGGGCGATGGGGGCCTGGAATTCATTGCCTAAGTTGGTGGTTTAGGCTGAAATGCTCAACTCATTTAAAAGGTACCTGGATCTGCATCTGAAATGCTGTAACCTGCAAAGCTACAGCCCAGGTGCTGGGAAGTGGGGTTAAAATGAGCATCTTGCTTCTTTTTGCTCTTTTTTCGCTTGCATAGACATGATGGGCTGAATGGCCTCTTTCTGCACCATAACTTTTATATGGTTCCGTGGGATAGTAATTGGCCAGATTAGATTTGTCCTGCTTTTTGAGGAGAGGGCACCATGGACAATTTTCCACTTTTTTATATGGATATTAGCATTGTGGCTATAAAGCAACAACTTATATTTGTAACATATTTTTATATAAAACATCACAGGGCACTTCACAGGAACATTATAAACAAAATATGCCATTGACCCACATAAGGAGATATTTGGTCAGATGTCCAAAAATTTGCTGAAAGAAGTAGGTTTTAAGGAGTGTCTTAAAGGAGGAAAATGAGGTAGAGCGGGGGAGATATGCAGGAACGACATTTCAGAGGTTGGAGTCCAGGCAAGGCTGAAGGAACGACCACCAATGTGGACTGATTAATATTGGGGATGCACAAGAAGCCACCATTAAATGATCGCAGATATCTCGGAGGCTGTGGGATTGGGGGAGGTTACAGAGATAGGGTGGGATGAGGCCATGAAGGGATTTGAAAGCAAGGATGACAATTTTAAAATTAAGATATTGATTTGCCAGGAGCCAATGTATGTAAGCAAGAACAAGGGTGATAGGGGAACAGGACTTGGAGCAAGTTAAGACACAAGCTGCAGAGTTTTGGATGACCTTTAGTTTATGGAGGGTAGAATGTGGGAGACCAGCCAGGTGTGCGTTGAAATAGTCACGCCTAGAGTAATGAAGACTTAAATGAGGGTTTCAGCAGCAGATGAATAATAATATCTCCAAGTTCCTCATTTTCACTAGACCCTTGGTTCACCAGTATTTCTGAAATATTATTACTGTGAAGACAGATACAAAGCATTTGTTTAATTTCTCTGCCAATCCCTTGCTCCCCATTATAATTTTTCTGCCTTTGCCAATAACCATTCTTTGCTTACTTTTGCGAAGCCTTTTTAAAATACCAATAGAAGCATTTATGTCTCTTGCTAGTTTACTCTCATGTGGTCTTTCTTTATCATTTCTTTATTGTCCTTTGCTGAATTCTAAAGTTAAGAGGTACCATTGCTGGGGCCTTTGCTATTTGCAATATGTAAATATGACTTGTTAATGGGGACAAATATAAAGCTGTCTAAGTTGACAGATGACACCACATTGGAGGAACTTTCAAATACAAACAAGAAAACTAAATACAAAGAAACCTCAATTGATTGGGATTACAAGCTGTTTACTCATTCTGGCTGACCAGGAGACTCTCCCACTCTTACCACTTGCCATCAGACATATTGGAAGGATTTCCAGGCTGATAATCAACCTGTTTGGCCACATTATGAACACACCTTCCATGGCCATCAAGTCCTGAAGTGGGACTCAAACCTGGACCTAATGGCTCAGAGGTAGGGACACTAAGGAGTGTGTCACAAAACCCCCACCAGGATCTTGTATCTCCCTTCATTTTAATGATGGATAAGGGATCTCCCTCCATTTTATTGTTGGGAAAGGGATCTCCCTCCATTTTAAAGATGTTGAAGGGACCTCCCTCCATTTTAAAGATGGTGAAGGGATCTCCCTCCATTTTAAAGATGGAAAAGGGATCTCCCTGCATTTTAGAAATGGAGAAGGGATCTCCATTCACGTTAAAAATGGAGAAGTGATCTGCCTACATTTTGAAGATGGAGAAGTGACCTGAGGGGCGACCTGATCAAAGTGTACAAGATTATGAGGAGCAAGGGCAGGGTGGATAGGGGACAGCTGTTCCCCTTAGTTGAAGGGTCAGTCACAAGGGGACACAAGTTCACGGAGAGGGATAGGAGGCTTAGGAGGGATGTGAGGAAAAACTTTTTTACCCTAAGTGTGGTGACGCTGCCTGGGACGGTGGTGGAGGCGGGTTGCCTCACATCCTTTAAAAAGTACCTGGATGAGCCCTTGGCACATCATAACATTCAAGGCTATGGGCCAAGTGCTGATAAATGGGATTAGATAGGTGGGTCAGGTGTTTTTCATATGTCAGTGCAGACTTGATGGGCCAAAGGCCTATTCTGCACTGCGTGATTCTGTGATTCTGTGATTCGTGGGATGTGGGCGTCGCTAGCTAACCAAGCATTTGTTGCCATCCCTGATTCCCTAATTGCTCTTGAGAAGGTGGTGGTGAGCTGCCTTCTTGAACGACTGCAGTTCATGTGATGCAAGTACACCTACAGTGCTGTTAGGGAGGAAGTTCCGGGATTTTGACCCAGCGACAGTGAAGGAACAGCAATATATTTCCAAGTCAGGATGGTGAGCAACTTGGATGGGAATTTCCAGGTGGTGGTGTTCCCATGTGTCTGCTGCCCTTTTTCTTCCAGATGGTAATGGTCGTGGGTTTGGAGTGTACTGTTGAAGGAGCCATTGTGAGTTCCTGCAGTGCATCTTGCAGATGGTACACACTGCTGCTAATATGCATCGGTGGTGGAGGGAGTGTATGTTTGTGGGTAGGGTACCAATCATGTGGGGATTATTTCATCACACTCCTGAATTGTGCCTTATAGATGATGAACAGGCTTTGGGGAGTCAGGATGTGAGTTACTCGCACTAGATTATCAGCCTCTCACCTGCTTTTGTAGCCACAGTATTTAAATGGTTAGTGCAGTTCAGTTTCTGGTCAATGGTAACCCCCAGGATATTGATAGTGAGGGTTCTTGACTGAACGTTAGCATTTAATATGGATGAATATAAGGCAGTGAGACTAGAGAGGAGTATTATAACGTGATAATATAAATTAATAGGTTCTAAGCTATAAGAAGTAGCAAAGGAAGGTGTTTGTGGATATTAGTGGATAGTTCATTATGTCAACAATGTGTTTCATTAGTAAAGAAACTGGATATTGGGAAATGTAATGTGCCTAGTAAAGTCAGCTTAAAGTGTGCAATTCTAATATCACAACAAGGATCGGTTGGTGATGAAGGCAGTGCAGAGAAGGGCAAACCAACTCAAAGTTTGTGAACTATCAGGAGAAGTTGAGAACTACCTGAAGAAGAGAGTTCAAGTATCCAAGGTCCTAAACAGAATGAATTGAGTTGCAACAATGTGCTAGTTTATCATAAGCTCACGAACTAGAGAACTCAGATTCAATACTACAAGAGAGATGACACTTCACATTAACTATGTAAAGAGAGAGGCAAATATGCAAAACAGAATGGAGGGATTCCCGGGAGTGAATGGGGGACAAGGGTGTCAATTTAGACATTTTAGTTTGCTTCAGTGTGGACACTTCGATTTGTGTCAGTATGGAGTCCACTTGAGTCAGGGTGGAATGGTCAATTTGTGTTAGTGTGGACTGGTCAGCTTGTCAGTGTGGATTGGTCAGTTTGAGTCAGTGTGGACTGGTCAGTTTGAGACTGTGGACTAATCAGTTTGTGTCAGTGTGGACGGGTCAGTTTCTGTCGGTGTGGTCTGGCTTGTTTAATTCAGTGTGGCCTGATCGGCTTGTTTAAGTGTGGACTGGTCAGTTTGTGTCAGTACGGACTGGTCGGTTTGTGTCAATGTGCATTGGTCAGTTTGTGTCATTGTGGACTGATCGGTGTGTGACAGTGTGGACTGGTCAGTTTATGCCAGTATGGACCGGTCAGTTTATGTCAGTGTGGGCTTGTCAGTTTGTGTTATTGTGGACTGCTCAGTTTATCTTGGTGTGGGCTGGTCATTTTATATCAGAGTGGACTGGTCAGCTTATGACAGTGTGGACTGGTCAGTTTTTGCCGGTTTGGCTGGTCAGTTTGTGTCAGTGTGGACTGGCCAATTTATATCAGTGTGGAATGGTTGGCTTGTGTCACTCTGGACTGGTCAGTTTCTGTCAGTGTGGTCTGGCTTGTTTAAATCAGTGTGGCATGATCGGTTTGTTTAAGTGTGGACTGGTCAGTTTGTGTCAGTGTGGACTGGTTGGTTTATGTCAGTGTGGACTGGTCAGTTTGTGTCAGTGTGGACTGGTCATTTTGAGTCCGTGTGGACTGCTTGGTTTGTGTCAGTGTGGACTGGTCATTTTATGTCAGTGTGGACTAATCGGTTTGTGTCGGCGCGGATGGGCATGTTTTGGTCAGTGTAGACTAGTCAGTTTGTTTCTGCATGGTCTGGTCTGTTTATGTCAGCGTGTACTGGTCAGTTTGTGTCAGTGTGGATGGGCCATTTGGTGTCTGTGTGCACTGGCCAATTTATATCAGTGTGGAATGGTCAGCTTGTATCACTCTGGACTGGTCAGTTTCTGTCAGTGTGGTCTGGCTTGTTTAAATCAGTGTGGAATGATCGGTTTGTTTAAGTGTGGACTGGCCATTTGGTGTCTGTGTGGACTGTGTAGGGGGTGGTGGTGTGTGTCAGCTTCACCTCTGACTTCTGATCGGTTTGAATCGCTCCCACTCCCTGGGTTCTAGACCTTGGACTTATTTGGGGGTTGTGACCAAGTGCAGCAGACAACTGGTTTTAGTGAAAGGAATAAAAAAACAGGGTTTATTGAAGTCACAATGAACTTATAACATTAGGATTACACTGAGATTATACAGACTTACAAAGCACACTTAGTTAAGAATGGGGAACACACGGCATAACGAGGGAAAAACACACTACTAATCCCCTTACCCTTATCCCACCCCCAAAACCTAAGTAAATTGAACTAGGAGAGGTCAGGGATCATGTTCACCAACCAGGGTTCCTTGACAGCTTGAAATCCAGCCAGGTAAGCTGGTTGCAGTTTTGGGGTACGCTCTTTGTGTCCTCTGGGGCCTGCCATCCCTGCATTGTCCTGGTCTGCGGAATCTGCGAATGTTCTTCAGTTGAGTGGAGGACGCGGTTGTGGGTGGTCAATCTTCGTGGAGGGCTGTGGTTGCGGCCTTGTTGTCTTCGGTTGAGCCTGCCACCCTGTGCCCCTCACCGTGATGTTGCCTGTGGGCCTGCGGACTTCCTGATATCCTCCCTCCGCTTGGTGCAGCTACCTCTCCCTGCTTAAACTCTGCTTCAACCATTCCAAAACTGCTCACCCTAAAGCTGCTCACCCCATCGTAACTGGTGGCACAGATATACTGTTTTTCAGATTTCTTATCTCAGTCCAAATCAAGGTTAGTCCTTTGTCTGATTTTGGTGGGCGTTTTTGGGTGATTGTTGTCTCGATGTTTTTAATGGGCTCGCATGATGTTTATCATTGTCTTCCTGTCCCCATAACTAGTCTTGAACTGAAAGCCATTGTATATGTGGAGTATTGATGGGTTCACAAATTTGCATTGATTGCTGCCTTCCTGCCTAAGTAGTTAGTAGCAATTATCTATGCAAGACCTTGATGGGCTTCAGTTTTGCGTAAGATGAGGTCTTTCTCTGGGTTGATTGTTTTAAAGGGAAGTATGCGTATTCTGTCTCCTCTTGTTGTCTGGATTCAGGCAACAATCCATACTGCACTCAACAAGCCCGGGCATGTCCAGTCCCAGGCCTTCATGGGCCGAGCCTCCTGTCTGCAGGGTTCTACACTTAACTCAGCAGTTGGGTCCTCTGCCATAAAAGTCCAAAAGTCATGTCCTCGTTGATGATATGAAAAATGTGGGAATTTTGAGAACCTTTCAACCGGTCAGTTTGAGTCAGTGTGGACTGGTCAACTTATATCAGTGTGGACTGGTCATTCTGTGTCAGTGTGGAATGGTCATTTTGTGTCAGTGTAGACTGGTCAGTTTATGCCAGTGTGGACAGGTCATTTTGTATCAGTGTGGACTGGTCAGTTTATGCCAGTGTGGACTGGTCATTTGTGTCATGGTGGACTGGTTGGTTTGTGTCAGTGTGGACTAGTCAGTTTCTTTCAGTGTGGTCTGTCCTGTTTAATTCAGTGTGGGCTGATTGGTTTGGGTCAGTGTGGACAGGTCAGTATGTGTCAGCGTGGACCGTTCCGCTTGTGTCAGTGTGGGCTCTTCGGTTGGTTTCAGTGTTGACTGGTCAGTTTGTGTGAGCATGAACTGGTCAGTTTGTGTCAGTGTGGTCTGGTTGGTTGGTGTCAGTGTGAACTGGTCTGTTTGCGTCAGTGTGTACAGGTCAGTTTGTGTCAGTTTGTGCTGGTCAGTTTGTATCAGCGTGGATTGGTCAGCTTGTGTCGGTGCTGACTGGTCATTTTGTGTCAGTGTTGACCGGTCAGTTTATGTCAGTGTGGACTGGTCCATTTGTGTCAGCGTGGAAAGTTCAATTTGTGTTAGTGTGGACTGGGCAATTTATTTTGGTGTAGTCTGGTCAGTTTATGTCAGTGTGGACAGGTGAATTTGTGTCATTGTGGACTAATCGGTTTGTGTAGGTGTGGTCTGGTCAGTTTGTGTCAATATGGACCGGTCAGTTTGTGTCAGCATGGACAAGTCAGGTTATGTCAATGTGGACTGGTCCATTTGTGTCAGTGTGAACTGGTTGGTTTGTGTCAGTGTGGACTGGTCAATTTGTATCATTGTGGACAGGTTGATTTGCGTCAGTGTGGACTAGTCAGTTTGTGTTAGCGTGGACTGTTCAGTCTATGACACTATGTACTGGTCAGTTTTAGTCAGTATGGACTGGTCAGTTTGTGTTAGCGTGGACTGTTCAGTCTATGACACTATGTACTGGTCAGTTTTAGTCAGTGTGGACTGGTCAGTTTGTGTTAGCGTGGACTGTTCAGTCTATGACACTATGTACTGATCAGTTTGTGTAAGTGTGGTCTGTTCAGTTTGTGTAAGTGTGGTCTGTTCAGTTTGTGTCATTGTGTACTGGTCAGATTGTGTAAGTGTGGTCTGTTCAGTTTATGTCAGTGTGGTCCGGCTTGTTTAATTCAGTGTGGCTAGATTGGCTTGTTCAAGTGTGGACTCATCATTTCGTGTCATTGTGTTCTGCTCAAAAATTTGTGTCAGTGTGAACTGGTCAGTTTCTGTCGGGGTGATCTAGCTTGTTTAATTCAGTGTGGCCTGATCGGCTTGTGTTAGTGTTGACTGTTGAGTTTGTGTCAGTGTAGTCTGGTCAGTTTGTGTCGGTGTGGACTGGTCACATTGTGTCGATGTGGGCTGCTCAGTTTGTGTCAGTGTGGATGGGCCAGTTTCGGTCAGTGAAGACCTGTCAGTTTGTGTCAGCGTGGACTGGGCTGTTTATGTCAATGTGTACTGGTCAGTTTGTGACATTGTGGATGGGCCATTTGGTGTCAGTGTGGACTGGTCAGCTCATGTCAGTGTAGACGGTACAGTTTTGTCAGTGTGGACTGGTCAGTTTGTGACATTGTGGATGGGCCATTTGGTGTCAGTGTGGACTGGTCAGCTCATGTCAGTGTAGACAGTACAGTTTTGTCAGTGTGGACTGGTCAGTTTATGTCAATGTAGACTAGTCTCTTCCTGCCAGTGTGGACTGGGCAGTTTATATCAGTGTGGACTGGTTCATTTGTGTCAGTGTGGACAGGTCAATTTGTGTCAGTGTGGACTGGGCAGATTATGTCAGTGTGGAGTGGTTCATTAGTGTTAGTATGGACTGGTCAGTTTGAGTCAGTGTGGATGGGCCAGTTTTGGTCAGTGTAGACTGGTCAGTTTCTTTCAGCATGGTCTGGTCTGTTTATGTCAGTGTATACTGGTCAGTTTGTGTCATTGTGGATGGGCCATTTGGTGTCTGTGTGGATTGGTCAGTTTGTGTCAGTGTGGACTGGTCAGTTTGTACCTCTACCTCGCGGAGGCTGAGCGTCAACTCGCAGACACTTCCTCCTACCTCTCCCTGGACCATGACCCCAACACTGAACATCAAGCCATTGTTTCCAGGACTGTCACTGACCTCATCTCCTCTGGGGATCTCCCTCCCACAGCTTCCAACCTGATAGTCGCCCAACCTCGGACGGCCCGCTTCTATCTCCTACCCAAAATCCACAAACAGAACTGCCCCGGTAGACCAATCGTCTCAGCTTGCTCCTGCCCCACAGAACTCATTTCTCGTTATCTTGACTCCCTTCTCTCTCCCCTTGTCCAGTCCCTTCCCACGTACATCCGTGATTCCTCTGACACCTTACGTCACATCAACAATTTCCAGTTCCCTGGCCCCAACCGCTTACTCTTCACCATGGACGTCCAATCCCTCTACACCTCCATCCCCCACCAGGATGGTCTGAGGGCCCTTAGCTTCTTCCTCGAACAGAGGCCCCATCCACCACTACTCTCCTCCGTCTGGCTGAACCTGTTCTCACACTGAACAATTTCTCCTTCAACTCCTCTCACTTCCTCCAAATAAAAGGTGTGGCTATGGGTACCCGCATGGGCCCCAGCTATGCCTGTCTCTTTATGGGGTATGTGGAACATTCCTTGTTGCAGTCCTACTCCGGCCCCCTTCCACAACTCTTTCTCCGGTACACCGATGATTACTTCGGTGCCGCTTCATGCTCTCGTCAGGACTTGGAAAAATTTATTAATTTTGCTTCCAATCTCCACCCCTCCATCATTTTCACGTGGTCCATCTCTGACACTTCCCTTCCCTTCCTTGACCTCTCTGTCTCAATCTCTGGTGATAGACTGTCCACTAATATCCATTACAAACCCACCGACTCCCACAGCTATCTCGACTACAGCTCCTCACACCCTGCTTCCTGTAAGGACTCCATCCCATTCTCTCAATTCCTTCGCCTCCGTCGCATCTGTTCCGATGATGCTACATTCAAAAACAGTTCCTCTGACATGTCCTCCTTCTTCCTTAACCGAGGTTTTCCACCCACGGTCGTTGACAGGGCCCTCAACCGTGTCCGGCCCATCTCCCGCGCATCCGCCCTCACGCCTTCTCCTCCCTCCCAGAAACATGATAGGGTCCCCCTTGTCCTCACTTATCACCCCACCAGCCTCCGCATTCAAAGGATCATCATCCACCATTTCCGCCAACTCCAGCATGATGCCACCACCAAACACATCTTCCCTTCACCCCCCTTATCGGCATTCCGTAGGGATCGCTCCCTCCAGGGACACCCTGGTCCACTCCTCCATCACCCCCTACTCCTCAACCCCCTCCTATGGCACCACCCCATGCCCACGCAAAAGATGCAACACCTGCCCCTTCACTTCCTCTCTCCTCACCGTCCAAGGACCCAAACACTCCTTTCAAGTGAAGCAGCATTTCACTTGCATTTCCCCCAACTTAGTCTACTGCATCCGTTGCTCCCAATGTGGTCTCCTCTACATTGGAGAGACCAAACGTAAACTGGGCGACCGCTTTGCAGAACACCTGCGGTCTGTCCGCAAGAATGACCCAAACCTCCCTGTCGCTTGCCATTTCAACACTCCACCCTGCTCTCTTGCCCACATGTCTGTCCTTGGCTTGCTGCATTGTTCCAGTGAAGCCCAACGCAAACTGGAGGAACAACACCTCATCTTCCGACTAGGGACTTTACAGCCTTCTGGACTGAATATTGAATTCAACAACTTTAAGTCGTAAGCTCCCTCCCCCATCCCCACCCCCTTTCTGTTTCCCCCTTCCCTTTTTTTTCCAATAAATTATAAAGATTTTCCTTTTCCCACCTATTTCCATTATATATTAAAAAAAACCCACTAGAGCTATACCTTGAGTGCCCTACCATCCATTCTTAATTAGCACATTCGTTTAGATAATATCACCAACTTTAATTTTAACACCTATGTGTTCTATTGTACTATTGTCGTTGACATCTTTTGATGATCTGCTTCTATCACTGCTTGTTTGTCCCTACAACCACACACCCCCACCCCCCCCCCCTCCACCTCTTTGTCTCTCTATCTCTCCGCCC
Organism: Carcharodon carcharias; assembly: GCF_017639515.1. Lineage (NCBI taxonomy): Eukaryota > Metazoa > Chordata > Chondrichthyes > Lamniformes > Lamnidae > Carcharodon > Carcharodon carcharias. The sequence continues at coordinate 62,137,855 of NC_054483.1, read as the reverse complement.
CCCACACACACACCTTAAACCAGCTTATATTTCAACTCTTTCTTGGACTCGAACGCAAGTTCTGTCGAAGGGTCATGAGGACTCGAAACGTCAACTCTTTTCTTCTCCACTGATGCTGCCAGACCTGCTGAGTTTTTCCAGGTAATTCTGTTTCAGTTTGTATTAGTGTGGTCTATTCAGTTTGTGTCATTGTGGACTTGTCAGATTGTGTCAGTGTGGGTGGTTCAGTTTGTGTCAGCGAGTACTGGTCAGTTTGTGTCAGTGTAGACTCATCGATTGGTGTCAGTGTTGACTGGTCAGTGTGTGTCAGCGTGTACTGGTCAGTTTGTGTCAGTGTGGACTTGTCGGTTTGTATCAGTGTGGACTTGTCACTTGGTGTCAGTGTTGACTGGTCAGAGTGTGTCAGCATGAACTGGTCAGTTTGTGTCAGTGTGGACTGGTCAGATTGTGTCACTCTGGGTTGGCCAGTTTGTGTCAGTGTGGACAATTTCACTTGTATCAGCGTGGTCAGTTCGATTTGTGTCAGCCTGGACTGATCAGTTTTTGTCAGAGTGGACTGGTCAGTTTATGTCACTTTGGACTAGTCCCTTCCAGTCAGTGTGGACTGGTCCCTTCCTGTCAGTGTGGACTGTTCAGTTTATGTCAGAGAGGACTGGTTCATTTGTATCAGTGTGGACTGGCCGGTTTGTGTCAGTGTGGACTGGCCGGTTTGTGTCAGTGTGGACTGGTCAGTTTGTGTCAGTGTGGACTGGCCGGTTTGTGTCAGTGTGGACTGGTCAGTTTGTGTCAGTGTTGACTGGTCAGTTTATGTCAGTGTGGTCTGGTCAGTTTGTGTCATTGTGAACTAATCGGTTTGTGTAGGTGTGGTCTGGTCAGTTTGTGTCAGTATGGACCGGTCAGTTTGTGTCAGTGTGGACAGGTCGATTTGTGTCCGCATGGACAAGTCAGGTTATGTCAATGTGGACTGGTCCATTTGTGTCAGTGTGTACAGGTCAATTTGTGTCAGTGTGGACTGGGCAGATTATGTCAGAGTGGGCTGGTTCATTTGTGTTTATGTGGACTGGTCAGTTTGAGTCAGTGTGGATGGGCCAGTTGCGGTCAGTGTAGACTGTTCAGTTTCTTTCAGCATTGTGTGGTCTGTTTATGTCAGTGTATACTGGTCAGATTGTGTCACTCTGGGTTGGCCAGTTTGTGTCAGCATGGATTGGTCAGTTTGTGTCATTGTGGACTGGTCAGATTGTGTCAGTGTTGACTGGTCAGTGTGTGTCAACGTGTACTGGTCAGTTTGTGTCAGTGTGGACTTGTCGGTTTGTATCAGTGTGGACTTGTCACTTGGTGTCAGTGTGTGTCAGCATGGACTGGTCAGTTTGTGTCAGTGTGGACTTGTTGGATGACATCAGTGTGGACTGGTCGATTTGTGTCAGTGTGGACTGGTCAGATTGTGTCATTCTGGGTTGGCCAGTTAGTGTCAGTGTGGACTGGTCAGATTGTGTCACTCTGGGTTGTCCAGTTTGTGTCAGTGTGGACAGTTTCATTTATATCAGCGTGGTCAGTTCGATTTGTGTCAGCCTGGAATGATCGGTTTTTGTCAGTGTGGACCGTTCAGTTTATGTCACTTTGGACTGGTCCCTTCCTGTCAGTGTGGACTGTTCAGTTTATGTCAGTGTGGACTGGTTCATTTGTATCAGCGTGAACTGGCCGGTTTGTGTCAATGTGGACTGTCCAGTTTGTGTCGGTGTGGTCTGGTCGGTTTGTGCCAGTGTGGACTGGCCGGTTTGTGTCAGTGTGGACTGGTCAGTTTGTGTCGGTGTGGACTGGTCGGTTTGTGTTAGCGTGGACTGTTTAGTCTATGACACTATGTACTGATCAGTTTGTGTCAGTGTGTACTGGTCAGTTTGTGACATTGTGGAAGGGCCATTTGGTGTCAGTGTGAACTGGTTCATTTGTGTCAGTGTAGACTGGTCAATTTATTTCAATGTGGGCTGGTCCATTTGTGTCATTGTGGACACGTCAATTTGTGTCAATGTGGACTGAGCAGATTATGTTAGTGTGGGCTGGTTCATTTGTGTTTGTGTGGATTGGTCAGTTTGAGTCAGTGTGGATGGGCCATTTGGTGTCTGTGTGGATTGGTCAGTTTGTGTCAGTGTAGACTCGTCGGTTGGTGTCAGTGTTGACTGGTCAGTGTGTGTCAACATGTACTGGTCAGTTTGTATCAGTGTGGACTTGTCACTTGGTGTCAGTATGTGTCAGCATGGACTGGTCAGTTTGTGTCAGTGTGGACATGTCGGATGGCATCAGTGTGGACTGGTCGATTTGTGTCAGTGTGGACTGGTCAGATTGTGTCACTCTGGGTTGGCCAGTTTGTGTCAGTGTGGACAGTTTCATTTGTATCAGCATGGTCAGTTCGGTTTGTGTCAGCCTGGACTGATCGGTTTTTGTCAGTGTGGACTGGTCAGTTTGTGTCAGTGTGGGCTGCTCAGTTTGTGTCTGTGTGGACTGGTCAGTTTGTGCCAATGTGGACTGGTCAGTTTATCTCAGTGTGGGCTGCTCCATTTGTGTCTGTGTGGACTGGTCAGTTTGTGCCAATGTGGACTGGTCAGTTTATTTCAGTGTGGGCTGCTCAGTTTGTGAAAGTGTGGACTGGTCAGTTTGTGTCAGTGTAGACTGGTCAGTTTGTGCCAATATGGACTGGTCAGTTCATGTCAGTGTGGGCTGCTCAGTTTGTGTCAGTGTGGAATGGTCAGTTTGTGCCAATGTGGACTGGTCAGTTTATGTCAGTGTGGGCTGCTCAGTTTGTGTCAGTGTAGACTGGTCAGTTTGTGTCATTGTGGGCTGCTCAGATTGTGTCAGTGTGGACTGGTCAGTTTATGTCAGCGTGGACCGGTCATTTGTGTCAGTTTGGACTAGCCGGCTTGTGTTGGTGTGGACAGCTCAGTTTGTGTCAGTGTGGATGGGCCAGTTTCGGTCAGTGTAGACTGGTCAGTTTGACTCAGCATGGTCTGGTCTGTTTATGTCAGTGTAACCTGGTCAGTTTGTGTCATGGTGGATGGGCCATTTGGTGTCTGTGTGGACTGGTCCATTTGTGTCAGTGTGGACTGGTCAGTTTTTATTAGTGTGGTCTGTTCAGTTTGTGTCAGTGTGGACTGGTCAGTTTATGCCAGTGTGGATTGGTCATTTGTGTCAGGGAGGCCTGGTCATTACTTGTCAATGTGGACTGGTTGATTTGTTTCAGTGTGGACTGGTCAATTTCTGTTGGTGTGGTCTGGCCTGTTTAATTCAGTGTGGCTTGGTCGTCTTGTGTCAGTGTGGACTGGTCAGTTTGTGTCAATGTGGACTGGTCTGTTTGTTTCAGTGTAGACTGGTCAGTTTGTGTCAGTGTGGACTGTTTGGTTTGTTTCAGTGTAGACTGGTCAGTTTGTGTCAGTGTGGATTGTTTGGTTTGTGTCAGTGTTGACTGGTCAGTTTCTGTCAGTGTGGACTGGTCATTTTTTGTCAGTGTGGACAGGTCAGTTTGTGTCAATGAGGGCTGGTCAGTTTGTGTTACTCTGGATTGGCCTTTTTGTGTCAGTCTGGACTGGTCAGTATGTGTCAGTTTTGATTGCTCAGTCTGTGTCAGTGTGGACTGGCCGGTTTGTGTCAGTGTGGATTGATCCGTTTGTGTCACTGTGGATTAGTTACTTTGTGTCAGTGTCAATGGGCCTGTTTTGGTCAGTGTAGCCTGGTCAGTTTGTTTTGGTATTGTCTGGTCTATTACTGTCAGTGTGGACTGGCCAGTTTACATTAATGTTGATTAGTCAGTTTATGCCAGTGCGGACTGGTCCATTTGTGTCAGTGTGGACTGGTCAGCTTATATCTGTGTGGACTAATCAGTTTGTGTCATTGTGGACGGGCCTGTTTCGGTCAGTGTAGACTGGTCAGTTTGTTTTGGCGTGGTCTGATCTGTTTATCCCAGTGTGGACTGGTCCATTTGTGTCAGTGTGGACTGGCAGTTTTGTGTCAGTGTGGACTGGTCAGTTTGTGTCAGTGTGTCTGGATCAGTTTGTGTCAGTGTGGTCTGGTCAGTTTGTATCAGCATGTACTGGTCAGTTCGTGTCAGTGTGGACTGTTCATCTGTGTCAGTGTGGACTAATCAGTTTGCGTCAGTGTGGATAGGCCTGTTTCGGTGAGTGTAGACTAGTCAGTTTGTTTCTGTGTGGTCTGGTCTGTTTATGTCAGTGTGTACTTGTCAGTTTGTGTCGGTGTGGTCAGGTCGGTTTGCATCAGTATGGACCGGTCAGTTTGTGTCAGAGTTGTCTGGTCAGTTTGTATCAACATGAACTGGTCAGATTGTGTCAGTGTGGCTGGTCAGTTTGTATCTGTGTGGGCTGATCAGTTTATATCATCATGCACTGGTCTGTTTTTGTCAATGAAGACGGGTCAGTTTCTCTCGGTGTGTTCTGGCTTGTTTAATTCAGTGTGACTTGATTGGCTTTTGTCAGTGTTGACTGGTCAGTTTCTGTCAGTGTTGACTGGTCATATTTTGTCAGTGTGGACAGGTCAGTCTGTGTCAGTGAGGGCTGATCAGTTTGTGTCACTCTGGATTGGCCTTTTTGCGTCAGTATGGACTGCTCAGTATGTGTCAGTTTTGATTGGTCAGTCTGTGTCAGTGTGGACTGGTCCATTTGTGTCACTGTGGACTGTTCAGTTTGTGTCAGTGTGGACTGGTCTGTTTGTGTCAGTGTGGACTGCTCAGTTTGTATCAGCATGTACTGTTCAGTTTGTGTCAGTGTGGACTGTTCAGTTTGTGTCAGTGTGGACTGGTCAGTTTATGTCAATGTGGACTAATCAGTTTGTGTCAGTGTAGATGGGACTGTTTCGGTCAGTGTAGACTGGTCAGTTTGTTTCGGCGAGGTCTGGTCTGTTTATGTCAGTGTGGACTTGTTAGTGTGTGTAAGTGTGGACTGGTCAGTTTGTGTCGGTGTGGGCTGGTCAGTTTGTGTCAGTGTGGGCTGATCAGTTTGTATCAGCGTGAATTGGTCAGTTTGTGTTGGTGTGGGCTGGTCAGTTTGTATCAGCATGGACTGGTCTGTTTGTGTCAGTATGGACTGGTCAGTTTGTTTCAATGTGGTCTGGACTGTTAATGTCAATGTAGACTTTTTATTTTGTGTCAGTGTGTGCTGGTCAGTTTATGTTGGTGTGGTCTATTCAGTTTGTGTCAATGTGGACTGGTCAATTTATATCAGTGTGGATTGGTCAGTTTATGTCAGTGTGGACTGGTCAGTTTGTGTCATTGTGGTCTGGTCATTCTGTGGCAGTGTGGAATGGTTGGTTTGTATCAGTGTGGGCTGGTCAGTTAATATCAATGTGGGCTGTTTATTTGTGTCAGTGTAGACTGGTCAGTTTACATTAGTGTGGACTGGTCAGTTTATGCCAGTGTAGACTGGTCCATTTTTGTCAATGTGGATTGGCCGTTTTGTGTCAGTGTGCACCGGTCAGTTTGTGCCAGTGTGGACTGTTCATTTGTGTCAGTGTGGACTGGCCGTTTTGTGTCAGTGTGGACTGGTCAGTTTGTGTCAGTGTGTCCGGATCGGTTTGTGTCAGTGTGGTCTGGTCAGTTTGTATCAGCATGTACTGGTCAGTTCGTGTCAGTGTGGCCTGGCTAGTTTGTGTCGGTGTGGACTGATCAGTTTATGTCAGTGTGGGCTGCTCAGTTTGTGTCAGTGTGGACTGGTAGGTTTGTATCGGTGTGGTCTGGTCAGTTTGTTTTGATGTGGACTGCTCAGTTTGTGTCAGTGTGGATGGGCCAATTTCGGCCAGTGTAGACTGGTCGGTTTGTTTCAGAGTGGCCTGGTTTATTTATGTCAGTGTGTACTGGTCAGTTTGTGTCATTGTGGATGGGTCATTTGGTGTCTGTGTGGACTGGTCAGTTTGTGACAATGTGGACTGATCAGTTTGTATTAGTGTGGTCTGGTCTGTTTATGTCAGTGTCTACTGGTCAGTTTGTGTCATTGTGGATGGGCCATTTGATGTCTATGTGGATTGGTCAGTTTGTGTCAGTTTTGACTGGTCAGTTTGTGTCAGTGTGGACTGGTCGGTTTGTGTCAGTGTGTACTGGTCAGTTTGTGTCAGTGTGGATTTTTTATTTTGTGTCAGTGTGGACTGGTCAGTTTATGTTAGTGTGGACTGGTCAGTTTGTGTCAGTGTGGATTTTTTATTTTGTGTCAGTGTGGGCTGCTCAGTTTTTGTTGGTGTGGTCTGTTCAGTTTGTGTCAATGTGGACTGGTCAATTTATATCAGTGTGGACTGGTCAGTTTGTGTCAGTGTAGTCTGGTCATTCTGTGGCAGTGTGGAATGGTCGGTTTGTGTCAGTGTGGAATGGTCATTCTGTGGCAGTGTGGAATGGTCGGTTTGTGTCAGTGTGGTCTGCTCTCTTAATATCAGTGTGGGCTGTTCATTTGTGTCAGTGTGGACTGCTCGGTTTACATTGGTGTGGACTGATTAGTTTATGCCAGTGTGGACTGGTCCATTTGTGTTAGTGTGGACTGGCCATTTTGTGTCAGTGTGCACTGGTCAGTTTGTGTCAGTGTGGACTGGTCAGTTTACATTAGTGTGAACTGAGCAGTTTATGCCAGTGTGGACTGATTAGTTTATGTCAGTGTGGACAATATCATTTGTGTCAGCATGGACTGTTCAGTTTATGTCAGTGTGGACTGGTCTGTTTGTGTCAGTGTGGACTGGTCTGTTTATGTCAATGTAGACTGGTCTGTTTGTGTCAGTGTGGACTGGTTCATTTGTGTCAGTGTGGACTGGCCAGTTTGTTTTGGTGTGGACTGGTCGGTTTACATTAGTGTGAACTGAGCAGTTTATGCCAGTGTGGACTGTTCAGTTTATGTCAGTGTGGACTGGTCTGTTTGTGTCAGTGTGGACTGGTCTGTTTATGTCAATGTAGACTGGTCTGTTTGTGTCAGTGTGGACTGGTTCATTTGTGTCAGTGTGGACTGGCCAGTTTGTTTTGGTGTGGACTGGTCGGTTTGTGTCAGTGTGGACTGCTCAATTTGTGTCAGTGTGGACTGGTCAGTTTGATCCAGCATGGTCTGGTCTGTTTATGTCAGTGTAATCTGGTCAGTTTGTGTCATTGTGGATGGGCCATTTGGTGTCTCATGTGGACTGGTCAGTTTGTGTCAGTGTGGACTGGTCAGTTTGTATTAGTGTGTTCTGTTCATTTTGTGTCATTGTGAACTGGTCGGTTTGTGTCAGTTTTGACTGGTCAGTTTGAGTTGGTGTGGACTTTTTATTTTGTGTCAGTGTGGACTGGTCAGTTTGTGTCAGTGTGGACTGGTCAATTTGTGTATGTGGAGTGGTCGGTTTGTGTCACTTTGGACTTTTTATTTTGTGTCAGTGTGTTCTGGTCAGTTTGTGTTGGTGTGGTCTGTTCAGCTTGTGTCATTGTGGATCGATCATTCTGTGGCAGTGTGGAATGGTCGGTTTGTGTCAGTGTGGATTTTTTATTTTGTGTCAGTGTGGATTTTTTATTTTGTGTCAGTGTGGATTTTTTATTTTGTGTCAGTGTGGGCTGCTCAGTTTTTGTTGGTGTGGTCTGTTCAGTTTGTGTCAATGTGGACTGGTCATTCTGTATCAGTGTGGACTGGTCAGTTTGTGTCAGTGTAGTCTGGTCATTCTGTGTCAGTGTGGGCTGGTCATTCTGTGGCAGTGTGGCATGGTCGGTTTGTGTCAGTGTGGTCTGCTCTCTTAATATCAGTGCGGGCTGTTCATTTGTGTCAGTGTGGACTGCTCGGTTTACATTGGTGTGGACTGATCAGTTTATGCCAGTGTGGACTGGCCCATTTGTGTTAGTGTGGAAAGGCCGTTTTGCGTCAGTGTGCACTGGTCAGTTTGTGTCAGTGTGGACTGGTCAGTTTACATTAATGTGGACTGAGCAGTTTATGCCAGTGTGGACTGATTAGTTTATGTCAGTGTAGACAATATCATTTGTGTCAGCGTGTACTGTTCAGTTTATGTCAGTGTGGACTGGTCTGTTTGTGTCAGTGTGGACTGGTCAGTTTGATCCAGCATGGTCTGGTCTGTTTATGTCAGTGTAATGTGGTCAGTTTGTGTCATTGTGGATGGGCCATTTGGTGTCTGTGTGGACTGTTCAGTTTGTGTCAGTGTGGACTGGTCAGTTTGTATTAGTGTGGTCTGTTCATTTTGTGTCATTGTGGACTGGTTGGTTTGTGTCAGTTTTGACTGGTCAGTTTGTGTTGGTGTGGACTTTTTATTTTGTGTCAGTGTGGACTGGTCAGTTTGTGTCAGTGTGGAATGGTCGGTTTGTGTCAGTGTGGACTGGTTGGTTTGTGTCAGTGTAGACTGGTCAGTTTGTGTCAGTGTGGAATGGTCGGTTTGTGTCACTTTGGACTTTTTATTTTGTGTCAGTGTGTTCTGGTCAGTTTGTGTTGGTGTGGCTTGTTCAGTTTGTGTCATTGTGGACCGATCATTCTGTGGCAGTGTGGAATGGTCGGTTTGTGTCAGTGTGGGCTGGTTTGTTAATATGAGTGTGGTTTGTTCATTTGTGTCAGTGTGTTCTGGTTAGTTTACATTAGTGTGGACTGGTTAGTTTATGCCAGTGTGGACTGGTCCATTTGTGTCAATGTGGACTGGTCAGTTTGTGTCAGTGTGGACTCGTCAGTTTGTGTCTGTGTGGACTGGTCAGTTTGTGTCAGTGCGGGCTGTTCAGTTTTTGTCAGTGTGGACTGGTCAGTTTATGTCTGTCTAGACTAGTCAGTTTGATTCAGAGTGGACTGGTACATCTGTGTCAGTGTGGACAGGTCGATTTGTGTCACTGTGGACTTGTCAGTTTATGTCAGTCTAGACTGGTCAGTTTGTTTCAGCGTGGATTGGTTCATTTGTGTCAGTGTGGACTGGTCAGTTTGGGTTAGTATGGACTGTTCAGTTTGTATCAGTGTGGACTGGTCATTTTGTGTCACTCTGGATTCGCCAGTTTGTGTTAGTGTGGACTGGACAGTCTGTGTCAATGTTGACTCGTCAGTCTGTGTCAGTGCAGGCTGATCAGTTTGTGCTACTGTAGACTGTTTGATTTCTGTCCGTGTGGACTGGTCTAGTTCAGTCAGTGAAGTCTGGTCAGTTTTTTTCACTGTAGACTGTTTGGTTTCTGTCAGTGTGAACTGGTTAAGTTCACTCAGTGAGGACTGGTTAGTTTGTGTCAGTGTGGACTCTTCTCTTTGTGCCAGCATGGAGTGGTCGGTTTTTTGCAGTGTGGACTGGTCGGTTTCTGTCAATGTGGACTGGTCAGTTTGTTTCAGTGTGAACTGGTCAGTTTGTGTCAATGTGGACTGTTCGTTTTATGTCAGTGTGGACTGTTCGGTTTGTGTTAGTGTGGACTGGTCAGTTTGTGTCAGTATGGACTGGTGATTTTTTATCAGTGCAGACTGTCAGTTTGTGTTAGTGTGAACTGGTCAGGTTGTGTAAGTGTGTACTGGTCAGTTTGTAGCTGTGTGAACTGTTCATTTTGTGGAAGTGTGGACTGGTCAGTTTGTGTTAGTGTGGACTGGTTAGTCTGTGTTAGTGTGTACCGGTCAGTTTGTGTCAGTGTGGACTGATCAGTTTGTGTTATTGTAGACTGGTCAGTTTGTGTCCGTGTACACTGGTCATTTTGTGTCGGTGTGGACTCATCAGTTTGTGTCAGTGTAGACTGGTCTGTTTGTATCAGTGTTGACTGGTCAGTTTGTGTCAGTGTGGACTGTTCATTTTGTGTCAGTGTTGACTGGTCAGTTTGTGTCAATGTGTATTTGTTGGTTTGTGTTGGCGTGGACAGGTCAAGTTCAGTCAGTGTGTACTGGTCACTTTCTATCAGTGAGGAATCTTCTGTTTGTGCCAGTGTGGACTGGTCAGTTTGTGTCAGTGTGGACTGGTCGGTTTGTGTCAGTGAGGGCTGTTCCACTTTTGCCAGTGTGGACTGCGCAGTTTTTTTCTGTGTGGTCTGATTGATATATGTCAAAATGGACTGGTCAGTTTGTGTCAGTGTGTACTGGTCAGTTTGTGTCAATGTGGACTGTTCGTTTTATGTCAGTGTGGACTGGTCAGTTTGTGTCAGTGGGGACTGGTCAGTTTATGTCAGTGCGGACTGGTCAGTTTGTGTCAGTGCAGACTGGTCAGTTTGTGTCAGTGCGGACTGGTCAGGTTGTGTCAGTGCGGACTGGTCAGGTTGTGTCAGTGCGGACTGGTCAGTTTGTGTCAGTGTGGACTGGTCAGGTTGTCTCAGTGTGGATTAGTTAGTTTGTATCGGTGAGAACTGATCAGTTTGTTTTGGCGTGGACTCACCTGTTATTTTGATGTGAACCTCTCCCTGTTGGCTTTTAAACAGTTGGCTGTGGTTTACTTCATAGAGGTTTGTAAAATTTTGAAAGTTTTGATAGAGCGTACAGTGTGTTTCTACTTTTTGGTCAGAGCAAATCTAGAAGCCAATTAAATAATCAGCAAGAAATTAATTAGGATATTGAGGAGAAATTCTTTGTCCAGAGGATGGTGAGAATGTGGAATTTATTACCACATAGACTCTTTTAAATGATTGGTGCTGATACATTTAAGGGAAGATTATATAAGCATATGAAGGAGACAGGAATAATGAGTTATGCTAATATAGTTAGATAATAATATAATTGGATTCCTGTGCTTTGGATGAGACATTAAACCAAGGCCCCATCTGCCTCCTCCTTCGGTGGGTGTAAAGGTTTGTATGGGAGTATTTCAAAGAAGGACAAGAGAGTTATCAGGCCTTTGTCCTGGCCAATATTTATCCCTCAATCAACATCACAGAATACAGACTATCTGGTCATTATCACATTTCTGTTTGTGGGAATTTGCTGAGAGCATATTTGCTACTGTGTTTCCTATATTACAATAATGACCACGCTTCAAAGTACCTCATTGACTATAAAGCACTTTGAGATGTCCAGAGGTCATGAATAGTGCTATATAAATGCAAGTCTTGCTCTTTTTTTTTCTTTTTGAGGAAGGATGGAAGGAAGCTCAAGTGGAACATGAGCAATAGCATGACTAATAGGGCCGAATGACCTGTTTCTATGCTCTATATTCTGTGTCTCTTCTGCATCTATAGTACTGAAAAGCTTTAGGGAGAATTGTAGAAATATTTGACAGAATGGGCAAGTGTGGGATAATGGTTTTTGAAATTTGCCAGGAATGCAGCATAGTCCTGTCTAATCCTTTCATCACATGAACAAATTACATTTTTTTACGGTTGGAAATATTTAAAAGTTCTAATAAATTGATTTTCATTGGCAGAGATGTGATATAAATATACTCACTTGTGAGATTGTCCATTACCATCTATCACAAATAATTACCATTATACGACCTATAGATTGAATAAAAAATAATTTGAAATAAACTTTGCAAAGATTTCACTTGTAATAGGCATAGCACCTGATGAGTTACTCGGAGTAGGCCAATCCAGGTATTGGCCTTCCTTCCAAACTCTCTAATTTGATGTTAATAATGTGTTTACCTTTAAGAAGGTAATATCGAATGAATATCATTACATTAGCATTGATCCACAATGCAAAGCATGCGGACAGAATTAGGAAGGTATCCATGTGCAAAGATGGGAAAGATTAGCCTGGCTATTTACCAAAAGCTTCCAGTTACTCTCGCTGTTTATAATCAAGAGAACCGAATGAGAGGTGTAGCTCAAGGACATTTTAAATCAAGATAAATTATTCCAACCTTGTATACATTACGATAAATCACCAAGTAGTGATTAAGTGACACCAAGTCTGGGCTTCAAAAGCTTCCTGAGCACCCGTATTCCAATACTGAGAACCAAGGAAGTGTTGGAGTTTGTCGGCTGCTCAGTGGCCCCCTCACATTTTACGATAGCTGTAGCTGTGGCAGCCTTCTTTGCTGCATCTTGCTACTTCTCTTTTATTATTCAATGGCGCAGGTTTTGTTCCAAGCTCATTGCGTCCTTTTTTTGATCTGGAGGCAACATGGTAAAGAGGGCGGCGATGTGTTTGTGTGTGTCTGTCAGGGCTTATGTGATAACAGCCTCAGGTGCCAGTAAACGAGGAAGGTAACAGCTGCAAAAGGAAAGCTGCTTCCTGGATCGAAGGGCTTGAGAAACTGAAGTGTGTGATGGAAGTGAAGGAAAACAATCATGGCAAACGGTACACCGGAGAGGAGATAGTTATAAAAAGGGACAATGTGAAATATGGAGAGGGTGACACCAGAGTCATGAAGAAAGGAAATAAAAGGTAGCAGAAGGCACACAGACTGTGAAGAAGTTAACACTCAGAAGTATCAACCCAGAAGCCAGCACTGGGTGTTTGAGAGAAGATGACCAGTGGTGATTCTGTTTGCATTGAACATGCCCTATCTCATTCACCTCCTAAAGTCCTACAACCCCCAGAGAACTCTTTGATCCTCCAATTCTTGCCTCCTGCACATCCTGGATTTTCATCACTGCTCCATAGACGGGCATACTTTCAGCCACCTAGGACCTTAGCTCTGGAATTCCCGAAACCTCTCTGCCTCTCCCTCTCCTCCTTTAAGACCTACCTTTTTGACCAAGATTCTGGTCGTAATATCTTCTTATGTGTCTCAGCTTCACATTTTATCTGGCCAGGCTCCTGTGAAGCTTCTTGGGATATTTTAAAGGGCTTAAGGCCATATACAAATGCAAGTTATTGTATGGAGGCATGAGTACACAGCATCTAGATATGGAAAAATGACAAAATGAAAACACTACAAAGAGAGATTGAGTCAGAGAAAGTCAGCTTGAACAGCCCACCCAGAAATCACCTGAATTTGAGCAGGATGATAACAACAGCAGCCATCTTGTCATTGCACAATAGGTCATTTGAAACCTACAGGCACAATATGATAGTAATCCACACCTGAAACTAGGATCATTGAACCACGTATGTAAATTCTTTTTCTATTCCTTCAAGGAGTGTGGATGTCATTGGCTAGGCCAGCATTTATTGCCCATTCCTAATTGCCCTTGAGAAGGTGTTGGTGAGCACTTTCTTGAACGGCTGAAGTCCATGTGGTGTAGGTATATCCACAGTGCTGTTAGGAAGTTCCAGCGACAGTGGAGGAATGGCAATATATTTCCAAGTCAGGATGGTGTGTGGCTTGGAGGGGAACTTGAAGGTGGTAGTGTTCCCATCTATTTGCTGCCCGTGTACTTCGAAGTGGTAGAGGACGTGGGTTTGGAAGGTGCTGTCGATGGAGCCTTGGTGAGTTGCTGCTGTGCATCTTGTGGATGATACACACTGCTGCATCTGTGCATTGGTGGTGGAGGGAGTGAATGTTTAAGATGATGGGTGGGGTGCCAATCAAGTGGGCTGCTTTGTCCTAGATGGTCCCAAGCTTCTTGAGTGTTTTTGGAGCCACACTCACCCAGACAAGTGCGGAGTATTTCATCACATTCCTGACTTGTGACTTGTTGATGTTGGGCAGGCTTTGGGGAGTCAGGAGGTGAGTTATTTTCTGCAGAATTCCCAGCCTCTGATGTGCTCTTGTAATTATATGATAGTATGTGAAAATAAATTGTTCCGAAGCATGCTGAAAGCTTGATCTCGACTGTTTCATCGAGCTAGGAGGTCACCAAGTTTTGTTGTGCCTTGCCTATTACTAAAGTTACTGTTTAGCAAAATTAGCCTTGTGGGGGTTCTTGGCCAGCATATATTTAAGCATATTAAGAAGACAGAGAAGCTAATGGCTTTGTAATCTGTAAGTTGCAAATGAGTCAGCTTGTAACTTGGCGATATTGGGTATTCTTTGAGTATTCGAGGGAATGCATAGGTCTTTCTTGTGCAATGGAATTTGTCAGTTGTTAAAAGAGTGAACTTATGTCCTTTGCAAGAGTTTGGTTGAGCATTTCCTGTGGCAAGTCTGTAATTCACCTGTGGTGAATGCACATGAGGGTGCTCCTTTTGGATAACTTGAGGGTGCCAATATTTTCAGGTTGACATTAGCCTTTTTCCAGACCAATAGATATACTGTTACTTTTGGGACAGTTCTGGACCTGTCAGCCTTTTCTACTGGGGCCGAAACAGCTGACGGCACAGTTGCCAATAGAGGGATGAAAGGCATTGTGATATTCCAGGGGCCAGACTTGGAGGAAAACAGGCTCCTTAGAGAATTATAGAGTGAGAGGAGGTAACAGAGGTAGAGAGCGTAACAGAGACCATGGTGGTAGTTTAGCACAATAATGGGAATATTAAAAACAAATCACCGATGGACTGGCAGCCAAAATAGATGAATGAGCACAGACATAATAGGTGAACTAGAATAGGTGTAAATTAGGATTCAGTCATCAGTGCTTTGGACAAAGTTGATATAATGGAGGGGGGGGGGTGGCGGGTGAGAGGCAGCTAGGCAAGCATTGGAATAGTCAAGTCTGTAGGTAACAAGAACATAGATGAGGGTTTCAGTAATAGATATTCTCAGGCAGGAGAGACAATGGGCGATATGACAGAAATGATAGTAAGTAGCCTTTGTCGTGGGGAGGATATGGAAATTTAGTTCACGGTCAGTAAGATGCTGAGTTTACAAACTGTCTGGTTCAGCCTGTGACAGTGCCCGGGAAGGGGGTGGAATTGGTGACAAGGAAACAAAATTTCCAGCAAGGAATCAAAGACAACAGCTTCGCAGTGTTTAACTGGAGGAAGACACTGATGTCAAGCATTTAAAACAAGTAACTCTTAAAGGAAAGATGCAATATACCTCATGGGGCTAGCTAAGTGAGACTGGGAGTGAAATCGATGAAGTGCTGAGAGTCTCCATGCTGGAGTTAATAAATATATGAGGCTTCCACTGCATTGGAACTTATTTCCAAGGAAGGTGGTAAAACAAACCAAGCTAACTGCAGATCCTTCAGTCCAGGCTTGGCCAACCTTTTCGTGAGGGAGGCCACATTTCCAATTTTTCCTCACTCAATGGGGTAATGAGCAAATTTGGGTAAGATACATGAATTTCTTTTAAATGTTGAGTATGAAGAACAGAAACAACTTGCTGAGAAAAAAAAGCAATAAATTGATCACTTAAATAGTAATGAATAAAAATGATCATTAGAGTGTAAGAGGGTGAGAGTATGTGCATCCAGCACACTCCCAGTCTCAGGATGTTTACTCATTCATTCACTATCACCCACTATGACAGTGAGAGTATGTGTTGGAGTGTGGGGATGAGGGTGTCTGAGAATCCTGAGACTCGGAGTGACCCTGAGTCACTCACTCTCTCCATCACACACACAAACAAACACACACACACACACACACTCCAGCCCTCTCTCTCTCACACGCACACTCTCTCCCTCTCTCTCACATACTCACTCACACACTCTCCCTCTCGCTCCAACACACAAGCACACACTCTCCCTCTCTCTCACTCACACACGAAAACTCTCTCTCCCTCTCTCTCACACACACTTCCTCTCTCTCACATACATACATACACAAACGCACACACTCTCCCTCTCTCTCACTCACACACAAACACACACATAATCTCTCCCTCTCTCACACACACTCCCTCTCTCTCACACACACACAGAAACACACTGTCCCTCTCCCTCACACACACACAAAAACGCACACTCTCCCTCTCTCTCACTCACATACAAACACACAAATACTCTCTTCCTCTCTCTTATACACACACACTCCCTCCCTCTCTCTCACACACTCCCTCTCCCTCTCCCACACACAAACACACATACTCACACACACACACTCCCTCTCTCTCTCTCATACACACTCCCTCCTGCTCTCTCACACACTCTCCCTCTCTCTCCCACACACAAACACATACACACTCTCCCTCTCTCTCTTTCACACACACATACACACAAACACACACACACTCTCTCCCCCTCTCTCACACACACTCACACCCCAAAAACAACATGCACACACACACACACACACACACTCCCTCTTCCACACACACACATACGCACACTCTCCCTCTCTCTCACTCACACACAAAGACACACATACTCTCTCACACACACAGACTCCCTCCCTCTCTCTCACACACACACTCCCTCTCTCTCTCTCACACACAATCCCTCTTGCTCTCTCACACACTCACTCACACACTCTCCCTCTCTCTCCCACATACAAACACACACACACTCTCCCTCTCTCTCTCTTTCACACACACATACACACAAACTCTCCTCCCCTCTCTCACACACACACACTTACACCTCAAAAACAACATGCATACACACACACACACACACGCATACACACACACACTCGCTCTCCCTCTCCTTCACACACACATATAAATGCGCACACACTCTCCCTCTCTCTCACTCACACACACAATCTCTCTAACACCCCTGCCACCACCCCCCCACCCCCCCCCCCACCCCTCTCAAGGCCTCAGCCCCGTCCCCACAGCACTTTCTCTCTCTTTTCCCCCCTTTCAAATCCTCTCTCTCCCCAGCACACTTACAGCCTAAATAGCCAAGTGGTTATGGTACTGGGCTTGTAACATCAAGAGTTCAAATCTCACAATGGCAAACTATGAAACAATGTAACTTCAACTGAAACAGATGGAAACGTGTTTGTATTCAAAAGAGTTACAGCCACCAGTGATTGCTGGTCATCCAATCAGAGACTGCTTCTTTCCCACATCGGAGAGGATCAGCCTCTGATTGGAGGAGCAGGCCTTGCAGAATCTTCAACTTCACTTACCTGTCTTACCAACATTTTGAACAGTGGCTCTGGAAGCCACATAAAATGCCTCTGGGGGCCGTAATCGGGCCCGCAGACCATGTGTTGGACAAGTTGCTTCAGTCTTACCTCAATAACAGGCAATATAATGGAATCATCCTTTCAGAACAAAGTTGTATGAAAACATCCTTTTTTTTGCAGTTAATGGCTTGAGAAGAGGTAAATCTGGCAGGAACTTTAGTGATGAAGTGACTTTCCTTAACAACTCATTAAAGTCCTATGGTACTGTAGGTTTGATTTAGATGTGGAGTACAGATTGAGATTGGTAGTGGGCAGGGCATTCAATGCAACAAATGATGTTAGAAGGACTCAGAGATTGGTGGGTGGGCCTCATTGTAGTGAATGTAAGTAAAAACTTTCATAATGTTTTGGGGACCATGTGGCTGTACAGCTGAATTAGCCCTGGGCACGGGTAACCTTAGGGGTGGAACTTTCTAGTCGTGGCCTTGGTTCGAGCTTGTAGCTTCATCAGGAGCTCTGTAAATAAAGTTTACTGTTTCTAACAAGAAACCTGTTCGGCACACCAAGTTTATTACAATTGGTGATGAGGATAATTAGCTCCGACGCTGCACCTCGCCTCACAAATGTGAGTATTTTTATTTTTAAGGAAGGAAAGGAAAGTATACTCACTAGTCTTGCCAAACTTTGGCAGAATTGACCCGTACGACTCATTCATGAAAAACTGGAGTCAGTACATAGAGCGCCTAGGTTTCTATTTTGTGGCAAACGAAATAACAGCGGAGGAGAAACAGAAGGCAATTCTTCGAAGTGTCTGCGGGAGCAAAACATATAACCTAATCTGTAGTCTGATGGCCCTGAATGCGTCAAATTCTAGATCTTTTAACGAGCTAGTAGATCTCGTGAAGGCACATTTTCAGCCTAAGCCATCGGTAATTATGTAAAGATTCGAGTTCAAACTCTGGAGTAAGGGCCCATGGTAATCGACAACATATATTGCAAAATTAAAACAGTTAACTGAGCACTGTGACTTCAGAGAAACTCTCAACGACATGTTGCGAGATCACTTGGTTTGCAACATACACGACAATGCCTTTCAGTGCCGTTTACTTGCAGAATTTAATATTGACCTGAAGTGCAACATGGAAATGGCACTAGCAACTGAGAGTGCTGAGAGTGACTCATAGGCTTTGCAGGTTGTGCAACATGGCACTGTTCTTCAGCTGGGGTGGGAACCTACCACCAGGCATGGTGCAAAACCAGGGAGACAACTGCAAAGCGGGACACAGTTCCTACCACTTGAAAAACAAAAAGAAAAACTGGAAGCATCTCACCAGTGACTCAGAAATTAAATTGTTACCGATGTGGGGGTAGCCATGTTCTGGAAATCTGCAGATTTAAAGAGGCAGAATGACACCACTGTTACAAAAAAGGCATGCTATAAAGCAGTGCAGGGCGAAATCAAGACAGCCATTCAGAAAGCAGGCCAAGTTGATTGAAGTGCACAACACAAATGAGCCGGAAGCTGTTGACACTGATATCTATTCCCTGTTCAATTTCAAGGCAAGGAAAACTGAACCAATCACCATCACTCTTCAAGTAAATAGGAAGACTCTGGTCATGGAGACACAGGAGCTTTCACCAAGTGGTGGGAGAACACATCTTTAAACACTTAAATCAAGGTACCCAGCCACTGGATCTGGAGAAAACCACAGCTCAGCTGAAGACATACACTGGAGAGGCGATACAGGTTAAAGGCATCGCCTCTGTACCTGTATCTTACAGGCATAACAGCCCAGCTGCCAGTAATTGTTGTAACAGGTGAAGGACCTGGCCTTCTGGGCCACGATTGGTTGAAAGAAATTAAGCTGGTCAGAAGTTTTTCAAGTCAGAACAGAAAGAAGCCCTGAGTTGACAAGGGAATATGATGGGTTTTTTTTGGAATGAGATAAGAGACCCGAAGGACCTTTGCAGGATGCAAGGATCCCTCAGGTCAGAGTTGGTTCTACGGAAAAATCATGAAAAGAAGCAAAATGAATAGGGTGCCACTCTGGACCAACTGAAGAAACAGTTGGCAGAAAAAACTCAACAATGTTCAATGTTCCAGTGGGATGCCAAAAGATACAAAAAGGAGGCAGGAGAACTGAAGAATCAGTTGCCTGAGACAAAAGAGGCATTAGAAGGAAAAGTCATGGAACTTTCCAAGATGACAGTGGTAGCAAAGCTATGGGCAGCTCAACCCTCGAACTGAACCAAGTTAAGATTTCACCAGAGAGAAATTTGGCCAACTGTGAAATCAAAATGAAAGATGAGACAAAGCTCTGCGGAAAACACAAGAAGAAGACAGAAATCAATTCCAAAAGGCCAATAGGATATGTCCCCAGAACGCTCCCTCATGCAAGAAGGGTTACTCACAACTTTAAAAAGGTCTATCCGTAATATTTAGAGGAAAGAAGTTCCATCAATATTTGCATGGTTGACATTTCACCACAGTGCCAGGTCACAAGCCACTTATGGTTTTATTTAGTGAAAATAAAGCAATTCCACCAATAACCTCTGCTAGAATTCAAAGATGGGCTTTAATCTTGTCAGCATATGAGTACACTTTTATACACCACCCAGGTTTGCATATAGCAAATGCAGATGCCCTCAGTCGTCTTCCTTTGCCAGATAACATTATATATGCCCTAGCGCCTCAAGGAATTGTACTTGTGTTGAATTTCCTGTAACTCCTCGCGGTCTGTGCAAAGAAGATAAAGAATTGGACCAGCCAGGATCCAATTTTATCAAGAGTCCGAGAACAGGTATTGCAAGGATGGTCAAATACACAAGTCTCTGAAGAGTTAAAACCATTCTATGCCCATGAATTAAGTTGTCAAGATAGAATCTTGTTGTGGATAGCGAGAGTCATCATCCCTTCATAAGGAAGAGAACACTCTTGACGGAGTTTCATAGTGTGCATCCAGGCATATCAAAAATGAAAGTGCTTGCACAAAGCTATATCGTCACGACTCACTGGGGATAGTGTGCTGTAATATCAAGCCCTACAGTTCCTTGAGCTATGACAAATGTGAAAAGTTTGACCAAGCCACCAGATTGTCCCAATTCTACCTAATTGTTTAATTTATATTAACAGAATATGAGCACCAGGTTTATAAACTTAATAAGCAAATAACTGTTTATTGAACAAATTGTCTTTAACTAGTGGCAAAAGAAAGAAATATGAACTGCTAACTCCAAACTCAATAACTTAAACTCTATCCCTTCTTAAGCCCCATATACACAAACTCATACACACATAAGACACACAAAAATAGATTTTAAGGGTGAGATAGAATAGTTTAATAGCACAAATTCGGAGCACAGGATTAGATGGGTTGATTCTGATTGATGTGTTCCAAATTCCTTGCAGTTTGTTGTTGATGCACGATGTGGTCACCCAGCACTTTCAGTTTGTGGTTCACTGGTTGAAAAACTTGCTTTTCAATGTTTCTACTGCTGATTTTTCCCCTTTTCCTCTTGACAGGGGATTTCAGAGGAAGCAGGATACAGAGATGTGAGGGATAGCCAGCTAGTTATTGTATCAGAAGTGCTGGAATCTTACAAACACCGGAGAGAGAAATTTCAGGTCTTCCCCCTTTTCAGGCTAGGAGCTGTTCTCCCTGCACTGTTACCACACAAAACTCTGGTCACCTGATCAAGAACGAATTAAAATACTGTCATCAGGCAGTTCCCCTTAGTCCAGAATCCCATTCCAGAACCATCTTGTTCTCTTATGGCACCCTGTGTTCCAGGATAGCAACATTGTAGATATTTCTCATCCTGCTCCAGTGAACATGTCTTTCAACTGCATCCATGGTAGTTTTTTTTAAAGCTACAGTCCAATTTTTAAAGCCACAGTCCAAGAAAATATAAAATAGATTCTTTACAATATCTGGTGGCCAGCTATAGACAGTGATAAAGAAAAAAATGGTTAAACACTGTCTCCAGTGTCAGCAACAGCAGAGGTTGCCCATTTCAGCTCCATTTCATCTGTGGGAGTGGCCTGATCAACCCTGGGTTAGACTACATGTAGACTATGTCAGTCCATTTTTAGGTACCATGCTTAGTGATCATCGATGCACATTCTAAGTGGATGGATTTGTACGAAGTGAGATCACCTACATCATGTGCAACCACTGAAAAGCTACGCCAATGTTTCAGTGTGTATGGCCTACCAGAAGTCATTGTTTCTGGTAATGGCACTGCTTTCACTAGTAGGGAATTCCAGAGATTCATGAACTTAAATGGGATTAAACATGTCAAAACAACACTATATCATCCATCATCCAATGGGTTAGCAGAAAGAGCAGTACAAACTTTTAAAACAGGAATGAAGAAATTATCCGAAGGAACGTTAGAAACATGAATTTCAAGATTTCTTCTCAACTATCACACGACTGCTCATGCAACCATGGGTTCAACACTGTTTGAATTACAAACGAAATGCTGCCTTTGTACAAGATTGAGTCCCTAACTTAGAGTGGAAGGTAGAGGAGAACCAGCGTAGTCAGAAGGTGAATTATGATCTTCACAATAAAGATTGAAAATTTACTGTAGGAGAGACAGTTTTCGAGTGAAATTTTGGAACTGGACCTAAATGGGTTCCTGGTGTAATTGTCTCTGTAACAGGACCTTTGTCATACCAAGTGCAAATGGAAAACTGGATTGTTAGGAAACATCTGGATCATCTAAGAAGTAGAGAGACACTCCAACAACCAGTTACTCCACCTGAAATTGAAGTTGAACCTTTGATCCCCGAGATGCCAGGTTGACATAGAATAAGCATACCGGATGTCTCTGTTGAAGTAAATAATTCTGAACTGTCATTGTCTGCGGATGTCCTTGATGCTATAGTTCCTGGTCAAGTCAATCCAGTGGAAGATTCTCAATTCACAGAGCTACGTCGCTCTACCCAAATCAGAAAACCACCTCAAAGACTTAATCTATAATTGCATGAACTATATATATTTATATATATTATGGATTAAGATACTCTTATAAATAAGAAGTGTAAAACAACATGAAAGGGGGAAGAACATAGTGATTGTAAGTAAAACCATTCACCCTGTTTTGGGGATCATGTGACTGTACAGCCAAATCAGACCTAAGCGCGGGTAATCTTAGGAGCAGGAGCTTTCTAGCCATGGTCTTGGTTCAAGCATGTAGCTTCATCAGGAGTTCTGTAAATAAATTTTACTGTTTCTAACAAGAAACCTGCTTGGTACGCCAAGTTTATTACACTCATTTAAATAGGATTCATGTGCTGCCAACATGAATCAGGTTTCTTACAGGTGGAATAGAAGTTTGGCATGGGCCTGCAGCAGAACTTTAAAGGCCATGGCTGGAAGCATTGGGGAATAAATGGTGCAGCAGAGTCCAGAAGCAGGGCTGAAATGCTGCAATATTTGCATGTGCCTGAGGGAATGAATGGACATTGATATAAGGAATGGACGTGAAGAGGCTCCAAGTTTTTTGGGTACTAAGGGAATCAAGGGAAGTGGGGTTAGGGCAGGAGGAAAGTAGAGCTGAGATTTAAATCACCAATAATCTTATTGAATGGTGAAGTAGGCTCAAGGGACTGAGTGGCCTATGCTAGGTCCCATTTCTTAAGTTATGTTCTTACGTTCTTCAAGCAAAGGATGTTTAGACTCATTCACTTCCCCTATTGTTTAAACACCCAAAATCTCCACGGATCATTCCTGATGTCTCAGATACACCCACCTCTCCTCAACCATCATTAAACATTGAAATAATGTCTTTGGTAAAGAACTTGTATATCGATGTAGAAATGTTTAAATAGGGCACAATTTCATGTAACGTTTCAAGAGGTAAGGGTCTGATATAAAAACTCTGACACAGTGATTATTGTTTTGCTTAGTTTTGTGGGCATTAGGGCTGGATCACATAAATTTCAAATAATGTCCAAAAAAATCATCTAAATAACGCCTTCTTTCAGTTTCTTTCAGTTCAACCTTCAACCTGACAGACAAGCAGGTTTTGAAAGATTCAACTGTTGCTTTGTGTAAGGTGCCCACACACCAAGCGATCTTTTAGATTCTTCAGGAACCATCAGAGAGTTTTTTTCAGAAGTGAGGCCCAAAATGCTCTTGGACGCGATTATCAAATTGTATAAAAGGAACAGTCTGTGTCACAAATGAATGCTTGAGAAACAGTCTGCTATTTTGAGAAAAATCATGTGATTGATATCCATATATGTCAGTCAAATGCGTCAATGTAAGTTAAACAATCAGTCTGCAAGCACCAATTAAACTGTTAATTTTTTTTCTGCTTTATTTAGGAAGGCTGCCAATACAGACTATAATTTTAGGAGGTGCCTGTTCTGCTATCTTCAACATAAAATTTATTTCACACCTTGATCCTGCCAGTGCTATCAGTGCCATGACCTTTCAGCCATCTGTCAATTTTCTTCCTTTCCTTTGGTTAAGTATGTCAGTCTGGTTTTGTTTTGCTCCTTTTTCATTGATTATCTTTTTTCACACATATCACCCAAAATCTTTCCCTCTAATTTAAATTTTCTCTTCATTGACATTCCAGCTGAAGTAAAGGGCAGAATCATCCTAGATTTGCATTAAGTGCAGTAGCAGGCAGGAAAAACTATGTTTTACCCGCCGGCTGCAATGGCGGCTTCTCGTGCTGTATTGTCCCAATCCTGCCTCATTAATTATGCATTTCGGGAAACACACCGTTTTGATGGTTGGCGGGCTCTAATTCGCCTGCCATGCCGTTCCCTCACCACTTCATCATGCCGGGCACCATATGTAAAGTGCAGCCGCACGCACACACCTCTCAGTGTTTCCAGCCCAGGACTGCTGCAAAGAAGACATGGCCCCGAAAGGCAAGAAGACTGCAGCCCCCAGGTTTAGTGATGCATCCCTCAAATTCCTTTTGGACACCATGGAGGCCTGCTGTGATATTCTCTACACCTGCTCTGGCCTCAGGAGGGGCAGCAGTATTACCATTGTGGCTGCTGGAGGTACTGACACCATTCAGAATAGTGCTGTACAACAAAAAATGATGGCTGACCATGCGAAAGAGCAGGCATCACTGTTTTCCATTGCTGTACTGGAGGCCTTGGTGGGGGAGGTGGGACATGGGGCCAGCAGGTTATCCAGACATACAATGAGAAGACAGTGGCAACAGATAGTCATGAAAGTTAGTGCCTGTGGTACTTCCCCAAGAACCTGAATGCCATGTTTCAAGAAGTTTAATTACCCCACAGGAATGAATGGTCAAGACCAGTGAAAGCATCTTCAAATCCTTTATCCCACCAACTGCTCCACTAACCTCAGCTCTGCTTAATTCAACCCTATTAACCTGCACACAATCTCCATCAACCAGGTCTCAAAACTAACAGTCATATGCTTCACCTCACCCTCACACACATAAAACTGCTGCAAGACTCAATCCCACAGCTTGTGCATACTTGTTTTTTCAATCATTCCCGGGATGTGGGCTTCGCTGGCTGGGCCAGCATTTATTGCCCATCCCTAGTTAGTTGCCCTTGAGAAGGTGAAGGTGAGCTGCCATCTTGAACCACTGCTGTCCATGTGGTGTAGGTACACCCACAGGAAGGGAGTTCCAGGATATTGACCCAGTGACTGTGAAGGAACGGCGATATGTTTCCAAGTCAGGATGGTGAGTAACTTGGAGGGGAACTTCTAGGTGGTGGTGTTCCCATCTATCTGCTGCCCTTGTCCTTCTAGGTGGTAGTGGTCGTGGGATTGAAAGGTGCTGTCTAAGGACCCTTGGTGAATTCCTGCAGTGCATCTTGTAGATGTTAAACACTGCTGTTACTGTGCGTTGGCATTCGGGGAGTGAATGTTTGTGGAAAGGGTGCCAATCAAGTGGGCTGCTTTGTCCTGGATGGTGTCAAGCTTCTGAGTGTTGTGGGAACTGCACTCATCCAGACAAATGGGGAGTATTCCATCACATTCCTGACTGGTGCCTTGTGGATGGGGAGTCAGGAGGTGAGATACTCGTCGCAGGATTCCCAGCCTCTGACCTGTTTTTGTCGCCACATTACTTATATGGCTAGTCCATTAATTTTCTGGTCAATGGTAACCCCCAAGATGTTGATAGTGGGGGATTCCATCAAGGTAATGCCATCAAGGGATGATGGTTGGATTCTCTCTTGTTGGAAATGGTCATTGCCACACACTTGTGTGGTGCGAATGTTACTTGTCACTTGTCAGCCCAAGTCTGGATATTGTCCAGGTCTTGTTGCATTTGGACATGGACTGCTTCAATATCTGAGGAGTTGCGAAAGGTGAACATTGTGCAATCATCAGCGAACATCCCAGTTTCTGACCTCCAACAACCACAAGCACCTTCCATGTGCTAAGTATGACTCCAACCAGCGGAGAGTTTTTCCCTTGATTCCCACTGACTCCAATTTTGTGAGGGCTCCTTGATGCCACACTCGGTCAAATGTGACCTTGATGTCAAGGGCAGTCATTCTCACCTCACCTCGGGAGTTCAGATTTTTTTGTCCATATTTGAACCAAAGCTGCAATGAGGTCAGGAGCTGAGTGGCCCTGGCAGAACCCAAACTGGGCATCAGTGAGCAGATTATTGCTAAGAAAGTGCCGCTTGATAGCACTGTTGATGACCCTTTCCATTAATTTACTGATGATGGAGAATAGACTGATGGGACAGTAATTGTCCGGGTTGCATTTGTCCTGATTTTTGTGTACAGGGCATACCTGGGCAATTTTCCACATAGCCGGGTAGATGCCAGTGTTGTAGTTGTACTGGAACAGCTTGGTCAGCTATTCAACCATGTCATAACATATTGCATGGCACTCAGTGATAAACTTCCCTCTCTCTTGTGGGAGAAGATTTGGCACAAGTGGAGCCAGCAGGAACTAACTGTGTCTAGATGTTTTAACTCCCATGCAAGAGAGAGTGTTGGCCATAATTGGAAGGGCCATTGCCGAGGCGTGGCCAGGGTCGTGGCTAAATCCATTGACGATGTAGCTATTCTCATACCTAATTCTCCTTCACATTGCTCCTCGCCCCTAAATCACTTCTAACTTGCAAACTGCAGATTGGGTAAACATTCACTTATTACTTTCCCCTCTACCCTCACCACAACCTTATCCTAGTCCCTTTTCCCTTTCACATACCCAAGGGCTGCAACCAGGCCTGGCAGTGGAGGAAGACCAAGAAGATTTGATTGCGCATGCAAAGTCATCAGCTTAGTTACTGACACTGCACATTTCTTAGAGGACAGCGTAGAGGTGGGATCTGCACATGATGAGAGGCCTGGAGGGCAAAGGGCAAGGTTAGTGCAGATTCCAGCTCAGTGGAGGACAAAGTTGCACATGACTTCTACTGCAGAGGATTCAAATGGGGTCTTTGAGGGGCCAGGCTGCAGAAAAAGACTAATGGGTGGACATCCTGGAACGCTTGGTGTAGTGAAAATTTGCATTCAATGTCAAAGAGCATGCCGGAGTCTGGCACCAACTTGACATGAGGCTTGAGCTTGGAGCCCATCCTTTCCAACAAAAAACTGATGGCCAACATGATCAACACACTTGTGGGCTCAACCATGATGTGCCACCAGTGGTGATGTCTCAGCTACCATCACAGTACAAGCAGAAGACACTAAAACCTCAACGCTGCAGTGGAAGCTCAGACTGTGCCATGCAGCGTCAGCTTGCTGATATGCAAACTCCAACTTCTATCCACATGACTGAACGCAAGAAACGGGAGCAGGAGTAGACCATGTGGCCCGTTGAGCCTGCTCCACCATTCAATATAATCAGGGCTGATCTTGGGTTTCAACTCCACTTTCCTGCTCACTTGCCATATCCCTTGATTGCCCAAGAGACCAAAACACTGTCTATCCCAGCCTTAAATGTATTCAATGATAACACATCTACAATCCTCTGGCATAGAGAATTCTGAACATTCACAACCCTTTGAGTGAAGTAATTTCCCCTCATCTCTATCTTAAATGATTGGCCCCTTATCCTGAGACTGTGCCCCGGTGTTTTAGGCTCCCCAACCAGCGAAAACAAACTTTCAGCATCAACCCTATTGAGCCCCTTCAGAATCTTGTATGTTTCATTGAGATCACCTCTCATTCTTCTAAATTCCAGAGAACTTAGACCAATTTGCTCAGCCTCTCATCATAGGACAACCCCCACTCCCAGGAACCAATTTAGTGAACAAACTTTGACTGTGAATACCAGTGGTCAAAGGGACTTGCTGGTGTCACATCAGTTCAGCAATCTGTCCTCCAACAGACTGCTAGCATTGCTGGGATGCCACCCTGAGGGTGAGGCAATGGCTCCATGAAGCATGAATCTGCCGTCCTGTCTCAGAATGACAGCATTCGTGACCCCATCCCTGCAACTTCACCAATGCCCCTGGTGGCAAATGGGGAATTGGTATTGAGGTTACAGCCATTGCACTTGAGTTAGTTCTCATGTACAGTTTGGGCAGAAAGGGGCCATCTGGATTGCAGCCTCCTTTCCTCAGCCTCCTCGTCTTCCACCTTCTCCTCTTCATGTTCCTGCTCCGCAGCTTCTCACCTGATAGGTAGTGGCAGGGGCTTTCCCCTTATGGTGGCAAGGTTCTGCGGTGTGCAGTATACAACCACACCACCACAAAGTTTGAGACCCATTCTGATGAGTACCTCCAGAGCAATCCAGTCAGTGGAATTGTTGCTCAGCAGGCTAATGGTTTGTTCCATCACATTTCTTGTGACAACATGGCTCTCATTGTATGCATGCTGCCCACATGTAAATGGGTTGCAAGGCAGAGCATGAGCAATGTTGTCAGCAGATAGTCTTTACCCAATAGCCGTCATTTGGTTTGGCATGGTGGTTGAAATACAGCTGGCAGGGACCATTGCTACACAATAAAGGCATCATGACTGCTGCCAGAATATTGGGCATTGGCCTGCATGACTTTCTACCTATTGTCACATACCAGCTGCACTTTGACTGAGTGGGATCTTCTTCTGTTCCAGTATAAATATAGAGTTGACACAAGGCACCTGCAAAGCATTGTGGATGGAATCAGTGACACCCTGTACAATGAGAAATCCTACAAACTGTTCAAACTCTTGTAATGCTTCACTTGAATGAATGAAATTAAATTAAATTATTTCTTTTTGCACAGCGAACCTCAGTGAATTATGTAACAGTCGACTGCAAATTGTGAGATGTTGCTAATATCACCAGCAGACACATAAAAGTTCATTGCTACAGTTACCTTTACAGCTACTAGCAATTTGGTTCTTGCCCTGCTCTGATGTTGGAGTTGTGTCTGGCAGATTCCAGTTACAGCCTCCTTCATGAAATGCAGTTGTCTCAAATGGTTGTTACTGATGTAGGAATATGGGCTCCTCATGAAAGCCCTTCTCTCCCCGTCCTCCTTTTCCTCCTTTTACTAGCAGCTTGACCAGCTTTATGTGGCTGCTGCTCACTTCCCAATTTATGCTGTATTCCAAGAGGAACACCTTTCAGTGCACCAATGACTGAGGAAGACTGGTTTGTGGGAATGCTGTACATGAAGAATTAACTCAAGTGGGAAATCTGTAAACTCAACACCAATTCACCAAAACACTTGTAGAATTGTAGCAACAGCAGAACAAATCAACCAGCAACTAATCAGCAAGTTGTTAATCATCCCTTTAAATAACGCTGATGGAAGTGTCCTTCATGCTGTTTCACATGTATTCAGCTATTGGGAGGCTAAGAAAGGACTCAGCTGGAACATAGTGCTTCAAAATGACAACACTGGCATCAAATCATTATTGAATGCTAATTGATGTCAAGATTTGCTTGCTGTGCACAATTCTAGTAGATGTTAAGTGCACATGCACGAACCCCTTTACCAAACTGGGGTGCGGCACACATCCTGTCAGAAGTATGCGCATATGCCACTGCTGCCATTTGGAACCCTAAGGGCATTGGTAGCGCCCAGAAAATGGTCACCACTGAGTCTAATTTTGTCCCTACATATCTACATGGTGACAGAACCTTTCTTAAGTAACTTGATATGTTTGAAGCAATGTAAAATCCAGATCTTAATGATGTACCCTACAGAATCTTTTAGGTTTCACTGAGATCACCTCTCATTCTTCTAAACTCCAGATAAAATAGGCCAATTTGCTCAGCTTCTCATCATAGGACAACCCCCCCCCATATCTCAGGGACTTGATGTCTCCTCCTGCAAGGGGTTCCTCAGTGAATCCAAACTAATGCCTTCTTATGTGGCTCAGTGATTACGTCCCTATGAAGTACCTTGGGATATTTTACTATGCTAAAGGCACTATATAAATGCAAGTTGTTGCTGTTGCTGGTAGAGAGAATGAGGCATGCTTGGTTTAAGGAAAGCTAGGCTTAGTACTGCAATTATTTACGTTACTTTTTTTGGACACATGAAAGAGATGGCAAGGATCAAGTGAACGTCTTATTCTCTGCACTACATGTAATCACACTCTTTGGGATACTTACTTAACAGATAACATGAAAAGGCTCCAGGAGTAGAATTATATATTTATATATAAATATTATATTTAGAGACTCAAAGAATAGAGAAAACCAGTCAAGAATAGAAGCATGCCTTGAAAATTACATGATAAGGCCTCTATGATGAACAGAGCATAGGCCTGTTACAATGATTAAGATATAGAGATCCTGAGACTAAAAGTCTCATAGTTGGGGTGCAAATTTATCTGGTGGTGGGAGTTATGTAGCTGTTAAGCAGGCAGTCAGGAGATCGGAGAGTCCTGAGGCAGTGTGAAAGTCAGAGACTGCAAGGAAAGTGACCATGTGGGGGCACAGGAGAAGGCAGTGGTCTTGGCATACTTTGTTGCGGTCCTGAGGGAGCCTAGCATGAAGAATCCAGGCTGGATTTTATGCCCAGCAAGGGGTTGCTCTTGGCAGATGCAGAAGTGGGTGTGTCTTCCACTTGCACCCTGTTCCATGGCCCCGTAGAAAATTAATGTCCTTTGGGGCATTAATTACCTTCAGGTGAGGCTTCCACCAGGAGCGGTGGTCACTGATAGAACTGCATGTGGTCCCAAGCATCATTCATTGCTGGAGCCAGTTTAGTAGGTTGAGGGGGTGTGGTTGGAGTGGGGGAAGGTGAGGGGAACAACGGGGACCAGGGGCTGGGGTGGACAGGACAGAGGGGAAGGGGAAAAGCAGGGGTGCCTGGAGCTTTGGGGCAGTGGGGGCCTCAAATCGAAACAGTATAGGAAGTGTGATAAAGTGAGGTACTCTGTCCCTTTAAGAGAATGCAAACATACTGATCATGTGACAGCACTGATGAATCACTGTACAGCACGGGCAACTGGGAAGTATAAATCTAGTCCTGGAGGTTTCTGAGTAAACATGAGTGATCTGGTGCTCTGCCCTAAGTCTCAATAAACCATCACTGTTTATTCTTACATCAGTCTCTCCCTGTTATTGATTGCAAGCAGCAATTGATGAGAACATTGAAAGGTGTGCAGTTAGAGTTCAGTTGGCCAACAAACTCATCTACCCAAGACATAAAAGTGGCGACGAGGGTAAAAGCATTGCAAGACCCCTGAGTGTGAGTCCACAAGATGGGTGAGCAAAGCATTGGAAAGAGCATCCGTACTTACCTTGTAAAATAGGTGATAGGCGGCAATCGGAGCAGAAAGCAGTGTTGCAGTTGAAATTTTTTTTAAAACACTGCAGGATCATGGGGATCCCACCAAAACTTGAAAAGAGCACAAAACCCAGCAGGGAAAAGCCAACAGCTGCAGAGACAGAGTTAAAAACAACAGTGACTGCACTGAAAGAGGCAAAGCATTTAAAAGGATAAATACATGAAAATGGCGATGGACAGAAAATTATAAGTGACCCCAGAGAGAGGGCAACTCTGTGGTAAGCCTAACACCTAAATTTGTCATTACCTGGAAAGCCTATCAGAAGTGCAGTCCCCTTGCGGTCGTTCACAATGCCATAGTTTGGGCGTGTCAATCCATTTGACCCCATTTCAGATGACTGTCTCAGTATGTTGAATGCCTAGCATTCTTTTTTACCACGAATGACATTGCAGGGGAGGAGAAGAGGGCAATTCTATTGTCCTCATGCGGGATCAAAACATACGGGCTGATCTGCAGCCTCATATCACCTAGCACCCCAGACTCAAAGACTTTCAATGAGTTAATAAAAATTGTACAGAGCCACCTGAGACCAAAGTCCTCAGTTACTATGC
Source organism: Carcharodon carcharias (assembly GCF_017639515.1). Lineage (NCBI taxonomy): Eukaryota > Metazoa > Chordata > Chondrichthyes > Lamniformes > Lamnidae > Carcharodon > Carcharodon carcharias. The sequence goes on along the minus strand of NC_054483.1, from coordinate 62,106,866 downwards.
AGCGCTTCAAGTTCAATTCAAGGAATAGGCTTCCAGAGGAGACAATAGCTGACTATGTAGCCGTTTTAAATGCATTAACTGAGCATTGCGAATTCGGAACATCCACTATTAATATATTGAGAGACTGGCTGATATGTGGGATTGGAGATGATACTATCCAAAGGCATTTGCTAGCTGAACCTAGTCTAGACTTCAGTAAGGCATTAGAATTAGCCATGGCCATGGAGAGTGCTGTTAGAAATCCTGAAATTATAAAAAATACACAAAATGGTGCCATCCATCTGGTCAAGCGGGACAATCCGGCAACAAAAGGACCAAAAACGTCGGACTCCATGGAAAGACGAGAAACGCTTTCTAGCTCCAGACCATTGAAAAACAACGGTACTGTAGTGAAAACCCATAAAATGAATGCGAGAAATACATCCAGGCCTCCAGTGAGCGAACGACAACTCAAACAAGTCGAGTGCCTTTTCTGCCACCGCTATAGTCACATAAAGCGGCACTGCTGAGAAAGGCTAAAACAACACTATAAAGTTAGAAGGAAAAATCATGAAATATGTCTCATGGAAGAGCCAGAAGAAATAGAATCAGACATCCATTCATTACATAACCTCAAATTAGGTAGAACCGAGCAAATCCAAGTAGCCATAATGAGCAACAGACAGCCCGTTAAGATGGAAGTTGATATGGGACCGTTGATGTCTAGCATTGGAGAGCATACATTTAGATATCTGAATAAAAGAACCCGTCCTTTGAAGTTCAAAGTTTCAGACACAAGCTGAGGACATACACGGCGAAGAAATAAATTTGAAAGGGGCATGTCAAGTCAAGGTGCAGTATGAGGAACTGTCTGCAAAATTACCCTTATTTGTCATGTCAGGCAGGGGGGCCGTGTCTTGTCAGAAGGAACTGCTGGGAGAGATAAATCTTGAGGCCTGCTAAGTTCCCAATTCGAAACCAGAAATGATGCTGCAAGAAAAAAACGAGTACGTCAAGACCCAACAGGAGAAGCTCGTAGAAATGTTTCACTGGGACAGATCTCAAGCTGAAGTCAGCATCCTTCAAAAGGAAACGGAAAATCTATTATAGGACTTTTGTGAGCCACAAAATTCAATCAGCTCCCAATTTGTGCCACAAAAAAGATATGATCTAGAAAAGGAAGAGCTAAGCCTGTCACTGGCTGAGTTAAAGAACTGAGAAGGGGCAACGATATGTGATTCTCCAGGAAACTATTAATGAGAATAGGAAAGAATTGGATGAGCTGAAGCAGCAGCTGCGTAAAAGCCCTGAAGTGTTAAAGCTAGAAGGCCCTGAATTCTCAGAAGAGCTGTCGGAAAACCCAACTGATCTCAATCACGTTTAGCTCATGCCTGGGTCTAGTCCAGCCAACAGCGAAATTAAAGAGAAGACAAAGATACGGGTCAGTGCTACCAAGAAGAGGACACGCAGGAAGAAAAAGAGAAATTATTGACCGTCCTCGAAAAGAAAAACAAAATTTTTTTTTCCTTTTCCACTTTCTCCTCACACATTATGTAGCTCATCACTGTATTGCCTTGTGCTTGTTGCCTTTATCTGCTTCAGCTTGGAGGGGAGGGGCAGCAGGAGTGAACGTGTCTGCACCCGGAAGATGGTAAAATCATCTGCTGAGGAATATAGTGGGCAACTGCCCGGAAAAGGAGGCCTCGGAAACACCAGCCAATGTTGTTGGGCTACAACGCTCAACCCATCAAAGATGGCCTCCTGAGAGACTTGAGCTGGAAATAGTTATTGTGTAAGTAGTTCATGTGTTTTAAGCTCGTTAAGTGTACTTTTAAGTGAAGGGGGAAGGATGTGATAAAGTGAGGTACCCTGTCCCTTTAAGAGAATGCAAATGTACTGATCATGTGACAGCACTGACGAATCACTGTACAGTGCAGGAAACTGGAAACTGTAAGTTTAGTTCTGGAGGTTTCTGAGTGAGCACGTATGATCTGGGGCTCTGCCCTATGTCTCAATAAACCATCACTGTTTATTCTTAGATCAGTCTCTCCCCATTATTGATTGCAAGCAGCAATTGAGGAGAACTTAGGAAGGCGTGCAGTTAGAGTTCAGTTGGCCAACAAACTCATTTACCCAAGACATAAAAGGAAGCACACTCCTTTTCCTATCTGAAGCCCAAGTAATATTATCTGCCAGGTCTCCAGTCCATTGCAGGCAGTCCACCACCTGTGAAATAGCAGAGGATGCAGGAAGTGGCCACATAATTGGCCACTTATGGGTCTCATTTGTCATAAGGACAGGCATGACACTTTCCCCACCACTTGTAAAATTGTGGTAGGCACAGGGAAAGGCACCCATAGCATTTTATGTCATCCCACCCCCCCCCACGCATCACACCCAGGGTGCAATCGACTACACACATGTGGCCAACAAGGCGCCAGTGGGTCAGCCAACTGCAAGGGATTCCACTCAATGAACTTGCAGATAGTGTGCAGATTCTGCAAGTCTGTGGAAGATAACCAGGCAGCAAACATGACACTTACATCCTCAGACACTCCCAGGTACTGAGGCTCTTCAGTGCTCCAACCCAGCTGGATGGATGCCTGTTGGGTGCACAGGCTATCCATAGAATGGGTGGCTCATGACACCTCTCTGCCACCCAAGAACAGAGGCAGAGAAGCATTACAATACGAATTATGCCTCCACAAGGGCAGTGGTAGAGAGGATCATAGGTCTTCTAATGATGCACTTCCAATGACTGGACCATTCAGGGGGAGAACTGCAATTCCCCCAGAGTGGGTGTCACTGATAGTGGTTGAATGCTGCACTCTGCACAATCTGGCACTGACAAGGGGGACCCACTGGAGGAAGAAAATCTTGACGCAGCTCCACAGGCCATAGATGTTGAGTGCAGTAGTGAGTCCGAAGAGGACCACGGTAATGGGAACAGTGAGAGCATGGAACCAGACCTCGGTAACCTCCAGGGAGGCAGGGACACCAGGGCGCCTTGCTCCAACGCTCCTTTAGCTAGGCTACCAAAGATTAGCTTCAACCATATGCCAGGGCTTCCTCCTCCATCCTGGATGTTTGAAAGGACCCTTTCATTTGAACACAAAGAAAGCTCAGTGCCTGTGCAGTAAAGTTCAGAGCCACCTATATCCATCATAACATAATGGCATTCCTTGCACCAATGAAATAAAAAGGCATACTCTGGCCATGATGACAAAAACAAAATTTATCTCATTCTGACAGTTCAATAATATTTTTATAAACGTTTCTGGTCTTCAACCCCAGACCCATATATATAAAGTCAACATAAATGAATATACAATCACCCGTGGCCTGTCCCTCTTGTGTTCATGGTGCTTTTAACTTACCTTTGCAAGTGCTGCATCTTGGTGTATCCCCCTCGCTGGCACCAGCATTGGAGACAGCCTGCTGACACTGTTGCCTTGTTGGCCTTGATGACCTTGGCGGTCGTCTTCTTGCCAATGGAACCTGTGTTGGCCCCACCTGGGAAGGAGCATCCAGCGCCACAGCTGGCATCTCCCCAGTCGTTGCAGCCTCATCAGATGCCACAGTCACTGGTAGAGGGGCAGAGGAGCTGCTGCTGTCATCCAGAGTGCCCTGAAAGGAGCCCATGGAGACAACAGGCAGCTCATGCACCAACGTGAAATCACTCTGGACCTCCCTGCTCACCAATGATGGATGGGCATGTAGCTGGGATACTGGTGCCTCATCCATCTCCCACATGGACGCTGACCACCTGAAGTCATTGCTTGTATGAGGGCTTGCAGCCCCTGATTCTGTCTCTGGAGCTGCCTCTCCATGAGAGTCACCACTCTCTCAATGAACGAGGCAGTGTGCTCAGCCATGATGGTCAATACAGTGCCTATGCTCCATCACGCAGACCTCATGGATCTCCGCCAGATCCTCCCGCACACCCCGCTGGACATCCAGGATCTGCCACCTAATGGAAAGCTCCAGAGGTTCATCATCCACCTTCGACTGAGCATGTTCCTGGTCTCCAGCAGTCCTCCAACTGCCGGCACCCTGGGCACTCTCTGCCTCTGCCAGCACCTCAAGAAAGTGTGAAGAGCCCTTACTATTGTGCACCAAGATACTGACTGCTGATGTAATGCCCACCGAGGCTCTGGTGCCTGTTTTAGAGAGCGGGTGTGACGTAGGTGCAACAGAAGCTCGGTGGTCCTCCGATGTCAGGGGTGGCTTTTTGGGGTCCGCAGAGCAAACTCCTACTGGTGAACATAAAAGGGAGAACAAGGACATGTCATTAGTTAAAGTCACCACACTGTCACTGTGCATGCCAGGCACCCTGGTGAAGCAATGGATATCTGCATCACGGTGCCCTCATCTTCCAATGATCAATGGGGATTCCAGGTTCAAGGCTCACATCAATAAAGAGACTATACTAGAATGTCTCACCTCTGTGCACTGTGCTCTTACCTTCGTCTGGCACCCCTGCCTGTCCATGCCCAGTTGCATGGGGCGCATGCCCGCTCTGGAGCTCCAGGGCATCTTGCTGGTATTGAGAAAGGCTTAGGAGTCTAGATGGGGCTCCACTGGCCTGCGTCCTTTCTATATTGTTGTGGGCTGCCTTCTCCTGAAACAACAGAGGAGCATTGACTAGTCCACGCTCTACCTGCAGCGCCATTGCAGCCTGGCCAAACCCACCTGACGAGCATCTTGCAGGGCATATCCAAGTTGTGGTCCTTGAGCTGCAAGATACTCAGTCCAAGCAGCCAGGCCTCACCCCTTTGGCCAGCTCCAGCATGATTGACTGCTGTCAGTCAGATTATAACACCCCTGAGGTCCATGGGGGGACAGTCCGCATACTGACCTATGCCAACATGGTTCTCACCCTTCCTGAGTGCAGCAGGTCATTGAACCACTTCTGGCACTGGACCCAGGTGTGCTGCACCACATCATGGCTGCTAACCAGAGCAGCAACCTCCTCCCATGCTCTCCTGGTGAGGTGCGGTGGCCTCCTCCTCCCATCCCTGGGGAAAACGGTATCCCTCTTCAAAGTCACCTCCTCCAGGAGGACAGCGAGTCACTCATCAGAGAAGCGGGGGTCTGAGAGCCCACCCAACCTGGCCTCCCGCCTGCTGTGTCCAGCTGCATATGCTCCTGTGGCAGCCTTTCTGGGGCTGCCTGGGCCGCTTTTAAACCAGCCACCGGGTCGCCATTGGACCTGGCAACCGACAGGCCCCTGCCCACGCTCAGCCCTTCCCCACCAGTGTGAAATCGTGGCCGGGGCCTCATTGCAGGCGGAGGCCAGTTTCCCAGCCATTCTGGGGCCAGCTCGCTGCGCCTGCCTGATGACCTCAAAATTCTGACTAGGATGAAAATGGATTTAGGAAACCATTGCAGGAGCTTCAATAAAACTATTCTAGATAAGTGACATTGCACACACCTTGAAAATTGTAATGTAAATACAGCTCTTTAGCACTTTGTGTGTTGGTTTGAATTAATAGAGCGAATACGGTATCAGAAAGTAGCCTGAAAGATCCTTGATTTACCAGTCAATAAATTGATTATTGATACTGAGTGCCCCCTACAGGACGAAATACATCAAGCTCCATTCACAGATTCAATGCCAACGTAACATAGGCACTTAAATTAATGGTGAGAAAGAGGGAGCAAGATAAGTGGGGAATGGAATACGCTTCCATATCACAGTTTTCAGAACTGCCAGACAGATAGACTGTTCTGCTTGTATCACCATTTTGTTACTTTTCATATAGTTATAATTAAAAGATGCATTATGGAGAATAGTTTTAAAGGACTCATCCATTTTATTAATATTACAAACACTAAAGCATGGGGCAGGGTTTTACGTCCCACGGGTGGGCGCACGTCCAATCTGATCGGGCATAAATTAGCGCGCGATGATGGCAGGCAAGGGTCCCGATGTCATCGCGCACTCACGCGATATTTTGCTTGGCGGGTGCCGGAGCTGTGCCCACCATTATTTAACAGGCCACTTGATGCCATTAACATCTAATTGATGGTGATTTTTTGTTGCCTGAGCGATTTCGCGCTCATCGCACGGGCAAAATGGGCAGGCGGCCAGCCAACGATTTCAACAACCTCATCCAAGGGTGGGTTAAAAAGGGTCAGCAGCATTGCCAGTGTGAGGGGTTTGATAGATAGTTTGCTGCTGGTGACTTATTTGTATTTGGCAGCTTCATCTCTGTTCAGGGCTTCATTTTTAGCATTTCCAGGCTTCATTTCAAGACTCACTGTTATCTGCAAGGCCCCCGGAGGATTCAGACCGTGTGGACCCTTCCAGGTATCAGACAGCCTTCCATTACCCTGGGAATGGCGGTTGTGATCGCCACGGGTGGCACCTTCTCTGAGGAGGAAGAGAGGGGCAGAAGGGAGAGGAGTCCATGTATTCAACGCAGCTTCCAGGGGAGGGACCTGTGGGAGAAGAGGTGCAGGTACAAGGGGTGCAGGGCCAGCAGGAAGTCCAAGGCGGAAGGGGCCACAGAAGACGTCACTATCCTGCTGCCAGGGTTTACAGGCAGCGCTGCAGCTACCTCAATATGTCTGAGGTGCAATTCGAAGGAGGCTCCGCCTCTCAAGGGAGATAGTGACCTCCAATTGTCAGATGATTGGCCCTGAGATCAGCTCTGACTGTGTGAGTGGCTCTAAAGGTCACAGGGGCCCTCAATTTCTATGCCTCCGCTCGTTCCATGTGTCAGTGGGGTTTCTGTGTGGAGTCTCCCAGTCAGCTGTCCACAGCTGCGTCAAGCTGGTGACAGAAGCTCTGTTCAGGCAGGTACTGACATTTATTCTTTACTGTATGGACGAGGCCAGTCAGGCTGAGCGAGCCAGAGGCTTTGCAGCGATTGCTGGCTTCCCCCGTGTCCAGGATGCCATCGACTGCACACACGTGGCTATCAAGGCGCCAGCGGGTCAGCCCGGTGCCTTTGTCAACAGGAAGGGATTCCACTCCATGAACGTGCAGGTAGTTTGTGACCACAAGAAGCAGATTCTGCAAGTCTGTGCAAGGTACCCTGGCAGCTACCTTGACACTTACATCCTCAGACACTCCCAGATGCCAAGGCTCTTCAATGCTCTGGTCAGAGTGCATTGATTTCTGCTGGAATAACAAAGGCTATCTGTAGAACGAGTGGCTCATGACACCTCTCCACCACCCAAGAACAGAGGCAGAGAAGTGTTGCAATACGGGTCATACCTCCATAAGGGCAGTGGTAGAGAGGACCAATGGGCTTCACAAGGTGCACTTCCGATGCCTGGACTGTTCAAGGGGTGCACTACAATACCCCCCGAGCGGGTGTCCCTGATAGTGGTTACGTGCTGCACTCTCCACGGTCTGACACTAACAACAGGGCACACACTAGAGGAAGAAAATCTTGACACAGCTGCACAGGCCACAGATAATGAATCCAGTAGTGAATGAGAAGAGGAGCACATTGAGGAGGATGCTGAGGGCACAGAGGCAGGCCTCGGTAACCAACAAGGAGGCAGGGATGCCTGGGACGCCTTGATCCAAAGCTCCTTCAGCTAGGCTAGATCAGCTTCAACCACATGCAGGGCTGCCACCTCCATCCCGGGTGTCTGAAATGACCCTTTCATTTGAACACAAAGAACACTTAGTACCTGTGCAATAAACTTCAGAGCCACTTACATCCAGCATTACATACTGGCATACCCTGCACCAATAAAATAAAAAGGTAAAGCATACTCAGACCATAATGACAAAAGCAAAAGTTATCTCATTTTGACAATTCCAAGCTATTTACATAGACTTCTCTGGTCTTCATTCCCAGACCAACATAGATAAAGTAAACATAAATGAACATAAAATCACCCTTGACCTGTCCCTCTTGTGTTCATGGTACCTTTAACTTATGTTTGTGAGTACTACGTCTTGGTGACCCCCTCATTGCCACCGGCATTGGAGACAGCACACTGACTCTGGTATCTTGTTGGCCTTGATGACCTTGGTGGTCATCCTCTGGCCAGTGGAGCCTGTGCTGGCCCCTGCCTGAGAGGGAGCGGCCAGTGCCACAGCTGGCATCTCCCCAGTCATCGTAGCCTCATCAGATGCCACGGTCACTGGCAGAGGGGTGGAGGAGCTTCTGCCATCATCCAGAACGCCCTGACAGGAGCCTGCAGTGATGACAAGCAGCTTGTGTACCAACGTGAGGTCACTCTGGGCCTCCCTGCTCACCATTGATGGACAGGTACCTAGCTGGGATACTGGGTGCATCATCCATCTCCTTCACTGGTACTGACCAGCTGAGCTCAGTGCCTGTGTGAGGTATTGCAGGACCAAGCACAACCCCAAGAACCCCTGATTCTGTCCCTGGAGCTGGATCTGTATGAGAGTCACCACTTTCTCTTTGGAGGAAGCTGTGTGCTCAGCTATGAGGGTCAATGCAGTGCTGATGCTCTGCATGGACTCCTCCATAATGGAGACCATGGCATGCAGACCCTCATGGATCTCCGCCAGATCCTCCCACACATCCTGCTGGACATCCAATATCTGCTGCCTAATGGGCAACTCCAGAGGCTCATCATATGCCTTAGACTGAGCATCGTCCTGGTCCCAGCAGTCCTCCAACTGCTGGCGCCCTGGGCACTCTCTGTCTCCACCTGCACTTCAAGCGAGTTTGAAGTACCCTCTGTGTTTGGTTATGGCTTACCTAAAGAACAGAGGAGCATTGCTGAGTCCACTCTGTACCTACAGCCCCATTGTGGCCTGACCAATCCCAGCTGACGAGCACCTCGCAGGGCACTTCCGAGTCGTGGTCCTCAAGCGAAAAGGCACTCAGTCCAAGCATCCAGGGCTCACCCCCTTGGCCAGCTCCAGTGTCATTGACAGTTGACACTCAGATTCTTGCACCCCTGAGGTCCACGGGGGGACGGCCACACCTTGACACTTCTGCACACCTATGCCAACACAGTACTCACCCTTCCTGAGTGCAGCAGGTCATTGAAGCGCTTCCGGCACTGCACCCAGGTGTGCCGCAGCACATCATGACTGCTCACCTTTGCTGCTACCTCCTCCCATGCCCTCTTGCTCAGGTGCGGTGGTCTCCTCCTCTCATCTCTGGTGACATGGATGTCCCTCTTGACAGCCTCCTCCTCCAGGAGCACGGTGAGGCACTGGTTGGAAAAGTGGGGAGGCCGAGTGCGCATCCAACCTGTCCTCCCATCTGCCATGCCCAGCTGCACTCGACTCCTTTGGGAACATACATCCTCCTGTGGCAGCCTTCCCGGGGCTGCCTGGGCTGCTTTTAAACTGTCTGCCAAGTCGCCACTGGACCCAGCGGCCAACAGGCCCCTGCCTGCCGCTTCTCAGCCAGTTCGGAGCCATGTTTCACACTGGGTGGGCCTTAATTGGCTCACCAGCGTGAAATCACGGTCGAGTGCCAATCGCGGGCGGCGGATTTTTTCCTGGCCAATCCTAGGCCTGCCCACCACGTCTGCCTAATGTCCCAAAAATCCTGCCCCACAGGGCAGTTTTTGACTCGAGTGAGTTTCAGGTGAGCGAGTAATAAATACACTTACAGGCATAAGTTTGAGGCCTGTGGTATTTTCAATGTGGCATCAGCATATTGCTCCAATGATGTTTAATCACTGCAAATGAGGCAAGTGTTAGGCCTCTGATCACACAAGTCAAAAAGGGTTCATTTTTGAAAAAGGTCATTGTTCATTATCAGGCGGACAAAGAGCAATTTAAAGCATTGACACCATTGAGAAGAAAATTGAACTTTAGAAATGTTTGAGATTGTAATTAATGCCCCATACAGCCTCCTGAATAGCCTGGGATAGAAGGTGCCTACGTAACTCTGCCTCCACTTTGTACTGTTGTCTAGATATCTAACTGGGCAGATTTTGGTATGAAGTTGAAACATTCATGGAACCTGAAGGTTGCTACCCTGTTTGATGAGGTCCCACCTGTATAGATGATAAATATAACATCAGATGTGATTCACCAGTGAGGGAAGTTATTCAATTCATTCTATTTCAATCCTCCAAAAAGGACCTTTGGCCTGTCTCTCACAGCATCCAGTTGATTCTAAATGAGTTTCAGTTTTTGCACCTCCATTATTCCACCCAGAAATGCATTTCATTTGTTGTTCACTTTGTTTGAAATCATCAGTCCTAAATTTATCTTTTGGTGGTTTTAACATCAATTCTTTTGTCCTATTGTCACAGTTTAATTTGAAATATTTGTGGGAATGCACCCTTTACAATATTATATACCTTTATAAGATCACCTCATTTCTATATTGAAAAGTCCATTCTTTCCTCACAAATTTGTTCTCTAACACTGGAGATCAACTAATTGGCCTTAACCTACAATGCCTTCAAAGTGCCAATGTCTTGCCTGGGTGTTTTACTGACCAGACTGGATACAACATTCAAGATGTGGTCCGGCTGGAGCAATTTGAGGCCAATTTCCTCTTTCTTGTATTTCATTTTAACTGCATAGTTCAATATTCTACTTGCTTTATTCATTGCTGAGCCACAATGACAGAATATGATAATTACTGAGTCTACTGATAGCCTAGATCTGTTCCAATATTTTCTTTTGCTATTTTTGATGCCATTCAAAGACATGTTTGTGACAGCAATTTTTCCTTTGCACAATATTTTACACTTGTCCACATTAGATTTTCTCTATCATCATTTGTTGTAATATTGCTTTGTATCTATGATCAGGCAAGCATGTACCTTTAAGAGAGCTAAGTGTGACACCATACCATGTGATATTGTGACATCACACCATGTGACATTCTTGTATAAAGCTACTAGCCCCACCTTGAATAACTGTCACTGTACTTTGGAATCTATCAGGAAAGTCAGTCGGTCAATCAGTCTGTTAAGTGATAGAGCCTAGACGATATAGATGTCTGAGATAGAGTTGTAATGTATTTAGTTGCTTTATGAATAACTCTTCTCAGCAAGAATTCCATGTCAGTGCTCATGTTACAGTGCTCATGTTAACTTAATAACACAAGAACCCAATGCTTTTCTGCCCATTTAGGTATTTTATAAAACTCGTCCTTTAGTTTGCCTTCTCACATTCAATTCCCCTCCACCATGAATTTACATTGAAGACTTGAATGCAGAGCATTTCAACACAGGCGGTCCCAACACCGATCCCAGGAGCATCCCATTCAATACTGGGCTGAATTTTCCTAGTCCCATGGAGATGAGGTTCAGGGTCTGGGGGGTGGTTGGGGGCCAGGAAAGCAGCAGGAAACTCCGTCTGAATGACTCCCTGGCATTGCCCCGTCTTCGGGTGACTCTCCCTGGGGCAGGTTGCCATGGGAATCAGCAGCCTCCTCCACAGAAGTGGGCAAGCAATGAAGCGAATTAAGGCCCCAATCAAGGACTATTTTACCTTTGCGCTGCAACATTTCCCCTCTCACTGTGTGGAGCCCAGCAACAAAGGCAGCCTAGCTCTCACTGGGAGGTCCATGGGTGGCTAAGTTATTTGCAGCATCAGGGGCCTAGGTCACCCCTCCAAACTAAGGACTCTCATGGCACCTTGTCATCTCCCACCACTGAAGAGGGAGGCTTTCAGCAGTGCCTCCATTTTGAGGCACCCCTCTTCTCCAGCATTCACTTCTCCCAATGCGGCTGCTATCCAGGCATTTCTCTGATTGCTCCTGGTCCACACGTTGTCCTTAATTAGAGGTAGACAGTTAGGAAGTTTCCTCTCATAAGGTCGCTTTTCTGATGAGTGCTTCGTTGTCCTCTTGGAGGAGGTGGTTGCCAGGAGGGACACCTTTGTCCCAGGGACGGGAGGAGGAGGCCACCACACCTCACCAAGAGGGCATTGGAGGAGGTGACAGCGCTGGTCAGCAGCCGTGACGTGGTGCGGCACACCTGAGTGCAGTGCCGGAAATGCTCCAATGACCTGCTGCGCACAGGAAGAGGGAATACCATGTTAGCGTAGGTCAATGTGCAGAAGTGTTAAAGTGAGGCTGTTCTCCCCCGTTGACCTCATGGGGGCTAGAGTCTGGGTGCCAAATGCCATTCACACCAGAGCCTGCCAAAGGTTGTGCCCTGGCTGCTTGGACTGAGTGCCTTGCAGTTCGACAGCCATGACTTGGATGTGCTCTGCCAGGTGCTTCTCAGCTGGGGTTGGCCAGATTGCAATGGCGCTGCAGGTAGAGAGTGGACTAATCAATGCTCCTCTGTCCTTTCAGGAGATGATAGCCCACAAAAAAATTTAGATGTTGTAGACATTTATAGCCTCCTAATACTCTTGAGATATGAGCAAGAAGCCCTGGAGCGCGAGAGCCAGCATGCCCTTTGTGTAACCGGGCATGGAGAGGCAGGGGTGCCAGTCGAAGGTAAGAGTGCAGTGCACAAAGTGGAGACTTTTGGCTTGTGCAACCATTCTAGTGTAGCCTTTTCATTGATGGGAGCCTTGAACCTGGAGTCCCCATTGATCATCAAAAGACAATGGCACAGTGATGCAGGTTGTCATGGTCTCATCAGGGTATCTGGCATGCACAGTGACAGTGTGATGACTTCAATTATTGACATGTTCTTGTTCTCCCCTTTAGGTTCGCTATCAGGCATTCGCTCTCCGGATCACGACAGGCCACTTCTGACACTGGAGGACCTGGAGGCATCATTTGTGCCTGCGTCACGCCCGCTCTCTGAAGCAAGCACCAGCACAGATACCAGCACCTTGGTGGGCATTAGAGCGGTGGATAGTATCTTGGTGCACATTGGTGAGGGCATTTCACAATCATTTGAGGTGCAGGCAGAGTCAAAGAGTGCCCAGGGTGCCAGCAGTCAGAGGAATGCTGGGCACCAGGAACATGCTCAGTCTAAGGCTGATGATGAGTCTCTGGAGTTGTCCATTAGGCGGCAGATGCTGGATGTCCAGCGAGGTGTGCGGGAGGATCTGGTGGGGATCCGTGAGGGTCTGTGTGCCATGGTCTCTGTTATGGAGGAGTCTATGCGGAGCATGAGCACTGCATTGACTATCACGGTCGAGCACACTGCCTCCTCCATTGGGAGATCGGCAACTCTCATGGAGAGGCCTCTCCAGAGACAGAATCAGGGGTTCCTGAAGTTGTGCTCAGACCTGCAAACCCACGCACAGACACTGAGCTCAGATGGTAATGCCAGTGTAAGAGATGGATGAGGCACCCATTAGCCCAGCTAGGTGCCCGTCCATCAATGGTGAGCAGGGTGGTCCAGATCAATCCCATATTGGCACACGAGCTGCCTGTCATCTCTGTGGGCATCACAGAGGGCAATCTGGATGATTGCAACAGCTCCTCCACCCCTCTACCTATAACCATGGCATCTGATGAGGCTGCAGCGGCTGGTGGGGTGCCAGCCATGGCACTGACTGCTCCCTCCCAGGCGGGGCCAGCACTGGCTCCACTGGCCAGAGGACGACTGCCAATGTCATCATGGCCAACAAGACAGCAGAGTCAGCAGGCTGTCTCCAATGCTGGTACCAGTGAGGGGGGAGGCACCAAGACGTAGCACTCACAAATGAAAGTTTAAGGCACCATGAGCTCAAGAGGGGCAGGTCACGGTTGATTTTATGTTCATTCATCTATACTGGTCTGGGAATGAAGACCTCAGAAGTTTATGCAAATAGTTTGGAATTGTCAAAATGAGATAAATTTTGCTTTTATCGTCACGGCCTGAGTATGATTCACCTTTTTATTTCATTGGTGCAAGGTATGCCAGTATGTAATGCTGGACATAAATGGCTCTGAAGTTTATTGCACAGGCACTGAGTGTTCTTTGTGTTCAAATGAAAGGGTCATTTCAGACACCCGGGATGGAGGCGGCAGCCCTGGCGTGTGTTTGAAGCTGATCTTTGGTAGCCTAGCTGAAGGAGCATTGGATCAAGGCGTCCCTTGTGTCCCTACCTCCCTGGAGGTTACTGAGGTCTGACTACACACCCTCAGCATTCTCCTCACCGTGTTCTTGTTCTGACTCACTAATGGACTTATCATCTGTGGCCTGTGCAGTTGTGTCAACATCCTCTTCCTCCAGTGGGTTCCCCCTTGCCAGTGCCAGATTGTGGAGAGCACAGCATGCAACCACTATCAGTGACACCCACTCTGGGGGGTATTGTAGTGCAACCCCTGAACAGTCCAGGCATCGGAAACGCATCTCGAGAAGCCCTATGGTCCTCTTTACCACCGCCCTTGTGGAGGCATGAGTTGTATTGTAATAATTCTCTGCCTCTGTTCTTAGGTGGCAGAGAGACGTCATGAGCTACCTGTTCTTCGGATAGCCCTTGTCACCCAGCAACCTTCCATCTAGTCAGGCTGGAGCACTGAAGAGCCTCGGCACCTGGGAGTGTCTGAGGATGTAGGCATCATGGGAGCTGCCTAGGTACCTTGCACAGACTTGCAGAATTTGCATCCTGTCACAAACTATCTCTACGTTCATGGAGTGGAATCCCTTTCTGTTGATGGAGGCACCCGGCTGACCCGCTGGCGCCTTGATGGCCACATGTGTGCAGTTGATGGCACCCTGGACATGGGGGAACCCAGCAATCGCTGCGAAATGAAGCCACCAAGTACCAATAAGCAACCAGCTGCAATCTATCCTCAAAACTGCTCACTGCCCACACTGGCAATGCTGCTGACCCTTTTTATCCCACCCTCGGATGAGGTTTGTGAAAATGTCGGCTGGCTGCCTGCTGGTTTTGGCCGTGCAATGAGCTGGAAATTGCACGGGCAAGGAAAAATTGTGTTAAACTGGACTCTTAGGGGCCTTAAGTGGCCGCTTAATTAATGGCGGGTGCCGCACCGGTGCCCCTGTGCGCCCGTCAAGCGAAATATCGCGCAACTGCACGATGACATCGGGATGCTCACCCAATGTCATGATCCACTATTTTACTCCTGATCAGGTCAGGCATGCACCCCCCCCACCCCCCCACCCCCCCCACCCCCGCAGAATGTAAAATTCCCGTTAACTCAGTTTCTCTCTCCACAGGTGTAGCCAGACCTGCCAAGTTTTTCCAGCATTTTCTGTTTTATTTCAGATTTCCAGCATCCACAGGATTTTGCTTTTATATGTTATTTATAACTGAGAAATGATTCAGCCCAGGCATGGAGTCACCAAGATAAAAAGTTAAATGCTAAAGTAAAGCAAGAAAATAAATAACAAAACAGTAGTTTTCCTATAGGCTTTAACTTACAAATCACTTTCACACCTGGATTATCCTTTGTATTGCCACCCACTTTATGGTGGATTTGGGACATCAGAAAGAGCAAAATGTGTTCTTGAAAGCTATCATCTCAAATCTGCCACAAAAAGACCCACAATGCACTTTGCTCCAAAAAGCCAAACAGTTACCTATATTGCCTGCCAAAAACCCACCATATTTAAATGAAGAATTTGTGGCTAATCCCTTTGTTCCCTGGTTAATACCACCACATCAGTGCTTTTGAATGTCACAGGCTTGTGAATGTCATGGAGACTTTCCTGAAATGTAGTTATGTAAACCATGATGATGATGAGGTAAAAATTCCTTTAAATGAACCATCTTTGAAGATTAGTAGAAGCCCTGTGGCTGGTAATGTGAGTTGAAAGAATGGTTTTGAGTAAAACATGTGCTTGAGCATTCAGAGGTTTCCCTTAATAGAAATGAGTTTCACAGACACCAAGCAGCTGACAAAGAAAGAGTATAATAGATAAGGAGATGGCAGAAATTGTATGCATTGGCACCAGAGCCTGCCTTACCTTGATCTGCCTTGTGAGGTTATGGAACCTCTTCCCGCATTGTGTGGTGGTTCTTGAGGTGATTAAAGTTGCGCTGATTCTGTCATCTCACCCTTGATATGCCATAACTGCTTTTATGGGACCTCCTACCATCAGTGCCTATCAGGTGGTCTTTCCTGAACCTCAGTTTTACCAGCAGCAGCTCCATGGATGCATTGTAAAATGCACTCCCAAGGCTGCTGCTCCTTTTGCCAGCATGCTGAAAAGTGATGCACTGGAACAGTATTTCTATCCCTCTCAGTGGTGGTAGTCCAATGAAAGCTACTTCTCAAGCCTCCAAGTCACTCTGCATGGTTAATCAGAACTCTAGAAGGAAGTGACAGTTTCACCTTCCCACCACAAACCTACCAATAACATAAGAATCTAGGCCAAAACATTTAGAGAGATTTTCATATCAATGATCAAAAAATGAACGTCTTCTTTAAGCTTGAGAAACCTAGAGTTTGAATCGGAAGAGTTTACAAATATTAATATCTCTACCAGATACATTGCCCTTTTAGACCTTCTCTCCGGTGCTGTCTTTTCAATGTCTCCTTTTCAGTGCTGCCTCAAGCCACCTACTCACAGAAAGCTCTCCTGTGATGAAATGCTGCAGTGGTTTGAGGTTTTTAAGACCCTGAGAGAGACTTCTCCCAGCCTCTTTTACTTTTGCTGCCTGGTACTTGATGTTCATTGTCTTGCAATTTTTTTAATTGATTTATTCTGAGCGTAGACAAGGCCCCTTTACTTGCCCATCTGTCATTACCCTGAGATTGCAGTGGTGGGATTTCTCCTTGAACTGCTGCAGTCCTTATTGATGCAGCAGCTGTGGATGATCGGGCTGGATGCTGCGGGGTTTGATTTTTGAAGATCACATGTTGAGAAAGGAGTCAATCTTAAGGGCAGAATGATGACCGACGATGTGGTTGACCATCGGTTCAGTTATACAGGGCATTGGTGAGACCACATCTGGAATACTGAGTACAATATTGGTCTCCTTATTTAAGGAAGGCTGTAACTGTATTTGTTGTGAAGTGGCCGAGTTGTGCATTTAATAATAGAGTTGATCTGCAGACAACTTTCTAAGTGGGAACATTAGTTAATTTACAATATGCCCAGCAATAACTACACGTGTGCTTTCATCTCCAGCTCTATCTCGACATGAACTGCTGAGGTAGCCCTCACTATCCCCTATTGATTACTACAGATCATGTGACCTTCCCTAACAAGTGTTATTCTTAAAGGTACATTACACACTAAATATAACCATAATTATTACATTCCTCCCTCTTTAACTCGGCTATATATACTATATGTACAAGTACATATTTTTCAAGACAACATAATATTTACACTGGCTAAGGAATTTACAAGTTCAGTGTTTCAGGTGGTTTCCTGGTATGTGTGGAAGGTTGCAGCTCCACAACTTCAGATTCTCTGTCAGGAACCTCCTTTTTCGGAGTTGTCTGAACATCAGGTGCTTCGGTGGGCACCTGCAGTTCTGTATCCTCAACTCTTACAGGAAAATCAGACACGTCAGTCCTGGACTGAATATCCTGAACAGGAATCGCAGATCCGGTCATGATCACTGGTGGAACCTAATCTTGGTGATTTGTTTCTCTCTTCCTTAATGGTCCACATATTTCCATATGATCTGACCTTCCACCTCCACATGGTAGGATAGAGGTCCTGTCACCACACTTATGTCATCCAGTAACCACTTTGGTCCTCCCCGAAGTTTTACATGAATACCGGCTCTCCCACAGTAAATTACATCTCGTGACAATGCCAATCATGTCTAGTTTTCTGGCTTCCCTGACTCCTTTCCATCTTCTCCTCTAAATTCAATGTTATTAGCTCAATCTCATCCTGAGATAGCGTTTCAACAATAAATCCGCAGGTGTGACACCTGTTGTTGTGTGAGAGGTAGTCCTGTAATGAAAAAGAAAGCGTGCTAGCTTGGTTGCCAAGGAATCACCAGTTAGCTTTCATGCTTGCCTTGAACATTTGAACAGTCCTTTTGACTAGTCTATTTGAGGAAGGGTGGTACAGCGCAGTTTTTACATGAGTAACACTGTTGAGGCTGATAAACCGTTGAAACTTAGCATTCGTAAATGCCATGCCATTATCGGAAATGACTACTTTGGGTAGTCCATGAATGGCAAAACTTTGCTGTAGTTTCTCAATTGTAGCGGCCAACATTGGTGATTTTACCTCATATATGTCCATTTTGAATGGGCATCAACAATGACAAGAAACATTGTTCCCAGGAAAGGTCCAATGTAGTTAATGTGTAACCGCACCCAGGGTCTACCTAGCCACTCCATGGGTATAACAGAGCTGTCGATGGCAACTTTTACAGTTGCTGACATTGCAAACAGTGCTTCACTAAACTCTTTATTATGTCATCCATCCTAGCCCACCATAGATAGCTGCGTGCTATGGTCTTCATTTGAGAAATTCCGGGATGTCTATTGTGTAGTTCAAGTAAAAGTGGCTCCCTTCCCTTTGGAGGGACTATCACTCATGCACACCACAATAAGATACCATCCTGGCTGGTTATTTCATGTCTTCTATTGAAGTACGGTTTCATTTCGTTAGATACGGCTCCTGTGACCAACCACGCAGCACTTGTTCTAGTACTTGACATAGGACTGGGTCTAAATTTGTCCAGTCTCTGATCTGTCGAGCACACAAGGAATCTAAGAAATTTAACAGTAAAACAAGTTCCTGTGGAACTGGGACGTGCTCATCATTTTCTGATAAATGCAAATGACTAAGGGCATCGGTGTTTGCGATTTGATCGCCAGGCCTGTGTAAGAAAGTGTATTCGTATGCTGCCAGAATTAAAGCCCATCATTGTATTCTTGCTAAGGCTCTGGGTGGTATAGCTTTGTCCTCACTGAACAATCCTAGCAATGGTTTGTGGTCTGGAATAGTTGTAAAATGACAGGCATGTACACACTGGTGAAATTTCTTGACACCAAAGATGATGGACAGGCCTTCTTTTTCTGTGAGTATCCCTTTTCCGCTGTGGTGAGCGTTTTCGATACATAACATATCGGCCGTTCTGTGCCATCATCCATCCGATGAGAAAGCACTGCTCCCACTCCGTAGGAAAATGCGTCACATGTCAGCACTAATTTTTTCATCAGGTCATAATGCACCAAAGATTGAGCGAATGCAACAATTGCTTCACCTTTATGAAAGCTTCTTTCTGGGGTGCCTCCCAAGACCAGCGTTGGTTCTTTTTGAGTAGAGAATGCAGGGGGGCCAGCACTGTAGACAAATTGGGTAAGAACCGCCCATAGTGGTTGATCATTCCTTGGAATGATTTGAGTTCTGAGGCATTCTTTGGTGCAGGTGCCTCTCACTTTCTCCTCAACCGGGTGGAGGCCCTGTGAATCTACTTGGTGACCCAAATAGATTACCTCCCTCGCTTGGAACATGCACGTTTCTTTTTTTAAACGCACTCCAGCTTGCAAGAGCCATTTTGCAACTTCTTCTAAGTTTGCCAGATGCTATTTTTCAGTGAATCCTGTCACCAATACATCAGCTAAATAGACTACAACCTGGGGCAGTCCCTGCAGTAAACTTTCCATTGTTCCCTGAAAGATGGCACAAGCTAGGAGACATCAAAAGGCAATCATGTATATTGGGACAACCCTTTGTGGGTATTAATTGTGACAAATTCCCAGGAGGCATTATCCAACTCTAGCTGTTGATAAGCATGACTCATGTCAAGCTTTGTGTACATTATCCCCCCTGCCAGCTTGGCATACAGGTCTTCAATTTTTGGAATGGAGTGTCAGTCTTGCTTAGCTACTTTATTAACCGTCAATTTGTAGTCTCTACAAATACGATTGCTCTGGTCGGGTTCAAGGACTGGGACTAGAGGTGCTGCCCATTCTGAGAATTGAGGTTTTATAAAGCCCAGCTTCTCTAGTCTGTCCAGTTCAGTGTTGACTTTTTCTCACAGGGCATATGGCACTGGTCTCGCCTTCATGAAGTGAGGGGTTGCTTCCAGATCCACATGAATTTTTGCCTGCTGCCCCTGGATTTTCCCAAGTTCGTCCTTGAAGGCAGTGGCGTACTTTTGAAGTAGCACTGGTAGCCCACTTGCTCTCAGCTGGAAAATTTCAGCCCATTATAATTTTTAATCTCCTTCAACCAATTTCACCCCGAGAGGCTTGACCCTTCACCTGCGAGCACCATCGGGGTAGCTTTGCTGATTGGCTTCCATAATGGCTTCCATAATCTGCTTATGCTTTTTACTTGAATGTCTTCACCCATGTATGTTTTGAGCTTGGCAGCTGTTTCTTCTAAACTTAATTGATGTTCACCATTATTCAGATATCTGAAATTATGTTCCTCAATTAGTGTAGTGGAAGCTGCCATGTCCACTTCCATTCTAACATATTTGCCATTTACTTTCACTGTGACAAATATTGGTCATCTTTCCAACTTTCAGATTAAACAACAAGTAAATGTCTGAATTTGTTGTTTATGATTTCATTGGGCTTCTTCTTTTGTTTGCAGGCCTGCTTGATTCTTTTCTTACACTACCTCATCACACGCCCATTTCGGTGACAATAATAGCACTCATTTTTTTAAACTGCCAATCATTAAAAAGCTGCTTGTTTCCCCCTTAATAAATTACTCTTTGATTTCGATGCTGTTATTTTTCTTTATTCTCGGCTAGCGAGGGCTGTTTCCCGCTTCTCGACAGAGTCTTGCATTTACACACCACTTTTGGCTGGGGCTTCCTGCCCGATGTGGAGGACGGCACCATTTTGCACATCCTGTATTGCCTTTGAATCTCTTACTGCATTTTCCATGGCCAGCGCTATCTCTAGCACCTTCTTGAAATCCAAATTCACTTCAGACAATAATCTTTTCTGAATTGTGTCCTCATTCAAACCACACACTAATCGATCTCTGATCATGTCGTTTAGAGATGTACCGAACTCCCACTGTTCTGTTAGCTGCTTCAAATTTTGCCACGTATCATGCAGTTGTCTCACCTGGGGCTCTATTTCTCTAATTAAACCTGAACCTCTGCATCATGACTGAGGGCTTTGGTTGAAAATAACCCTTCATGAGGTCCACCAATTCATTGAAATTTTTCAAATCTGGGGCACAGGGTGCCGTCAAACTTCGAATCATACCGTAGGTTTTGCTCCCACATGCACTTAAGAGGATCGCTCATCTCTTCTCTTGCCCCATAATCTCATTTGCTTGAAAAAAGAACATGAGGCATTCAATGTAATGAGACCAATCAGCTGTGGCTGATTCAAAAGGTTCAATTCTCCCAAATTGTAGCATTTGAGAGGGGATAGCTTCTTTGATTCTAACAGAGGATGCTACTTACAATTACTGGGCAAGGTACAGTGCCAATTTCTTTCTAACTTGATTGCTTCTGTTCAATCTTCATCACCAGTTTGTTTTAGGGTGGCAGAGTTGTGCTGGTAATAACAGAATTGATCTGCAGGCAACTTTCTAAGTGGAAGCCTTAAGTTTATTTACAATATACTCAGTAGCAACTACTCATATGCTTTCAACTCCAACTCTATCTCTACACTGACTGCTGAGGTAGACCGTGCTACTCCCCTATTGGTTACTACAGATCATGTGATCTTTCCTAACAAATATTATTCTTAAAGGTACATTACACATGAAATGAAACCATAATTATTGGAAGCAGTTCAGTCCTCAACATCGACTCTGGATCCCATTAAGTCTCAGGTCAAACATGAGCAAGGAAACCTCCTGCTGATTACCATGTACCACCCTCTGTTAGCTGATGAATCAGTCCTCCTCCATGTTGAACAGCACTTGGAGGAAGCACTGAGGGTGGCTAGGGTGCAAAATGTACTCTGGGTGAGGGACTTCAACATCCATCACCAAGAGTGGCTCGGTAGCACCACTACTGAACGAGCTGGCTGAGTCCTAAATGATATAGCTGCTGAACTGGGTCTGCGCCAGGTGGTGAGGGAACCAGCAACAGGGAAAAACATAATTGACCTCATCCTTACCAACCTGCCTGCCGCAGATGCAACTGTCCATGACAGCATTGGTAGGAGTGACCATTGCACAGTCGTTGAGGCTTTGCAAAATGTGGGCCGCCTGCCTGCCAGCTTTGCCCGTGCGACAAGCACAAAATCGCACAGGCAACATAAAATTGGGTTGAAATGGGTTTTTAATGGCCTTAAGTGGCCTCTTAATTGATGGCGGGTGTGGCTCCGACCCCCATGTGTGTCCGCTGGCCGGAAAATTGCGCGCGTGCAGGATGATGTTGGGACGCTCACCTGTCTTCTCTTGCTATTTTACACCCAGTCAGGCCGGGCGTGCGTCCGCCCACAAGATGTAAAATTCTGCCCCATATGATCGTAGCAACGATGATAAGCTACTAAAAAGGAAGATCTTAGGCAACAATATTAGAGTTTGTGGGTAAACTGGAAATTGTGTTAAGTTAGTGAAAATAATAGTTGTTTCATATAAATGGACTGAACTTTACATCAGATTGTAAAGTTGCTATAGTCGCCAATGAAAAGAAAGACTCTTCACAACCTCAACCCCAAAGGGTTTTTGAAGTGTAGTGACTGTGGAAATTGCCAATTTGTGCACAGCAAGACCCAACAAAAAGCAATGAGATAAAGACCAGGTAATCTCTTTTTAGCGGCATTAGTTGAGTGATCATTATTGGTCAGGTTGAACTTCCCTGCTCTTCCTCAAATAGTGCAATGGGACCTTTACTGTCCAGCTAAGAGAGTAGACAAGACTTGGATTTTCTACCTTATCTGAAAGACAGAACCTCTGACAGTGCAGTATTTCCTCAGTACTGCACTGAGGTGCTAGCCTAGATGTTATAGTCCAGTCTCTGGAGTGGCACCTGAACCCAGCCTTCTGACTGAGAGGCAAGAGTGCTCCCACTGAGCTATTGCTGACAGATGGCAATCAGTCAAAAGACTTCCTAATCATTAGTAAATTATGGATTTCCATAATGGTGAGTAATGATAGTTAAAATGGTTCACAACTGTGCAAATATTGACAAAGCGAACCATAATATTGAGTCGAGTTATCAAGCCATGCAGACCTGAGATATTGCAACTGGATACCTAGCACTTGCAGCTCTAAGTATTTCTGAGGGCAATATATAAGTGCAGCACTTGCGTTCCTAGCATATTCATTACCAGAAATCCAGCAGCTGTTAAGGTTAAGTGGAGCATCTAGCCTGAACTCTCCCATTCACACATTTATTATCTCTTTAAAATTCCCAGACAGATGACTCCACAAGTGAACAGCTGCACTGTTCAGCCAGTGCCTTAAACTCCATGATTCAAATGGGTTCATTTTAAATTATAGAATTAAAAGTTGTGTGTCAAGTGCACATCCATAGTGTTGTACTTTTCAATAGGCATTGCATCTGAAAATGTTGCCGCCGACTCCTCACTCCCCAGAACGTTACATCCATATGCCAAATGAATGCCTCAAATAAGTACTCACCCAGAAGGAAAAAACAGTTTGGACCAGTACACTTATTTCCCAGTTTTTACTGGTGTTCCATTTTAAAGTATACAAGACCAGTTCAGACCAGTCTTCTTATTTCCCAGATAAAAGCAAAATACAGCAGATTCTGGAAATCTGAAGCAAAAACAGAAAATGCTGGAAAAACTCAGCAGGTCTGACAGCATCTGTGGAGAGATAAACAGAGTTGACTCTGTAGAAGCGTCATATGGACTTGAAACATCAACTCCATTTCTCTCTCCACAGGTGCTGTCAGACCTGCTGAGTTTTTCCAGCATTTTCTGTTTTTGTTTATTTCCCAGTTTTTACTGTTTTTTGATGTGAAGGAATTGAAGTGAGCATAAGGTTCTATGAGTAACAAGGATCCAGTAGAAAACGGAACAAGTTCTCAGTTCTTTTCAAAGCTATCACTCACCGGCCAACAAATAGCACAGAACTGAAAATTTCACAAGTAATTTCCTCACACTTTTTTTTGATCACCACTTTCTTTCATCAGTGTATGTAAGTAGAAATAATGGCCTCACTTTGAACTCCCTCTAACTGGTGGAAACAAAGTGGAAACCCGGCGTGAGAGTGGCAGTTAAAACAGGGTCCTGTTTAAATAGGCAGAGTAAGATCCATTGACATCATCTGGACGTCATCATGTCTAAAATCAGTTTATCTAGTCATTTTAAACTGAGAACTAAACAGGAGTGCAGTGATGGCTTCCTCAACAGGCCAAACCTGTCTGGAAGAGTAACCATGCCACAACAGTCCCAACAAGGTAAGTTTTTAAAATGTTATTTGGTTCCTTATGGGCGAGGAGGAGTAGGAGTTCTGCACTGGTTCCACAAGGAAGCCTTGTGTCCCCCCTTCCATGGGCTTCCCTCTCCATCCCCCGACCACAATTCTCCTGCTGAGCCCCATTTTCTTGTGCCAGGGAAAATTCCCTTGGATCCCCAGATTCCTGCCACCTGATGTTAATGCCCAAACAGCCACTCTCTATTAGCTCACAGAATCACAGAATCACACAGTGCAGAAGAGGACTTTCGTCCCATCGAGTCTGCACCGACACATGAGAAACACCTGACCTACCTACCTAATCCCATTTACCAGCACCTGGCCCATAGCCTTGAATGTTATGACGTGCCAAGTGCTCATCCAGGTACTTTTTAAATGATGTGAGGCAACCCGCCTCCACCACCATCCCAGGCAGTGCATTCCAGACCGTCACCATCCTCTGGGTAAAATAGTTTTTCCTCACATCCCCCCTCAACCTCCTGCCCCTCATCTTGAACTTGTGTCCCCTTGTGACTGACCCTTCAATGAAGGGGAACAGCTGCTCCCTATCCACCCTGTCTATACCCTTCATAATCTTGTACACCTTGATCAGGTTGCCCCTCAGTCTTCTGTGTTCCAACAAAAACAACCCAAGTCTATCCAACCTCTCTTCATAACTTAAATGTTTCATCTCAGGCAACATCCTGGTGAATCTCCTCTGCACCCCCTCCAGTGCAATCACATCCTTCCTATAATGTGGCGACCAGAACTGCACACAGTACTCCAGCTGTGGCCTCATCAAGATCCTATACAACTGCAACATGACCTCCCTACTTTTGTAATAATGCCTCGATTGATAAAGGCAAGTGCCCCATATGCCTTTTTCATCACTCCTCTAACATGTTCCTCTGCCTTCAGAGATCTACGAACACACAAGCCAAGGTCCCTTTGTTCCTCAGAACTTCCTAGTGTCATGCTGTTCATTGAATAATTCCTTGTCAAATTACTCCTTCCAAAATGTATCACCTCACACTTTTCAGGGTTAAATTCCATCTGCCACTTATCTGCCCATTTGACCATCCCGTCTATATCTTCCTGTAACCCAAGACACTCAACCTCACTGTTAACCAACACCAATCTTTGTGTCATCCGCAAACTTACTAATCCTACCACCCACATAGTCAACTAAAGCTGTCGAACCTGCTTCAGCTTAGAGCTCATGCCCAAGTCCAGCTACATATTCATCTAATGCTTCATTTCCGAGCCTTGTGCTCCATTTCCCCAACTGCCTGCTCTATGCTCTGGCCAAAGTGCGAGACTAGCTGTGATCAATGCCACAGGGAGTGTGCTAATATGTATCTAACAAGCAAAGGAACAGGACTAGGCCATTGAACCTACTCTGTTACTGAAGTAGATCTTGGTGATATGTAACTTAACTCCATTTAGTCACCATTTATCCATAGTCCTTCAGGCTCGTAGCTGACAAAACTCTGCTAAACAGAGTCTTGAATTTTCAAATGACACATCGTCCATAGTCTCTGTGGACTGCTGCCCTTTGTGTGAAGAAGTGCTTCCTGAAATCACTTCTGAATGGCTTCACTCTAACTTCATGATTCTTGTTCTGGATTCCACCACTAAAGGAAATAGCTTTTTTGCATTTACCCTGAATCCTTCTACCATGTGAACACCTCAATTTGACCACCATGTAACCTTCTGATTGCAAGGAATTACCAGCCAGGATTATGCAATCTGTCTTTACGATTTAACTCTGTAAGCACTGATATAATTCTGGTGAATCTGCACTGATATACCCTTTCTGAGGTGTGATACCCAAAAGTGAACACAGTGCTCCAAATTGGGCCTGACCAAGGCTCTGCACAGCTCAAGCAGAATTTCCTCCCCTTTATATTGCCACATCCCCCCAAACCCCACCATGCCCTTGAGATAAAGGCCAATATCCCCAATTGACTGTACCTCCTGACACCGAACTGGAAATGGAAGTCGGTACCCACTCCGTCCGCTGGCGCATATGTGATTGATGACGTTATTGTTGTGTGCTGCTCACCACTTCATTCATCAACTTGCTCGCCACTCCATTCGCCATCTCACTCGCTGCTCCATGGCCACTTTGCTTGCTGCCTCGCTTACTGCCCTGCTCCCAACCCTTGGCCGCCTCACTTGCCCCTTTTCTCCTGAGCCCTCACTGTCTCACTCGCAGTGAGGGGTAGGCAGCAAGGGAGCAGGAGGCAGTGAGGAGTTGGGAGTTGGGCAGTCAGTGAGGCAGCAAGCCGGCTGGCGATGGAGGCGGCAAAATCAAATTACAATCACAATCTCAGGATTTTCAACTGGTGTTTTGGGCATCAATATTCTGTGAAAACTGCAATTTTTAAGCATGATAGTAGGCTGTCAGAGTGAGATCGCACATCATTTAAGATCCTGCACATCGGAGAAAAAATTTGAAAAAAACACATTAATTGGTGCTGCTCTTGTTAAAATATCTTTACACTGCTCAATATTACAGATGGTCCTATTCTTTGATGCAGGCAGCTACCTGTGGTGTCAGCTAGCCGTGATGTCCACTGCGACTGTATCTGCGGTGAGTGGCGCCCTCTGCAGTTGCAGTTTCAGCAAACACAGCCTTCTCCAAATGCGTGACATGAAATATTGCCAATTTTTGATCTCTCAGAAGCAATCAGTAGAAAACAGTGATAGGTGTTAAAAGGATAAGACTTTTGTAGGGAGATAATTTGCCCTTTTTCCCCACTTCTCTACTGGCCACAAGAAGATGTATTTCTGAGAGTGTTTTAACCCCTCCAGAGCTATGTTTTTTTTAAGAACAGACACAAAATAAGCTTTCTTGTAAATTGAAAATCAAAAGAAGAAATAAATGTTTATTCATCACAGAAGCCGAAATGCTAAATACAACAAACACTCACTCCCCAAAAACACAGGCACACGCATAAGGAAAGATGATTTATAGAAAATTAACGTGCACTTAGATTACTGGAAAAGTAGAACAGAAACAGTTCACTTCTTTACACTCCCTTACACTGCAGGCCAGAAGGATTTTCTCCTAGGTTGTTGAAAAGGAATGGACATTGGAAATTGCTGCTTTTAGTCTAAATTGTGACCAAGTGTCTATAGTAAAGAAATGTAATAGCAGGTAAAAGGTATTTGCCCTTTTACTGCCTGAGGTGACTTCTCAGCAGGGTTCTTCCTTTTGCTGGACAGGGATCGCTTCCCTTGGGGTCTTGTTTTTTTTTTATTTCACTGACTCCTGGACATTGAAAAGAATGTCAGTTACGGAGTGTCAGCTCTAAAGTGTCTTTCATCAGAAGCCATCTCCCTGTCATGTAACCATGGTGTCAGTTTTCCATTGTCCACACATCAACATTCTGGCCGTGAAAAGCATATGACGCGATCATAATCTAACTTCTGCCATTCATTAAAAAAAATCCTATGACCCCATTCCCCCCACCCCCACAGAAAGGGACTGTTTGCCCATTTGCTATACTAGGCAAGGAATTGATGTAGTTCTCAGAATACGATTGAAAGTAAACATAATTCGTATAATGTTGCTGATGACATTTCTCTATCTCCTATTGTAATGGAAATATTAACATTTTTATTTTATGTGGGTTTAGGCAGTGATTTAAAACATCAAATAATGGAATGCTTTCATAATTGTTAGGCGTTTATCCACATATATCATTAATCAGTCATTTTGAGAGTATTGTATCTTAAACCTCTAATCATGAAGGAAATGTAGAAAGATGTCCAGGGCAAATATCATTGTTTAAAGTTGTTTTTAAAATTGAAAGAAAACATAGTTAACACAAAGGATCATTCCATTGTTGGCATACTTTTAGAATTAAACATTGTATACCTGCGGTTTTGATTTCCTGAGGAAATGTCCCTGTTCCGAATGTGACAATCTGCCATCTGGTGTTCTATCTGGGCATACCAGCTGGATGAAATTACCCTTGTACCTAGATAAAGTTACTGTTTTAACCACTGTTGTGACTCTTATGTCTGAGAGACTGCAAGATACAAGGTAAGAGCAAAAGAGAAAATCCCTTGGGCACCTAGAGAATTGCTGAACGCAATGCAGAAGAATTTTGTATCTGTCCAGTGAAGTATCAGCCCTGTAGCTGATTGTTTCTATAGTTAGTGATTCTCTTGCAACAATGCCCAGTAACTTGAAGAATAGTTTTACAGTGATAGAAATGCTATGCCATGTAATGCACAATGAATTAACAGGGCACTTATTGGTGACTAAAAAGCAAGATCAATTTTATATGTAATAAAGGAATTTTAATTGTATTTTCAGCGTACAGCCCTCAGATTTGTCCATTTTTCCATGAAAACAGAATATGACCTTTATTAATAAATGCTCCTTTATCTATGCATCCAATATTTACCATTTATTTCCTTTAAACCCCAGGATACAGCGAAAATTGCTGGCAACATTCCTGGAGTCTGATTCAGCAAGAGTGGGATGGGCTGTTAATCAACAATTATCAGGGAAGCAAACCTTGGCTTTGGCAGCATTAAGGAGTGGAACTGGGACGTGGTCCTGAGACCTTAATTTTCCTAGCAATGTAAAGAAGAATGTGGGAATTGATTGATTGGGGCAATTACTGGAAACTGGCAGTAATGGGAGAGGAACCCAATATTTGGCAGCACTTGCTGAATCTCAGGTATTATATCACAGTGAGGGTAGCATCTGGGAACACTGGGGAGTGATGCTGCAGTCATTTCAGTATGTAGAACAACATGTCCTTGAGCGGTGTCAGGGTCTGTAGCACAGGTAGAGAGGCGTAGAGATCTAGCTATATTGCTGAGGCACCCTCAGGCCTAGTAATATTACAGGAGGATGTTTCTGTCTTACAACACTGCAGAGGGGAATTTTGTGGTCCAGGAGCACTGGAGTGGTGGGGGTGGGGGTACACCGGGAACTGAAGGTCACAAGATATGGCAGTACTGGGAGAAGACAGGGTGGTAGCACAAAGGGCATATAGGGCTCGTAGTAATGAGGAGGCATATCACTGGGTCTAGGGTAGAACAGGAAATTCTTAGGATGTAGGTATCTGTAATGAAATATATTTTTTATTTGGCTGACAAAACAATAAGTGGCTAGATGTATAAAATAAAGAATAATCAGTGTTTTTTTAAAAAAACAGTGATATACCATTGGGATTCTGATGTTATAAATCATGAGTTGCTACACTTCAATGGGCATCCTGATATCTTACCTTGGAAGTCAATTAACCTGTCACTAAATGGGGCATTCAAGAATCTTGCTTTATCACAAGGTTATAGTGGAGGACCCAGTGTGTCGCATTAATTGCACAGTTTTATGCCTATAAAATATTTCTGATCTTAGCCAACTACTGGACACATGTTCAAGATGTACCTATGGAAATAGAATTTCACATTTTCAGGCATCACAGGGAACTCCAGAAATTATTTAAATACCCTTATTTTTGTCTTTGAAAATCACATATTTGAGACAGAGAATAGGTTATGTCTACTAAGGTGAGTATTTCTGCTCAGGTGCCTGATCATTACCCACTTAACACTTCAGGGTGATGAAGTTACCTGTTCAGCCTTTCTTAGGGTGATATTTAGCAAATCTTCAAGATTCTGTTATAAAAATAAGATCATAAAATCATACCTCACAGAAGGAGGCATTGTGCTTAAACTGGTTCATTGACAGATCTGTCCAATTAATCCCAATCCCTGCTCTTTCATGTGGCGCTGTAATTTTTTTCCCTTCAAGTATTTGTCCAATTTTCTTTTGAATGTTAATATTGAATCTGTTTTCACTGCCCTTTCAGGCAGCATATTATAGGTTACAACTCGCTGTGTGAAAAAATTGTTTCCTTGTGTTGCCTCTGGTTCTTTTGCCAATCACCTTGAATCTGTGGTTAATGGCACTTCTGACACTGGAAACAGGTTTTTCCTTACGTACTTTATCGAGATTCAGGATTTTGACCACCTCTCAACCTTCTCTGCTCTAAGGAGAACAATATCAGCTGCTCCAGACTCGCCACTTGGCTGAAATCTCTCATTCCTGGCACCATTCTAGTAAATCTCCTCTGTACCTTCTCCAAGGCCTTGACATCCTTCCTGAAGTGTGATTCCCAGAATTGAACACATTACTCCAGCTGAGGCCAAACCAGTGTTCTAGAGGTTTGGCATAACTTCCATCCTTTTACATTCTATTCTTTTATTAATAAAGCCAAGGATCTCATATGCTTTTTAAATAAATTTCTTAACCTTAAACAAACTTTTCAACTTTAAACAAACTTCTCATTTTGCCCTGCTGCCTTCTTAGGATTTGTGTATGTACATACCCAATTCTTTATCTTCCTGCAGCTCTTTAAAATTGTACCATTTTGTTCATATTGCCTCTCCTCATTCTTCCTATCAGAGTGTATCCCTTCACACTTCTCTGCATCAAGTTTCATCTGCCATGTGTCTGCCCAATTCACCAGTCTGTCTATGTCCTCATGAAGTCTGTTTCTATCCTCCTCATTGTTGAATATATTTCTAAATTTTGCATCTTTTGCACACTTTGAAATGATGCCCCATATACCCAAATCCATAACATTAATATATATCAAAAAGAGCGGTGGTTGTAATGCTGACCACTGGAAGTACCACTGTATACCTCCCCTGTCTGACAAACAACCATTCACCACTGCTTTCTGCTTTACATTTCTCAGCTAGTCCTGTATCCATGTTGCCACTGTCCCTTTAGTTCCATGGGTTTTAGTTTTGGATTCCTTTCCATTCCCACTCATGGGAATGTGTCTACTCCCTACTTGAACCATCTCTTCTTTGAAGGTCTCCCACTGTTCAATTACTGTCTTGCATACCAACATTTGATTCCAATCCACCTGGGCCAGATCCCTTTTTGATTCACTGAAATTAGCCCTTCTCCAGTTAAATGCTTTTATGCTTGATTATACCTGTTCCTTTGTATAGCTATTCTAAAGCTAATAATATGATCACTGTTCACAAATGCTCTCCCACTATAACATGCTCCAATTTCCTCACTCCATTTCACAGGACTGGACCCAGCGCTGCTTCCTTCCTCTTGGGCTGCATCAAGAAAGTTTCCAGAATTCCACCCACCAACCCCACCACCCCCACCCCACCCCCCCCCACCCCCCGCCCCCCCCACCCGTCCCCACCCTTCTCCTTGCACTGTTGCTTATCCAGCTAATTTGGTACGATCCAGTTAGCGACCAGTAACTTTTTGTTTAAAGTAGAATAAGTTTGAAATTCCAGTTACCCACTAGGAGAATAAAGGCACAAGATTACACAGTTTTAAGCAAACAAAATGAACTTTACTATACAAGGTAAGAAAAGTAAAACAATCTCCTATACTCTAGCATTCAGAATTAACATGAGATAAATATGAACTAACAGGCAAACTGTAGTTGAATACACCACACTGCACATTAAATGGCAGGTGTGATCAAGTTGAATCCACCGATTTCTCAGCAACCCACCCAGACATCAGTGACAACTGTTAGTCATGAAATCTCATTAAAATTCTGTCTCCCTTATGAAGAATTTCAGCTCTTCACTTTTGAAGATTTAACCTCTAACTTCTCTCAAAATCCACTCCAATGCAGGCTGCCTCAATGAGTGCTTACCTCTCGATGCTTCAATCTATCCTCCTGAGACTGTGTTCCACGGGATTCACAAAGCTGCACTCTCACCTTTAATTACAAGAACACTTCCAAATCTCTCATAGACCCCTAGCTTTACTAAACTGGCACTGCCCTGGGTTTCTCCAAATATCAGCCTCTCAGCTGCACCGAGCTATAAATGGCTCCCAGGGCTTCTCTGAGCCCTAACTGTCTCCAGCATGGAAACAGTGACCTTCTGCTGCCTTCTTAGCTCCTCAGGACTTCTCTGAACCATAAATGCTCCAAATAGTTCACAGACTTCTCTGTGAGCTGCAAGTTACACAAAGTCCAAACTCCAACCACCCCTCTCCCAGCAAACACCAGATAAATTGAAACCAGTGAAACTTCTTAAACTCCACCCATCGCCATGAAGACGTAGTCTTTCAGGTTTCACTGAATGCTTTTAAATTAATTTAGCTCTAACTCTTAAACCAAAACATCTCTCTGGTCTGCATTTCTTTGCAAGCAGTGTAACCATCATGTCTCCAGCTCTCCAGCTAAGTAAGTCCACCTCCTATTTAATGGCTCCATCTTTTCTACTCTGACTCTATTGAACAAACAAGGGTAGCTTTCTGAACTACCATTTCCTGAGATGTTTTAGCAATCACTAAGTTCTAGTTACCTTACCGTTTACAACTTGAATTGTCCCAGTACTAAAAATTGTTTCTAAAATATTAACATGAATGATGAACTAGATATTTACAACAATTTTAGAATAATTAAAGTTTTCCATTATCACTACACTGTAGTTCTTGCACCTTTTAGTAATTTCCCTGTAAATTTACTCCTCCAGCTATTTTCCACTATTTGGTGGCCTTTGGAATATTTGTCACTTCACAGCTTCTCTATTGATTTTAAATTCGAACTAAACAGACTCTATTTTTGACTCCTCAGCTACTCATTCCTCGCCAGTGTGGTAATTGGCTATTTGATCAATACAGGTACTGCCATCTCCCACCCTTTCCTTTTTTTTCCATTTCTGACTTTTATTGAATACTTAGGCTCAGATTTCCTCTCCCAGGTGCGCAGAGACAGGAAAACTCCTTGCTCTGTGAACCCAACCATTAAAAATGGCTGCCCCCAGGTCAGATTTTCACTCCAGGGGGCAGGCTGGATTGGAAGTCGGGCCCGCTGCCCCAGAAACATGCACGGAGGTTGCCGGATGTGGAGGCGAGATGGCCAGATGACCTGCCTCTGTACTTTGGCACTGTGTTGAATTAAATTTAAAAAGTACAATAACAGCCGTCTAGCCCTCATCCTCCTCACTCCACGCTCTCCCCAAGCCAACCTATGCCACCTAATGCCCTCACCCACCTCCAATCATCCTTCGTATACCCATGCCAACCCATTCCTCTCTACCATCCCTCATGCCCCCTCATACCCCCTAATCACCCACATCCCCGTGGCCCTTTATGGCCTTTATGCCATCTTAGTGCCAACTCATGCCAACACATGCCTCTGCTCCACCCTTTGCCCTTACCCTTCCATGTCAACTCACCTAATATCCTTTGGCAGCTCCTTGGCAGCTTTGATAGTTTCTTGACAACTTCACAGTTCTTTGACAGTTTGAGAGTTCCTATGAGTTTATGCACTTTTTACACATAATCATGTTTACTTTTAACCATCCTAAAGGGTGCCTTACCTCTCCCAAAAGGCACCTTACCTCTCCCAAAGGATCACTTATCTACCCCAAAGGTGTTCCAGGACCAAATCCTAAGGGGTACCTTGCATCTCCACAGGGGCACCCTGGCTATCCAAATGAATCCACCAAGTTCAGACCTGGTCTAATCTGCACACTAGAGGTTTCACACTCCTAGCCTATCAAATTCCCACTTAAGTGCAGGCAGCTGGTGATTTAAATGATGAGCTACCTCCACAAACCATGCGCTACTGCCCCTGTGAAAATGGAAGATGCCATGTGGGACTTAGGGTTTCTGGGATTTTCACCACAACAGAAAGGCTCTCCATCATGGTGAAAATCTGGCCCCTTGTGGCCAGGAATATTAAGTTCCCAATCCTTCACTCCTATGAACGAGAAGTAGAACAGTCACCATGGATCAAACAGACAATTTTATCCTGTCTGTACTGATTTTGAACCCAGGTTGTAGAAGTGATAGGCCTGTATCCAATCCACCACTCCTCCTTTCTCAATATCTTCACTTCAATTTTTTTTATTTTACGTTCTCTAGAATTCACACTTGGTTGAACCTCATGCAGTGAGCAAGAATATTGTCTCACTCATACAAACATCAATCAGCAAGTCTATGAAAGTTGTCTTCCATACATTTTGAGGGTTATTGACTTGTACAAGAAATACATTCTGGACCCCTTGTGGACTGATTTAATCTTTATTATTTCTAAGTATTTGTGCCATGATTTGCTTATCTGGCTGTTCCAATTACTTATGTTACTTAAAATAAATGAGGGCGATATATTATAGCTTTAATGCAACAGATTGATGGTGCGATATTTACCACCTTTTGGAGTAAACAGCAGTGTATGGAGGACATCCATAATTATCATGACATGCATAAAATTGTAGTATTAGGTTCATAAAGATGTAGTTGGCTTTTGTTGTGAGTACCAAATAAAAGCTGAGATTTGTAACAATATCCTTTATCTCTGTTTCTCTCTTGGTCACACAAACACACACACACACGCCCCCACTCTTTTTCCCTCTACTTTAAGTCACTGCTATGGGTTGATATTTTTGCCATTCACTGATTGAGTCAAGTGTGGTCTCTGTAATCTAAAACTGTCAGTGCAGATCTATAAACTTTTTTTAAAAAAGAAACAGCTGACAAAGTTAAAATCTGTGCCCATGTTCTGGGAAGAATGTAGCCTGTTCAGCACAAGCAGGGGACTGTGTAATATGCGGCTGGACAGCTTCCACCTCTGCCGAAGACTGCTTTTTCCCAATGCAGTCACAATCTTCTACATATTCTGACTTGTCTGGGATAGTAAATACACAGGGTTCACTGGTGGACTGACATGTTCTTATTTCATAGAGAACTGAAAAAGTATGGATGGTTAAGCTCTGAGCGTCTGTGGCATGCTTTATGTCAGATTAAAATGAATTGTGATTTTACTGTCATTTATCATGCTTGTATCTTTAAGATGAATGGTATAGTTAGAGTTGCTCCAATGATGAAAACCCACGATCTATCACTTCCATTATTGTTAACTAAAAGGGGTCACTAATGAATCCCAAAAAGAACTCAACAAAAAGTTATTTACCCAGATAGTGGTTGGAATATGGAACTTCTTACCACAAGGAGTTACTGAGGTCAATAGCGTGGATATGCTTAAGGAGGAGCCAGGGAAGTACAAGAGGGTGAAAGAATATACAGTAAGGGTTGGATGAAGTAGGGCAGGAGGAGGCTCCTGTGGAGCATAGACACAAGTTTAGAGCTGAATGACTTGCTTCTGTGCTGTAAATTCAAGTAAATGCTAATAAGTCACAATAGTTACTACAACATTTGTGCAGCACACTCTATTCTTATAATCAGTTATTTAGCATTTACATACTACAAACAGTTTTGATATATTGCTGATGTTTTGGAATTTAATACATATAGAGAGCAAAAATGTTGTTACAAATCGATAGCTGACAGTATCAAAGGTATCTTGGAAACTTTGAATCTTCTTATTATTCTTCCTCCTTCTTCTCGAGTTCTCTGCCCGAAGGCAGATCCAAGCCACCGTGCCACGATGACCACCACAGGCAGCGCAAGGAGGCAGCTTCCAAATCAACCCCCATGCTGTCAACACCAATCTGATCCGCACTGGCTGTCCAGCCATCTGAACCATCCAGTGCCACCCCGCACCCCTGCCCGCCCTCCCCATGCCCCCTTAAAGGTGCCTAGTTGCTGCGGCAACATATCCTTTTACATGCATGGTGCAGCCTGGAGCTATGGATAATGATAGCAGAGGCCCTGATTTCTTTCCATCAAAACGCTTGCCAATGGTATATGTTGGAAGGATTTACAAGTTGATACTCAAACTGTGTGGCCGCTTTCTGACCACACCTTCCTTGGCCGTCAAGTCCTGGAGTGGGACTTGAACCTTAGCTTAGAGGCAGGGACCCTGCCACTGCGCCACAAGACCTCATTTCTTCATTATTGAACATAAAAGTGTTTTACAGCTTTCACAGTGCAACTTGCACTAGAAATTACTCTGCACTTCGCCTCCCCCCTCCCCCCTCCAAATTTAAAGCTGGAACTTCAAAGGGTAAAGGCAATAGAACAATTTCTCAGCTCGTTTTCCCCACTCTAGATTTAATATACTGTTTCCCTCACCCCGAGTTCCCACATGAAAACCTTGGCCGAAAAACAGACACTAAGAACTCGGTGGGACGCGGGTGTTTCCTGTGGGAATGTAGTTGTACACGGAAGGTTTTTCCCTACAGCATTTCTCCGCTGAGCCTCTCCCACGGAAGCATTGTGTTCTCGCTGCGCATTGTACTTGGGATAACCTCACACACTGCTCGAGATAGCACATGTTCACAAACACTTTAAGCATGGCCATAAATGCTTCAGTAAAACATCAGAAGAAACCAGATATGATGCCCGCAGTCTCAATATTAACAAATGGTGCAGGCATCTTCCTTTAAACATCGGTATGATACAGTACAGTATTTATTTTAGGGATATCATGAACTCAATTCATAGACAGCAAGACTGACAAGTGTTATTCTTAGTGCAAATAAAACAGCTGAGGCTGAGGGATTCTTTCGTGAACTGTTGTTTATTTCTATTTGGGCATTTAGTCGCTACATACCAATCCAATCCACAAAGGGATAAGCACTTGCTTCGAGTGTATCACGTTCTTAGAAGACAAATGTAAATACACGTGTTAAATCATACTATAAATAATATCACACTTACATAATCAAAGTAAATATTATTAGAACCTCAACTCAGATTTCATATCTCCCATTCAGGCTCCGATGCAGTATTTCTTCTGCTTATCTGTTTTGGCAATCAATAATAAACATTGACTGTGTATTTGTTGAACATCTGTGTTTCCGCTGTCAAATGGTGGCTGTGTCATTGGTAATGATTTATGCTATGGATGTCTGTCCAATTTAATCCACATCTCCACTCACTAGATTGGCGTCACTCATCACACTGCACGAAGCCAAACTGAAATCAGCTCTTGAAGGTTATATTTGTAAAACACGGAGCGCCGTGTCCCCAGTCATTTCCACGTTTATCCATGTCATTGAGACTTGTTTCCTCTTGCCGGTTCATGGAATTCTGCCGAAAGAAAATCACAGTCATTTATTAAATTGTGTTTGGAAGGGAATGGGGTCTGTGTTAAGAGGTTGAAAATAGGACAATTAAACCAGTGAATATGGGTTGGGCGAAGTGAAGGTCGCATAGACAGAAATGTATACAGTATAAAAGGTGGGATGTGAGAGTATCGTGGATTAAAGTAATGAAGTGAGGAAATGACAAGCAAAAACAAATTTGAAATAAAAATAAAAAATGAAATGCAGAATAAACAACATCTGTGTAAAGTGAAACAAATGTCAGGTAAAAGTACATTGTCAACGCGGTAAATGCACTTGCCCGTACAGACCTCTATGCTTGAACTATGTTGTTTACTGTCGCTTCAATAAACTACATAGAGCATCTATTTACGCCGATCTTTTCATAGTGTGGGTAGCGATCCTCTTACCTTGGGGCCAGTATTTCCGAAAAAGATGACCCGACTGTCTGTGACTGCATCATCTGCAGAAAGCACCGTCGGGATGTTGATCCCAGCAAGGTGAAGCGGCTTCAGATGCAGCCATGTAGAAACTTCGATGTGACCAATAAGCTGGTTTGAAAACATATGTATATTTGTCTCTGTGACAAATCGCTCTTGTGAGAGACCCATTAAAATGAACCTAGGATGTAACGGGAATTCACACCCAGTCCATGTTGTGTGTGTGCCCTGACTCTGTGAGTCAAGGTGAATTACGATATTAATGCATGTTACGCGCTCTTGTTTCTCGGATCTGCTCGTCTGGTAAAAGAAATCTCTGGAATTCAGCAAGACAGCTGTCACGCAAAACATGAGGTGGCAACGTGATTAGCATAGTTTGCTTCTTTAGTCAGTTCTAATAGCACAAGGATTACATTTCAGTTGCTTAATATATGCAGTTTTGTCTGTGTTAAAGGCGTCTTTCACTCCTGGTTAAAAAGGTCTTGTGACATGAGATCACGCCTCCCACTATGCCCGGAATGACAAGGAAGCGGTGGTCCTGACCGAGCCCTGGGTAAAGCTCCCAGCTTGGAACATGATCTCATTCAGAGGCGCCAATTTTATATATAAGGGATGTAGAGGCTGGGAGGCTCATCAGAAGTTTGCAGTGGCCACTGAGGGAACTCAACTGGATTCAAGGAGTCTTCCTTTCCAATAACTACTGGCAACATGGTTATGCTACGAGTTGAAGATCTGGTAAGAACTTTAATGCAAACAACCCATATTATTAAAGATATCTTATCCAGCAGTTGTTTGTACATGAATTGCAGGTTATATGTAATGTCCCTGCTAGTGATAAATATCCTATACCAGAGTTTAAAAATATTGTCATTCGATTGTAAATGGTTTTCTAACAGGTTCCATTGATTCAAGTGAAAGGAACAATACTTAATGTGTGATTCTTATATATGAGCTTGCATTAGTGTATTTCTGCAATAACTATGAATAATAGTCATTGTTAAATGTTTTATGAGACAGAGGAATACGTTAACAATTTAATATGTTGTGATTAAACAGAACGGCAATGATAAGTTACAGAGTGAGAATAATACACAGCAGCATGAACGTATCATCGCTTCTTTATTGGTGAATGACTCAGGATATCTTGGTGTTCAAACGACCACAGTAACGATGATATTCTATTAGGTAGAAAATTGCATTAATAAATCAACGAAAACTCTTACGTTTTATGGACAGATGATTTGATTAAGTGACAGGGACTATGAATTCAAACATGAACTTTGCTTAAAAATATATCTCAAATGGATTTATCGGACAGTTTAACTGGGCTGGGATATTGTCTGAAATTTCATCCACAATAAAAGTCATTCCTCCTAAATTGGAATTTGATAAACTGGAGTAGATGGTAATTCAGTTCGTTTCTATTGGAGGAGCCCGGCGCTCTGGACAGTGAACAAAAACAAAACCTGGAAAAACTCAGCAGGTCTGGCAGCATCTGCGGAGAGGAACACAGTTAACGTTTCGAGTCCGTATGACTCTTAAACAGAACTAAGGAAAAATAGAAGAGAGGTGAAATATAAGCTGGTTTAAGGTGGTGGGTGGGTGTGGAGTGGGACAAATAGAGCTGGATAGGGGGCCAGTAATAGGTGGAGATAGCCAAAAGATGTCATAGACAGAAGGACAAAGAGGTGTTGAAGGTGGTGATATTATCTAAGGAATGTGATAATAAAGGTACAGATAGCCCTAGTGGAGGTGGGGTGGGGGGAAAGGGTTCGGAATAAACTAAAAGGTAGAGATAAAACAATGGATGGAAATACATTTAAAAATAATGGAAATAGGTGGGAAAAGAAAAATCTACATAAATTATTGGAAAAAAGAGGGATTGGAAAGGGGGTGGGGATGGAGGAGAGAGTTCATGATCTAAAATTGTTGAACTCAATATTCAGTCCAGAAGGCTGTAAAGTGTCTAGTCAGAAGTTGAGGTGCTGTTCCTCCAGTTTGCATTGAGCTTCACTGGAACAATGCAGTAAACCAAGGACGGACATGTGGGCATGAGAGCAGGATGAAATGGCAAGTGACAGGCAGGTCTGGGTCACGCTTATGGACAGACTGAAGGTGTTCTGCAAAGCGGTCACACAGTCTGTGTTTGGTCTCTCCAGTGTAGAGGAAACTGCATTGGGAGCAGCGAATGCAGTAGACCAAATTGAGGGAAGTGCAAGTGAAATGCTGCTTCACTTGAAAGGAGTGTTTGGGCCCTTGGACAGTGAGGAGAGGGGAAGTGAAGGGGCAGGTGTTGCACCTTCTGCAGTTGCATGGGAATGTGCCGTGGGAGGGGGTTGGAGTGTAGGGGTTGATGGAGGAGTGGACCAGGGTGTCCCGGAGGGGACGATCCCTGCAGAATGCCGCCAGGGGGATGAAGGGAAGATGTGTTTGGTGGTGGCATCATGCTGGAGTTGGCAGAAATGGCAGAGGATGATCCTTTGAATGTGGAGGCTAGTGGGGTGATAAGTGAGGACAAGGGGGACCCTATCATGGTTCTGGAAGGGAGAGGAAGGTGTAAGGGCGGATGCGCGGGAGATGGGCCGGACACGGTTGAGGGCCCTGTCAACCACCATGAGTGGACAGTGAACTGGTTTCCGCATGGTTGTGCTCAACGCGGCTGAAGGGGCCTCCTCCGCCTGAACTAATTTCGTGTCTTTTCCACTAGGTGACTGGCAAGAAGAGTGAGGTTAAATCCACGGGATGGGAGGCCGAGCCGCGGAGGGTGCAAGAAGAGTTTGGAAATGGAGAATACTGTGCCGCGATGGCAATCGAGAAGCAGGATGGGCTGAAAGCCCAGACAGAGCCATTCCCCTTCATCCCCAGCCACAGCCACCAGAAGGAGAAACTACAGCCAGTGCCACACAGCAAAAACGTACGCCCCGTGGGGAAAAATTAATTTCTCTCGTATTCCCTTCACAGCCTCGTATTAAAAGGCCAGCGACTTACCCTTGCTCCAGCTTACATGTCGAGCAGTGTGTCTGACTCGATTTGCAACCTAACACCATTCAAATGATATCACATTTACCTTTCGACTCCTTAGGCTTTTCAGTGTTGATGTGTGCCAATGCTAGGGTGTGTTCGGCTTTCACTAACGATTCTCGTTGTTGTGTTTAGATAAAGCCAGCGGAGCAGAGGCTGAAACTTGAAACGATAGATGACCTTCAATTCATCGTTAGGTTGAAGAAGAAGAAGCAATCTAAGGCCATTGTTGTGGAGCCCCCAGCAGAGCAGGAAGCCGAGACTATCGTAAGTTAAAGGCTACAGGCGCAAAAGTGAGAACATAAAGAAATGGAGCTGGTCTTCTAAAAACTAATCCCTTCCCTGTGTTCTGCCCCAGACTGGACCTGTTGATGTGGAAACCTTTTGGAAGGCGGCAGTGGACAACAAACTTGCTGTAATTGAGAAATACCTGGCGGATGGGGGGCATCCAGATGTGTGTGACCAGGTAAAATAAAAAGCCAAACTTTTTTTGTAATTCTGGCTGATTAAAGGGAACGAAACAAACATTTGTTTTTATATATATATATTTAAACAGTTTAACAGGACTGCCATGCACCGCGCCTGCTCAGAGGGAAATGGAGAGATTGTACTGAAGCTACTAGAAGCCGGAGCCTCCATTGAGTTTCGAGATATGGTACTGATCCAATCATCAATATCTATCTATATCATCCAAACACACCAACGGGTGAAATGAGCGATGCATAAATCGTGCACTTTAAGGCAGTACATTAGGTTAAGGGAATATTAACTCTAATAATTTCTTACAATGACTGCATGAAAGCGTGTTTTTCAATAACTGAACTCCAGGGACTCATTTACAAGGAGGGACAACATAAACTAGGATTGTATTCCCTGGAATGCAGAAGTTTAAGGGATGATTAAATCAAAGTTTTCAAGATACTGAATGGAATTAATATCATAGGTAGTGCGAAACTATTTCCATTGGCTGGTGAGAATAGGACTAGGGAACATAGCCTGAGCATTAGAGATAGACTTTTTAAGGATGAAGTTAGGAAACATTTCTGCATGCAGAGAGCAATAGAAGTTGGAAACTTTCTTTTGCAATCAACAATTGATGTTAGATCATTTTTTACTTTTAAATCTGAAATTAATAGAAATATATTAACCAAAGCTATTAAAGGGTAAAAGTATATTACAGATCAGCCACAATTTAATTGAATGGCAGAGCAGACTCGAGGAGCTAAATAACTTAACCCTGTTCATATGTACCTACAATTTTGTTCGGTTTGAGGGGGGACACAAGACAAACAGAGCTGAGTATACACACTGCATGCTGCATTTTCATATGATTTATGCCATCGCGTCGTGTGATTGCAAACGTTTTGTATGGCATTCTAATTCACGTTAATTGCGAAATGTGCGCCACTCATATTAATGAATTATTTAAATTGCTTTTGGCACAGCTCAATGCAACGGCGGTCCATTGGTCCTGTCGTGGTGGTAGCCTCGAAGTGCTGAAAACTTTGTTAAACAAAGATGCAAATGTAAACGCCAAAGACAAGGTGAGCAGTTATCCGCATAATCAAATATCATGCCAAGATTCAAGCGCAATAAAGTCTATTTGCCAATAACTGCTCTCTGTCTTTGTTTCATACAGTTATCTAGTACTCCTTTGCACGTTGCTGTCAGAACTGGACACTATGATTGTGCTGAACACCTTATTGCATGTGGAGCAGATCTGAATGCCAGAGATATAGTATGTATTAACTCATAAAAAATCTTTCCATCTATCTATTTATCTATCTATCTATCTGTCTCTGTCTATCTATCTTATTATATTGGACTCATTTCTTCTGTAAAAGAGAGCTGTAAAAGACGAGGCTGTAACTGTGTTTAAATTTCGCGATGATATATAAACATATATAAATTTATAAAATTATAACCTAACTTAAACACAGCTCCCTCAGATCAGAGGATCTGAGGAAGCACAGTTCTGGAGGCGCTAACAAGATACGTTACTTGCCATATGGCCAGCAGAATGACTATTGGCTGGAAACCCTTGGTTTGGACATTGGGTGTCAAAATTGATGGTCGCTGCTACTGTCGGCCTCTTGGGTTTGCTGCAAAAGTTGACTTTACTGCATCCGCCTCCAGCCCACTACTAGGCACAGGATCTTACTAAAAGCAGGTTCTGCACCAAGGGAATATTGGGCATCTGCAGCTAATTGGAACTTAGAAGGACTAGCTAGTTTATATCAGGTCAAGTGGAGGGCAGTGATGGGAGAATTTGTGCTTAAGCTGGGAATTGGGGGTAGAAAGAGGAAAACCAACCCACGTTTTAATATTCCATTTTGGGAGCTTACAATTGTTTCAGCATTGCACCCATGTTAATTTGGGAACAGTACCTGTATTCTGCCCGTT
Organism: Carcharodon carcharias; assembly: GCF_017639515.1. Taxonomy (NCBI): domain Eukaryota; kingdom Metazoa; phylum Chordata; class Chondrichthyes; order Lamniformes; family Lamnidae; genus Carcharodon; species Carcharodon carcharias. The sequence continues at coordinate 62,063,994 of NC_054483.1, read as the reverse complement.
GTATAGTAATAAAGAACATTTACATCACTGACTGGTTTCGCCGTGCCTAAGCTGCGTTGACTTGGGTGAGTGAGTGTCCTGTGAGAGTGAGGTATATCCTGAGAGAATGCACTTGTTCTGTGTAAACAGGCGCCTTACCTCTGTGAATTTTTCAGCGGTTATTTTTGGGGAATTTTAAACAATAGAGCTGGGCTTCTGCCTGTGATGAAAACAAAATGATTTTGCTGAATAGTAACCTTTATCTCCCAAATGTCACTTTCTGAAGGAAGGGGACACTCCTATGCATGATGCAGTCAGACTGAGCCGTTACCGACTGATGAAGCTGCTGATGATTTACGGAGCCAACCCAACTTTAAAAAACTGCGTAAGTGCAATAATAAACAAGTATATTCACTTGCAACCTTTACGGGATTTAAAGCTGAATTTGTTGAAGTTAGATTCTTTGAAGATTGTTTTTAAAAATAGCATAATTTGTTAATCATTTTGAAGAACATATACCAGGAGATTCAGTGGCTAACAAAGGACATGACCAGGGGTTAGCTTAAAGCAGACTTGATAAATAGCAATCAGTAAGACAACATTTAGACCCATTGGAAACTCTAGTCCTATAAGCCTTTGATTTTCGGGTTTTATTTTCTCTTGAATGGCGTATCGGAAAGTTAGCGGAAATCGGCTGCCACCGAATACATTGGGTGGTGGGTGGTTGAGGGGTAAGATTTTCTGCGGACTTTTTCCATTTCACCGCTGTAAACTCAGTGGGAAATCTATTTACACCTTTAAGCAGTGGAACACCAGAAGCCCTGAGGAAATTCACCCTTTCCCCATCCCCTCCTCTGTGTTTTTCATAACCGGAACATTTCGGGTTTAATCAGCAATTTTGGAACGAAGAAAATACATAGTAAAATGGTAGAAGGAACTTGTTTAGCGCAGTAGCTCTGTCCTTGGCGCTTTTGTTCAGTAGCCAACTCCAGATGTAGACCAGAATGGTATCAGGGTGATTCTGGTTGACTTGACCTTAAATTTATGACTCATCCTTTGCGTGGTAATTATCCGGTTTAATCAAGCGGAATCCTGACATCAGAAAGCTTACTTGCGATTAATCATGTATGATTATAATTAGTTGGAGCATATTGTTTCTCATACACTTGTGGAAATAACATTTTTCTGCTCAATCACACTGTTAGAAGGACCACAAGCAGGACTACATTGTTGAAACAATATATAGGCTATAAATATTTTAAATCCTCTCATTTTGTTTAAATAGTGGGAAGTAATATTGGCAAGCGGGGTTTGCTAAGATAAAATGCAAAATAAAACTAAGCACTTAATACATTTGCCGTTGACCTTCAATGTTCGGTAGTGTAAGTCACTTAGAAATTGCGTTGTTTGCCGACAGATATTTTGTCCGTTATAAGCAGCTGTACAATAAATCGAATTTGTAGCGAGAATCTTCAAGATCAGTGAATATAATTTTGATGATAACCTGAAGTAACTTTTCATATTAGAAAATTTGAATTATCCAGCAATTTCCACTAAGCAGCATAAATATAACAGTAAACTGAGGATTCAGTGCTTAAAATAAATTCCAAGATAATGTGAATTAAACAACTTTAAATGGTTTAGATTTTGGAGTAATTAGTTTGACAAGTTTAAAGAGCCTGTTTAAACATGTTCTTGTAGTGTTGAATAAAATGTGTGTTGACTATAACACCAACTTCAGCATATGCGCAACTGCACAGCACCATATTTTGACAGGCGAGCTATGTAAAGACTATATCTCCACAGCACCAATCTCAACATAGTTGCTCACTTTAAACTCAAAAGTGGTCCTTAGGGAGAGCTTTGTGAGATGTAAGTGTAGTACAGAAATTGCCTGGACTCAAAAAACGATCAACTTGGATGATCAACAAAATGCTTGGATGCAAATTTATTTAAAAAAAAACTTAAGAGGAAATATACCCCAAATCTTTAAAGGAAAGCTGGAACTACCATAGGTCTGTCAGCAACACTTGATAGGTGACTTGTCTGACCTATCACCTGCTTAAAACAAAAACCAGAAATTATTAGATGACCAGCATGATTTCTACATCAGATAATAGAGAAGTATGAGAGAAATTAAAGACCTTGAAGATACAAAGAACATGTGAATAGCTATATCAGTGGGAGGCAACCCAAGGAGGGGATTAGGAGGTGAATTGAAAGCCTGTGGATCAGGTCTGAAATTAGAACAGGAAAAGCAGGCAAATAGGGTGCAGTATTTCAGCCTTTCCCATTTTGTACACATTGTGGAATCACACTGTAACACCATGGAATTTTTAAGAATATGTACAACAATGTATCGCTGTGAGCATTTCACAATATTTTAACACTTCTTAACATATTGAATTGTAAAAGTTGCATTTTGTAATTGATGCTTTCTTATTACAGAATGCACAGACACCGCTAGATCTTGTTCTACAGTGGCAGACTGGCACAAAGGAAATCCTTAACCAATTTATGGAAAATTCACAGAAGTCACCAAAGTGAAGTTTGCTGCAGTGCGAAAAAAAATTACATCCCACCCCCTCTCCCAAGAATGCCAGGTGCATTCTCCTGGTGTGGTGATTTGTGAGAACCTCAACACACTCACAACTGATTTGTCCTTAGAATTGAGTTTAATAATTTAAACTTGTTGTGGTAACGTGAATATTTTATTGCAATCGCTTCAGTTCTTAACTTGATGAAAATGGACTAAGAGACCTGAAAAGTCAAGATTGTATTCAAAGAAGATTGGAATCTCTGTTGATCTTTTTGACTGTCAGTAACAAAGTTTACTCTGGGATTCTGGAACGTTGAAGGAACAAGGCTGGGTGATACTGGAGATCTGAAAGTTGCAGTGTTTTGTTGGTGCATGGTTAAAGTTTTAGACACACTGGAGGGATAAAGTTTTTAAACACTTGCTTGAAAGGTTTCACTATCTGATATCTAATCAGCAATGGCGTAATTAAGTTCCATAACATTCCCCCACCATGTCTATTGAGATGGAAATTCAATTATTAAAAGTTATTTAAAAATAGTTGGATTTGAAACTGGGATCTTGAATGAAATGAAGGTGTGAGTAAGTACTGTATATGGAAAGTCAGTGAGGACTTATGAAGCTTATGAACTGAATAATTAGGATGTGATTGACTGTATTTATGATGTAAAATTTGTATATTTATATAATGTTTTAAATTTGTAAATTTTGCATAATTTTAAGCATTTATTGTTATTTATCTGCAATTGAATTAAGAAAGAGTAAGGCTACTTTTGAAAATGGAATATGATTCCAATAGCTTGGACAAAATGTGAATGAGTATCTTTTGTATTGGGTGGCACAATAATGGGATGCAGCTAGAGGAAAGTTTAGCAAGGAAAGATAGTTTGATTCTGGTGGTCGCTGAGAGGACAGGAAGACTCGGGGATTTATAGTGTCATACCTATGGACATGTGGCAGAACAGAATGCAACCTGATCTCAGCAAATGTAGGCAAAGGGCTTTCTGGTGGGCTTTTATGTCCAGCTTCTGCTTTTAGGTAATTATGGGCAGGCTGCCCAAGATTACATGCTTGAAGCTCCCCCAGCACTATGCGGTGTCCCACAATGTTTATCTGCTTGTCTTCTGCAAAAAGGGGGTAATTTCTGACATATTTCATGTTGCATTGAGTTCTATTTTAAAACAAAAGCTTTTGTATGGTCCTTTTCTGTATTTTTACCTGAGATTTTCTCAGAAAACATTGAAAGCAGCATTGTAGACAGAACATAAATAAAGTATGAACGTGGGATTGAGACTCTTAAAAAATAATTTCAAGCATGCTAGTAATTATATCTGCATTCACATCAGAGTGCTGACATTTGTGAAGATAAGGGATACAAAACAGTAGACCGTTAAGATATCAATGCGACCTAATAGGATATTGTGATTTAACAATTCAAAGGACCCACCAATCTTCTGTAGTAAGGTTATAGCTGTGTATTCAGTATGTGGCACAACAAATATCCAAATAATTGAGTAACTAATTACATCCATTCACAGGGCTTTCCGGTAATGTCCATTGGAAACAACAATTCCCACAATTACCAAGATACTTCTTCCTATCCTATTTTCTGACTCCATTCCTTTCTCCTGATTGTTACATTTGTGTTGGTGATAGCACCTTCCATATCAAAGCATGGCAATGTCCTTTTCTTAGTCGAGGACTATGTTCTGTTGTGGTCCTTCCCATTTCACATGTTTTTTTCTCCTCCATCCACCACAACTCCACCAGGATTGGGTACTGCTTTTTCCCCCATCACCAAGCATATTCAACAGATCACCCTCCCATATTTCTGCCATCTACATTACCCCACCAATAAATGCATTCCCCCCTCCCTCCATGTCCTGATTCACTCCTCTGGCACCCCTACAAACTGCTGTTCTTTCGCCAGCACCTTCCCTTGCAAATGCAGGAGTTCCAACATCTATTCACTTACCTCCTCCCAGCTTACATGCATTTCCACCAAACTGTATCCACTTTTAATGTTGCAGTTTCCTCTACACTAGGGAGACCAAACACAGGATTGAGATAATACTCCTGAACACATTTGCAAGCATAACCCCAAGCCCAATCATTTCTTACTTCAGTTCCTCATCACACTCCTGTCTTTGACCTTACACAAAGATCAGCCTAAATTTGAGGGCTAGTACCCAACCACTCAATTAGTTAGTTTTCAGTTGTCTGGCTTAAACTGATTTAAACCTCAACTTTAGGTTCAGTCAATGGATGAGGCAGCATATCAGGGATGGGGAGAAGAGTGACAGTTGGGCACTCAATGTGAACAGTTTTAGGGTGTGCTTCACCTTTAGCGTCAACCTACTTTCTTCCTGTCCAGAGCTACTAGATTCTTTACCACTTTGCCAGTTTTTTTTTCAGACCCCAGCTGTCTTGGAATCTCAAGTTGTGTACCCTAATGTCTTTAATTTTCCTTTCCCTTATTGGCTCATGTTAACATTATAGTATTTACAGCAGGGAGGCAGGCCATTTAGCCAAACAGGCCTATGCCATGATTTATGTTCCCCAGGCCTTTCACCCTTCTTCACCTAACCCAATGACCATCAATATATCCTTCTGTTTCTTGCTTCCATATTTTATATATATATATATATATATATACATACATAGCTTCATCATAAATGCTTCAATGCTACTTGGCTCAACTAATCCCTTCGGCAAAGTTCCACGTTCTAACCACTCTCTGGGGGAAACTTTCTTCTAAATTCACTATTGGATTTATTAGTGACTATCTTATATTTATGACACTGAGTTCTGGTCTCCCCTGCAATCGGATACAGCTTCTCTATATCTGCCTGCTCAAACCCTTTCACAATCTTAAATACATCTATCAAGTCACCGCAGTGTTTTCAAATAAAGAATCCCAGCCTGTTCAATCTTTCCTTATAGGTATAACTGGTTAGTTCTTGCATCATTCTGGTAAATCTTTTGTTGCACCTTAAGTGTCTCTATATCATTTTCACAATATGGAAACCAAACTGTTTACAGTACTCCAAATATGGCCGAACCAAGGGTCGATACATGTTTAACATTCCTCTAGAAATGAACCCCGATGTTTTGTGTTTTTTTTTAAATAGTCTTATTAGCCTGCATTGCTACTTTGGTGATTTGTGTAGCTGTACCCAAGATCCCTATGCTCCTCTTTTTCATTTAGACACTTATTTTCCAAACTAAATGCATCACCTCACATCAGCATTGGGAAACCAGGCAGATCAATTGAGGTGAGAACTTGAAGGATTCAGGAACTAAGTGCCTTTACACTTACCTTCTGGATCAAGGTGCCTCCAAGAACACCCTCCATGATTGGGTGCCCACACCCCTGCCCCAAACCAAGATCATCAACCCCCTCCATCTCCATATTTTCAGAAAATTCTTTAAGGCATTGGCAAACATTGGCTTCATCTCAGATGATGTTCATTGCTATACAACAGAAAGAATATGCAAATACAGAAAGGAGAATGATCTTATAGGACACCACAACTCCACAGATCCAATTGCAGGTTTACAATGCAAGGTCCGTAGCTTAAAAAACTATGGGTCAGTGATGTTATGTTTTGAAGAGAGACAAGTATGACATCATCTACTGTTCCTCCTTTCTTAGTTGGTTCACACAATAGTTCACGGCTGGGTGATAGGATTCAGATGCAAAACAGCCAATATTTGTTGTACTAGGGATAAATGCAAGTTGTTGTTGATATCTAAATCATATTATTTTACAGTATCACAGTATTTTTACAGTGCAGGAGGCAGCTATTTGGCCCATCAAGTCTGCACTGGCTCGCTGAAAGAGCATTCTACCTAGTCCTATTCCCCTGCCTTTCCCCTGTAACCTTCCACACTCTCTCTCTCTTCAGATAGCAATCCAATTCCTTTTTGGATACCTCGATCAAACCTGTCTCCACCCCCCTTTCAGGAAGTTTGCTCCAGACTCCAACCACCCTCTGGGTGAAAAAACATTTTCATCACATTTACTCCTTTTGCCAATTATTTTGAATCTGTGCCCTCTATTCCTTGATGTTCTCTTGAGTAGGTGTAGTTTCTCACTATTTACCCTGCTCATCCCTCAGGATTTTGAATACCTCTATCAAGTCTTCTCTCAGCCTTCTTTTCCCCAAGGAAAAGAGTCCCAACCTCTCCAAGCTATCCTCATAACTACAGTTATCGCTGGAATCATTCTTGTGAATTCCATGTGTGCTCTCTTCAAAGCCTTCACATTCTTTCTGAAGTATGGCACCCAAAACTGGATGCAGTATTCCAGCTGAGACCTAATATCTTATATAAGTTCAATATGACCTCCTTATTCTTGTACTCAATGCCTTTATTAATAAAAGCAAAGATATTATATGCTTTATTAACTGCTCTCAATATGCCCTGACATCTTCAATGACCTATGTACGTATACATCAAAGTCTCTGTTTCTGCACCTCCTTTAGAGGCTTCCCCTTTGTTTTATACTGTCTCACCATATTCTTTCTGACAAAATGAATCAACTCACACTGCATTGAACTTCATCTGCCCAATTCACCAACATGTCTCTGTCCTTCTGAAGTTCAAGGCTATCCCATCACAGTTGACAACATTTCCAATCTTCGTATCATTTGCAAATTTTGAAATCATGCCTTGCACACCAGTCTAGGTTATTAATATACATCAGGAAGAGCAAGGGTCCCAACACTGACTCCTGGGGAACTCCACTACAAACCTTCCTCCTATCTGAAGAACAACCATTTATCACAACTCAGCTTCCTGTCACTCAGCCAATTTCTTATCCAAGTGCCTACTTTCCCTTTTATTCCATGACCTAGGATTTTGCTCAAATCTGTTGTGTGGCATTGTATCAAATGATTTTTGAAAATCCATATACACATCAACAGCATGGCCCTTAACAACCTTCACGTTACCTCCTCAAAAAACTCCAGCAAGTTAAACATCACTTCCCCTTTATGAATCCATGTCGGCTTTCCTTAATTATCCCGCACTTGTCTATTGATTTTATTCCATACTATGGTTTCCAGAAGTTTCCCTGCCACTAAGGTCAAACTAACTGGTCTGTAGTTGCTAGCTTTATTCTTGCATTCCTTTTTGAACAAATGTGTAACATTCACAATTCTACAGTCCTCTGGCACCTCCCTTATGTCTTAAGACCGGAAGATTACCATTAATGTCTCTGTAATTTCCACTCTCACTTCCCTCAGTACTTTTGGATGCATCTCATCCAGTCCTGGTACCTTATCTATTTTAAGTAAAGATAGCCTTTCCAACACTACCTTCCTCTCGATTGTAGGTTCTTCTAATGTACCAGTTACTTCCTCTCTCACCACTGCCTGTGTAGCATTCTCTTCCTTTGCGCAAAGCACTCATTCAACACCTCCACAAGTCCCCTTTTTTTGTCCCTAATCTTTCTTTAAGTACCCTTTTATTATTTACATGTTCAAAACCCCTTTCATGTTAGTTGCCAGCCTCTTTTCATGCTTGCTCCTTGCTTTTATTAGTTTCGTCATTTCCCCCTGGTCTTTCTATATTCAGCCTGAGTCGCCATTGTATTTTCTACCTGACATCTGTCACATGCACTTTTCATTTTTAATGAAATCTCGTCATCCAGGGCACTCTGGATTTATTTGTACTACCTTTCCCCTTCAAGGGAATATACCTTGATATTGCCTGTGATACTTTTTCATTGAAGGTGGTCCATTGTTCAGCCACCATCTTTTCTGTCAAAATTTGATTCCAACTCACTCGAATCAGATGCTTTCTCCTCTCATTGAAGTCGGCTTTTCCCCAATTAATTATCCCTGCTCTGGATTGTTCCCTGTCCTTTTCCGTGATTAACCTAAACCTTATAATATAATGGTCACTGTCCCCTGGAGGCTCTCCCACTGATATTTGATCCACTTGGGCCAATTCATTCCCCAGAACCAGGTCCAAAAGTGCATGCCCCCTCATTGGGCTGGAAACATATTGCTGCAGAAAAATTATCTTGAACATTCCAGGAACTGTCACCGCCTCTGTACTATTCCCACCTCAGTCTATATTTGTATAATTGAAGTCCCCCATTACGATTACACTATAATTCTTGCAGCCTCTGCGCAATTTCTATGCAAATTTGTTTCTCCACATCCCTTCCACTAGTTGGTGGTTTATATACTACACCAATCAATGTTATTGCACCTTTTTCATCCCTTACCTGCTTGGTAAGGATTCCATCCTTGACTCCCCTGGAACATCCTCTCTCTCCAGTACTGTAATGCCATCTCTAATCAATATTGCCACTTGCCCCCCCACCGACCGCTTTTCTTCCCTTCCTGTCTCTCCTAAACATCTTGTACCCAGGAATATTTAACATTCAGTCCTGCCCTTCATTGAGCCAGGTCTCCATTATAGCAATAATATCATAGTTCCATTCCTCAACCTGTGCCTGCAGTTCACTAGTCTTCTTAATCGCACTCTGTGCATTCACATACATGCACATTAGCCCTGATTTAGGCTTTTTTTTTTTTACTTTCCCCTTTATTCTGACCCCATCTGATGACTTACGATTGCCTACTCTAATTCTATCAAAGTCTCCAAGTATTTGATCTATCTTGATACTACTGTCTGATGGATACTCCTTTCTACAAGAATTTAATAAAAGCTTGCAAGATGGATGAGAACTATGTCAGTTGTGGTGCTTATTCAAGGATATTCACTTTTTCTGAAAAGTACCCACTAACATCTTTGAAAATGAATTTCTCACAACATAGAAAATCAGGGTTAAAAGAATTTTATTTTGAGCTAACAGATGTTTAATGTGCTGCAGAACTTAACTAGCCACAAGCTCCCAATTTTGTACATTCAAGATCACTGATGAATAAAATGTTAAATGGTAATTATAAGAGCATTGTAATTTAATTAACAGTGCAATTTCAATGCAGTTATTTGTAAAAAAAAGTATGTTTCCAAATTTAGAAATCCAGTTATAAGTCTGATAATGGCGTTTTCCCATCAGCAGTCACTTTTGGTCTTAGCTCGTTTGGAAAGAGGTCTCCCTTCATCCTTCTCTTCAGTTGCTGGAACTTTCCTCACTGTATAGATCACACCTAATGCAGTCTTTCTGGTTTCTGTTTTGAAAACATGATTCAAAGGATAGTTTAAAGTGAGTTCATTCATGCAGCCTGTATAGGAATACAGGGAGGCCCTTCAGCCCATTCTTTACTACAACATACGTTCCTGTTCATTTCAGCATTACAGAAAACAATGGCATTTTGTAAATGTTATATTGTACACAGAAAGTTGCATAATTATCTATACCAAGCAAATATTAGGTGAGTAAAATAACATCCATGTTTAGTCTGCAATGGGCACTTGAGGCTGACTTATTCTGTGAGACCACAAAATCTTGAAACAGATTATGAGACTGAAGCCCAGATTTTTACATCAAGTCGGTGCAATGCTCCTGCATGCCTGTTTTAAACTCCACTTCATACTGTAGGATATGGGATCATCTCTGCAATACTGCACGAGTTCCTAACCTGACACTTGCTCTTGCATTCCTTTCTGACAGGGCTGCCCTTGATAATATATGGCACCACCGACTTTTTGCTCAAAAATTCTGTTTACCATATTAATCAGAAGTACACATACTATAAACTTGTGTGGTACCACATTTAGTACAGGCAATGGATTGAGAAAATATTAAACTTATTGTTATGGCACAGCTGATGGTAAATGCTGAGATGTTCAAATCCCAAAGGGAAAGTTGAAACAACTGCCACAACTTTTGTAATTTGTATAAATTTCGAGATACATGCCTTGAACTCAGTAGTAATAAGACCACCAAGTCTTATAGGGTTTTACAAAACTAGATTAAACATTTATTAGAAGAAATGACTTTAAATACATACATAGATCTACAAATTATGGCAACTTCTAAATCCCCTATTTAAACTGACTCGTTTTCGTTAAGGCAACAGTAAGACACATTTTCAAAAGGCCCAGGCAAAGTAAACACCCTGAACAGTCAAATTCAAAGTAGGTTCCCTTAACTTCAGTACCTAAAGGTAACAGTTTGGTATGTACAGGCTGAAGGCGTTACACTTGTTGATTCTTAGACTGCCTTCCCTTATACACAGCCTTTGCTCCTTTATACATATTTTCCCTTTTTGAATGCAAATACCCATTGTTTCACAGTCTTTGGACTTTACCTTGCTGATAATAAATATCTCTCATAGCACTAAGTTTTACCAGTAATTTTTGGGGAAGAAATAAACACTGGATGGAATTTTCCCAAATTTGCACTAAGTGTGATAGTGGGCAGGCAAAACGGCGTTCTACCGATGACGATGGTTGGTTTTCACGCCTTATCTTCCCAAGCCTACCTCATTATTCATGCATTCCTGGGAAACACACTGTTTCCATGGCGGGTGGGCTCTCATTCGCCCTCCCACCATCAGCCTGCCATTGCATCACACCAGCTACCATGTTTAAAAGGCAGCCACCAGCACATCACTACCAGCTCACCGCCGCTGCCTGGGAGACATGGTCAGCAAAGGAAAAAAGATCACAGTTCCGTGGTTTAATGATGGGTCCCTCGAGAGACTGCTGGATGCTGTGAAGGCCTGCTGGGATGTCCTCTACCCCTGCTCTAGGCACAGGATGGGCAGCAATGCAAGCAATCCAGCTTGGGAGGCAGTGGCAGCCATGGTCAGTGCCAATGCTCTTCAGAAGAGGACGGCCACCCAGGGCCGGAAAATGTTGAATGATCTCCTCCGCTCGGCCAGGGTAAGTCACTCTTTTCATCACTCAACTCTCACACTTACAAACCCAGCACACATCCACAGGGCTCTCACTCTCTGCCAGTTCAAGGGACATCACCATTCTCTCACACACACCATCATTGTCCTCAGCCTGTCCATGGGACCATTCACCACCCGCACAGGCCAGGGACATTTATCATCTGGCCTGGCAGGCAACTTGCTTCCTCTTTCTCCATCTTTATCCATGCAGTGCAACCTGGCACACAAGAGAGAGGGGCCCCAGATCGGTGGCGGAATGCTCAAAACCAAAGTCCACAAGGCCTTTGAAAACAGAGCCATCCAGCTGGCCGGCGTGGATCTGGACCGGTCCTGCTCTACCGAGTGAAGATCCAGCAGTGCAACATCCATCAGACAACCACGCCGTGAGTGATGTGTCCTCTTTCACAGGCCACTGCCATGCACTAATTATCTCCCCTTGCTTTCGCAGGCACATCTGGCAAACAGCCAACAGAGTCAATGACCCGGGACCACCGATCAAGCCCCGAAGAGGGGAATCTGAAGGTACTCTCCTCGAAGTTCCATCACAGCGCTCATCCACACTCTACACCAGCGCAGAGACACACACTTTGGTGGGACCTTGCTTTAGAATAGGCATGAGGTCACAATCTGGTGAGCACATCGCACTGTCTGATCCACAGCAGGCAGCAGTCCCTGAAATTCGGAGGACTGCTGGAGGCCAGAAATTTGCTAAGTCTGGGTCAGATGATGAGCCTCTGGATTCAGTCATGTCACAGTTGCTGGACCTGCAAAGGCAAGCTAGGGGACACCAGGAAGGGATGTCTGTTGCATTCCTCAGATTGCAAGGCATGTTGGAGGAGTCCGTTCACCTTCAGGCTGAGGTGATGGTGTATTGGCATGCTGATGCACCAAGTTCAACACTGGTAGAATGGTGGCCACCATGGAGACCTTGGTCCAGGATGTCGCTCTTGTATTGCTGCATGGGCTCAACTCTATCGCTGATACCATACACAACAATGTGTATGAGAGGTGTGCGGGGCAGCTCGGTCTCACTCCAGCTACCCCCTCCCCTCAAGGAATCAGCCAGGGGTCCACAGGCACCCATAGGGAGGAGGATCAGCAGGTGTACATTCCGGCCCCATCCACCCAGGTGACTCCGGGAGTGACCGGCCCATCTGATTCCCCTTTTCCTGTGATCTCAGCAGCTACAGCTTCACAGGCCAAGGAGGGTGCCACTGCCAAACAGAAGGACCCTGAAAGCTGTCCAAGGCCCTCCAAGTCTCAGCCCTCCAGAGGTCATAGCCTGCCCGCCAAAGTCATCACAGACAGGGCATTGCAGTGAGCAGGCCACCTCCACCTCTGCTGTGGATGTCCAGGGAGCACCAAGATGTAGGGGCAGGGTTAGGAAAGTTGAGAATGAGTTGCACAGACTGTGTGCGGGTGTTAATGGCTGGTACATACTGTTCACTATACTCCCAAGAATGTCTCCCTGCCTATGGCTCCTTGTTCTGATGAGCAGTGCTCTTGTCACTCAGATGTGAAACCTTTCTGCACAAGATAAAGGCATGTGTTTCGGTCCAGGGCCTTTTCCTTGTGTGCGGTGCAGCCTTCATGCCAAAGGTGATGGTCCACTGACACAGTCCCTGGAAACATTACTGATGCCTGCACCTCAGTGGTACTTGTCAAGCTGCCAGAATGTAGTGGGCAGGAGCCACAAAGTTCTCTCATTCTCTTGATGTGCTCTCAGCACCTTTAAGGAGAGGCTGGGCTCCATCACTTCAGCATCTGTGGCCAATGATGCTGTGCTCCAGCTCCTGAAGGGCTCAGGTGCTGAAGGCAGACAAAGCATTAGGTGCCTCTAAAGTTTGACTGCATCTATATATGACATGACCCTGATCATCAAGCACAAGTGAGCTGCCCTTGGCCAGACAGGAGTCAGACTTTCTCAGAGGTTATAAGATGATATATAGAGTGCCCTCATTGCATGTCGCCATTATCCTCCTGCAATCGAGCAACTATTAGGATCTCCACTGTAACTCCATGACAGGAGCATTCCTCAGAGGGTACTCACTCTAGCCAGGCTGGAGTCAAATGTTCACAAATGCACTGAGAGCATCTATGGGGTCACCTCACTGCATGTCATCATCCTCCACAAATCTAGCAGCTATGAGGGCCTTCTGAGCGTGCCTGCCTTGTCTAACCAGTGCAAGGGCCTCATCCCTGTCACCGTCACCGCCACCTCCGAGGGCCTCCTCACCCTCATCCCCCTTGGCATCTTCCTCTTTGGAGGAGATGCGCAGCTCCCTCCAACTCCTCCTCAGCCAGCTCATCCCCCGTTGGAGTGCCAGGTTGTAAAGGCTGCAGCAGGTGATGGCAATGTGTGACAACCTCTGCAGACTGTATTAGAAGGCTCCACCAGACCGGTCCAGGCACCAAAACCTCAGCTTCAGCATCCCGATGGTCTGCTCCACCAAGTTGTGAGCTGCAGCGTGAGCCTTATTATACCAGTGCTCTGCTGCAGTCTGAGACCGTTGCACAGTGTCATCAGCCACTAGCCCTCGTCCCCGAGGAGTCACCCCCGCAGCCTCTGGAAGATTCCAGGGATCTGTGAGTGACTGAGGAAGTAGGCGTCATGCAAACTCCCTGGAAACAGTGTGTACACCTGCAGGATGTGTTTCTGGTGGTTGCATACCAGCTGCACTTTGAGTGGAATCCCCTGAAGTTAATGTAGTCCACCATGTGCAACGACAGAGACCGGAGTGCCACATGGGTGCAGTCAATTGCACCCTGCACCTGTGGGAATCCCGAGATCCGGGTGAATCCAATGGCCCTTGCATCCTGGCTGTTCTGGGCAAAATGCACAAAGTTGTGCCCTCCAGAAGATGGCATCATGACCTCATGGATGCATTTGTGGGTGGTGGCTTGTGATATCCCACAGAGGTCACCTGAAGTGAGCCCTGAAAGGAGCCATTGGCTTAGAAATTGAACGCCGCGGTCACTTTCACAGCCACTGGTATTGGATGCCCTCCATGTTCCCTGGGTGCCAAGTCCTGCAGTAAGCAGCAGATGTGAGTGACCAGGTCCCTAGACATACGCAGTCCTCTACTGGCGGGCTGAGCGGAAGATCGCGATCTGCCTCCCATCGTCGTGAAACCGATTGTGACATATTGTCTGCACATGCCACCTATCATGCTTGCTAGTGAAAATATTAAATGACTAAGGCTGTTCCATCTGAGTGCATTACTTACCTCCATGCAAAAGGGCTGCTCTGCAGTTGGTTGACACGGCAGCTTTGGCATCTCCTTCAGTTAAGCCAAAAAGCAACCCCCTTGAAGTAACTTAGTCAAGGACTACAACGTTATAGTATAGCAATAATCTTTTCTTACCCCCATAACTAGCTTTTACTATTATAAAATGTTATTATTCAATGTAAATTATACATGGAAGTTAGATCTAGTTAACATCTCTATCAGCATAATGAATATCATTCCTGGTTTTGTATCCTTAATAATTGATTACTGCGGTCTTATTATGGGCAACCTAGTTATTTCACCGATTCTTTTCTCTACATTGCATCCTGTGCATGGGGTGCACACAAAGCATAAGCTTCTTTATGGAGCTTACAAAGCAAGACCGCATTGGATACAAGATTAAGATGAGATCAATGAATCACATGGAATATTGGTAGTTATTGGCTGTCAAGAACCATGCGATAATAATGGAGATGTAAAATTTAATTCAAAGTAGGAATGAGGGTACTTATTTCAACCTTTGCCTGACTTTCAGTAATACATAATTTGTCACTTAGTCCAGTTAGTAGCACACTCACTCTTGGGCAAGTAGGCCATGATTCAAGCCCAATGCTGGGTTTCTGTTCGCAATTTAGGCTACATTCTAGAGCAGTATTGGGCAAATGCTACATTGATAGGAGCCCATCTTTTGGATGAATACACAAATTAAAATCCTACCTACCTATTTAAGTGGTTGTAATTATTTGAAGAAAAGCAGGAGGCTTTTGTAGCATCAATGACCAACATTCCTTCCTAAAACCTTACCTCTATAAAAATAGCTTAAATAATCAGTTATTCATCTTGCAAGATATCGCTCATATATATTTGTGTGCATAGTACTGAACTCTGAAAGTAAATAACCACGAAGAGCTATGGAACACTGAATGTGAAAAGTACTACACCAATCACACGCATCATTCATTAATACAACTTACTACTGAAATATACCTGATTTGAAACAGATTCTTCATTCAAGACATTTTCTTCACTCTTTCCCAGTGGTGAACTTGAAAGTTCAGTGTCATAAATAGTTCTTAAAAATCCTCAACTGTGCAATATAGTGCTATATAAAACAGAAGCTGACTTTATTTTATTAGAAAGTTAAATACATTTTACATGTGCTTAATTTAGAAGTAAACTCAATGCATGCAGTGCAAAAATGTTTTCTATACCAACATATTTGGACAAGGATACAGGTTAGCAATATCATATGGTCCTCTCAATTCCAAATGCTGCAGATAAGAAAAAGACATTAATATCCTGATTTTTAAAAGAATCAATTTTTGGCACAAACATTTTGCACACGTCACAAAGCATATCTATCTTGGGTAGCTTTCTCAAAGTTTGCCATATTGTTTTGTTCATTGTCATGATCCGGGCAACATTGGCAGGGCCACATTTGTTGTCTACTTCTATTTGCCCTAAAATGGCAGTTGTGAACCTCTTTTCAACAATTGCTCCTCTGATGGAGTGGTTTGCCAGGACACTTGATGTGGAATTACAAGTCAACCATAGTATTTGGGGTTCCAGTCACTTGAAAACCAGATTGGCAGATTTCCTTCCCTAATAGGCATTAGTGGTTACTAAATTTATCGAATTCAATTTCGCCTCAATTCATGGTAGGATCTGAGCTCATAGCCTGTGAATTGCTCATTTAATACTGTAACCAGTAATGCACACAAATTATCAATTGACACTTTTTCATAACCGATAAGCTAACTTGAAGGGCAATTCGTATAGTATCAGGTACCGGCAACACTGGAGAGTGAGTTAAAGAAAAGGTCAGGAACCAGATAATACAGTTTTACAAGTGCCCTCCAAAGGGGCTCCCCATATAAAAAATAATGTGGAGGACAAGGTACCCCCCAAATTCTTGATTTGCATTCTCAGTGGAGATGGTTTTGTGGGTAAAGTGTCATCTTGTAAAATTATACCTCAGGCAATGCTAAGCTGAGGTTTTAAAAGTCTGAATTTGTTAAATAGAAAGAAATACAAGGTAATCAAGAATTTCAGTCTAAGTTCTGGAGAAGAATGGGTTGCAGTAGCAGACTGCAATGAGTCCTGATTTCAACACAGTAGGAATGCAGGGTATTTCAACATAGTAGAAATATAGGAGTGTGAAGGATTCAATAGCGCCACTTAATATTTAATATTAAGTTAAAACTATGATCCATGTTAAATTCAAATGCCCAGCTCTCTGCTCTTGGAACCAAAATCAGTAACTAACTTTATGGTAATTTATTTAAAGAAAACACTGTAACCACACCATGTAAATATACTGATGGATATATCTGCTACAAGGTGCTCGTACGTGTGAATTACAATCCAGAAACAGATCATCCTAAATTACTGCTTCTCAGCAACTTGAGTCTCTTAATTAAAATATCCTGCAGTTATCTTTGCTACAGTGCTATTCCAGCCTACCTGTTAATACTGTCACTGTTTTTTGAAGTGAAGTGGTCAGGAATGCAAAAATATTAACCTTTTCAGAAAAAATTGTGCAATAGCATTGGCTTTAGGATCATTAGCATTGCTTTAATAATTTATAATGAATATCTTGCTCTTGCAAAATGGATCAAATATAGTGCTTCAAACACGGTGCGAAGCTGATCAAGTACACAAGTCCTGCCTTGCCTATGATTAACAAATTTCTGTAAAAGGTTAAACTGCTCCGGTGGCAGACAACTTATCACAGAGATAATAGGATCCAAATTGTAAAGAATCAAATTTATGTATGGCTGAAGACACAATATTGGATTAAAAATCAAAATCTTACCCTTTCTGCTGCACTTGACATAATTATGTTCTGAAGGAATACAAATGCAAACATTACTTGCAGGATTTTACACAGTACAGGTAATTCATTTTTAACAACTGTCACTAAAACAAACAGGAACTCAATGTTTAGCAATCTCAAGTGCAAGATTTGTTTGGAAGGAATACAATTCAAAGCACTTTAGGCTAATTGAATGTTAATGACAATGGCAAACATGTTGCGGAACTTGGAAAAACTCAGCAGGTCTGGCAGCATCGGCGGAGAAGAAAAGATTCGACGTTTCGAGTCCTCATGACCCTTCCAAAGAACTGAGAAACGTCAACTCTTTTCTTCTCCGCCGATGCTGCCGGACCTGCTGAGTTTTTTCAGGTAATTCTGTTTTTGTTTTGTATTTCCAGCATCTGCAGTTTTTTGCTTTTATCTATGTTGTGGAACTTTGTTGTCAGCAGTGAAGTGATGGTGTTGACTGCTGATTTCAAAGAAAGCTGTTCACAAAGACCTATTGATCTCTGGCGTGGATTGCCCCTTTTCTAACATTAACATGAATTGCCAAGTCAAAGTGATTTCCAGGCATTCAGCAACAGTGCTATCATCAAGCAGGTTAAGCAGTCATTTACACTGAAGAATTCCCACAGGTATGCAATCTAGAAAGTAAAACACACCGATTATTATTCAATTTTCACAGACAAAATAAAGATCGGGACATGTACATTAGAAGCTGAACCATATAAATAGGCTTTTATGGATATTAGACTAAGGATTTCATAATGGAAAAATCTGACATTATGCAAATATAAACTTAGTTTTCCAAGACCAATGATGGTGTTCAGTAGTTATAACACTGAATTCCATTAAAAACCCAGATACACTTTGTGCAGATGCCAAAAGTTGCTGTTAGTTTCAAAGGATAATGATGGTGAACATTGACAGCTTTGCTGTCATTAGAACAAACCTGGCCACTGTGGCTTTTTATAAGTGATACAATAATTGTAATAACTTTAAAACAACTACTATGATACATTAAAATTAGTAGATCTACAGGGGAAAAAGATTTTCAAGGTTTCATTCATTGTGATCCTAATTCTTTGTAAGCAATGATGATCAAAAGGTTCTATACATTACAATATTTGTGAGATCTTTCCAGGAAATTGGGAATAGCTAGTAGTCCAAAAGCTCACTTAAAAAATTAAATTTGGTTTTATTATTTGAGTTTATGATACTCTCAGTTTCACAACTACTACTTTAAAAAAAAGAGTAAAACTATATGCTAATTGTGGTTCGACAAGAATCCGAATACTCCCTTTGTCTCGTCCATAATCTTGATTAAACATCGAAAGAACAGGATAACTCTTCATGCTCACCTTTCCTTTGCATATCTGCATCAGGCTGAGTGCATTTGAAATGGTATATCTTCTCATTGTGGAGTCTTTAATGGCAGGAGAATATGCCAGTTCAAAATAAATTCCTCTCTCAATAGCCTGAAATACAATTAGTAAGTGATCAATAAAATGACCAACAATTCCATTAATGTTTTCAATGAAAGAATAGTAAGAATTCATATCCTACCCACTCAAAAATTGATGTGGATTTTTAATTTCTTCGTTTCTCATCGCCATCAACTTATATTTACATAGCATTTAAAAAAATGTCTCAAGGCACTTTACAGGAGCATTATGAAATTAAGAATGACACTGGGTCACTTAAGGAAATATTAGGTCAGATGACTAAAAGCTTGATCAACGAGATAGAACTGAAGACGTGTCTGAAAGAAGTAAAGTGAGGTAGAGAGGCAAAGGGGTGCAAAGACGATATTCTCGAGCCTGGAGCCAAAGCACCTGAAGGCACAGCCACCAATGGTGCAGCAGTTAAAAGCAGGAATGCGCAAGAGACCAGGATTAGAGGAGTGCAGATATCTGAGGGTTGTGGGACTGGAGAAGAATACAGCAATTGGGAGGGGTTTTGGGGGGGGGGGGGGGTGCACAAGGCCATGAAGAAAACATAAAAGAAGGATGAGGCTTTTAAAATGAAGACATTGCTTAAAACTGGGAACCAATGTAGACTGGTGACCAAAGTGATGATAGAATGGGACTTACTACAAGTTATGACACTGGCAATAGTTTTGGATGACTTCTGAATTTATGGACAGCAGAATGTGGAAGACCAGCCAGAAGTGGGATGGAACAATCAAGTCAGGAAGTGACGAAGGCAGGAATAAGGGTTTCAGCAGCAGATGAAACCAAGGTGAGGTGAGGGTGATGACCCTTGACATTGTGTGGCATCAAAGAGCCTTTGCAAAATGGAAGTCAATAGGGATTGGGGAAAACCCTCCACTGGTTGGATTCATAGAAGAGGATGAGTGTAGTTGTTGGCAGTCAATGATATCAGTCCCAGGACACCACTTCAGGAGTTCCTCAGGGTAGTGCCGTAGGCCTAATCATCTTCAGCTTCTTCATCCCTCCATGATAAGGCTGGAAATGGGAAAGTTTTCCGATGATTGCAGAGTTTTCAGTATAATTTGTAACTCCTCAGATACTGAAGCAGCCCCTGTTCAGAAACATTAATACCTAAGCAACATTCAGGCTTGGGCCTGATAAATGTCAAGTTAACATTTGTGCCAAAGAAGCGCCTGGCAATTACCATCTTCAACAAAAGAGCATCTGATCACCTTCCCTTAACATTCAACAGCATTACCATCACCATCCTGGGGATTACCACTGGCCAGTAACTTATCTCGATCAGTGATATAAATACAGTGGCTACAAGAGCAGGGCATAGACTGGGAATTCTGAAGCGAGTAACTCACCCCCTGATTCCCAAAGTCTCCACACCGTCCACAAGCACAAGTCAGGAATGCTATGGAATACACCATCCAGGACAAAGTAGACCGCTTGATTGGCACCTGGTCCATCACCTTCAATATTCACTCCTTCCAGCATCGATGCACAGTGGCTGGAGTGTGTATCTTCTACAGGAGGCACTGCAGAACTCACCAAGGTTCCTTTTACAGCACGTTCCAAGGCCACAGCCTCTACCATCTAGAAGAACAAGGGCAGCAGACGCACAGAAACATTCCCAGTTGTAAATTCCTCTCCAAGCCACACGCCATCCTAACTTGGAACTATTGCTGTTTCTTCAATGTCGCTGGGTCAAAATTCTGGAACTCTCTCATAGCACCGTGGGTGGGCCCAAACCAGATGGACTGCAGTGGTTTACCTTCTTGAGGGCAATTAGGGATGGGCAACAAATGTTTACTTGCCAGTGACACACTCATGCTATGAAATAATAAAAATGAGCTTAGATAGGGGTGAAGTTGGCCGTGGTATGGAGGTGGAAATAAGTACTCTTAGTGATGGTACAAATACAAGGTCGGAACTTCATCTCTAGATCAAACATGGCATCAATATTGTGAACAGGCTGACTTAATCTCAGACTGTTGCCAGGGAGAGAGATAAAGTCTGTAGCTAGGGAACAGAGTTGAAGCAAAGTCCGAAAACAATGGCTTCAGTCTTCCCAATATTTAATTGCAGGAAATGTCTGCTCATCCAGTACTAGATGTTCAATAAGCAGTCTGATAATTGAGAGCACTGGTGGTGAGATAGAGCTGGGTGTCATCAGCGTACATGAACAAACAGTCGTGGATAAATTCTGGAATGCTTAATTTTCTGCTTAGAAATTGTAGAAATCTTATGACAAATCAAATTCTACTAAAAAGCTGGCCCATTGGTGTATTCAGAAAATTGAAGGAAAAATGACAGGATCACAGAAATTTCAACTTTGCAGGGTGGTCCACTGCAAGTGCTGTAGCCATCCACTCCATTTCATTTCTGTGCCTCACCATAACCCTTTTCATTCTTCTATACAAAGAGTTATCCAATTCTTGTCAAATTACATAAGTCTCTGCCTCACTAGCCACTTAGGTCCAAGTATTTCATGCGAAAATCTCCAAACTTTCCCATCATTCTCCTAGTAATATGCTACTACTCCTTTGGTCCCCTAATAATACCAAGTTTATAACCTCTTGTTACTGATTCACCGGCCAAAAGAAACAATATTTTAGTATTTACCTTCTTAAAACCTTTCATACCTTGTGTAACAATCAGATTTCCCCTCCCTCCTTTAATGTTCTCTATTCTAGTTAAAAACTGTCCCAGTTTTCTAAGTACAACCACTTCATAGGTATGACTGCTCAACTCTGGGCATAATTCTATTGAATCTTCATTGTACCTTTGTCATAATCTTATGTTGCCCTGAGCTGCATGCACATTGTATTCCAACTGTGAGCTAAGCAATGTTATATATAAATTCAACTTAACTCCTTGTTTTTATATTCCATTCACTTTTACGTAAAATCCAAACTCATTCCGAAACCAAACTAAATTGTATTTCAGTTTAATATAACACAATTTTCAAACTTTAAGTGGCGTATTCCCTCTCTTCCTTTACAAAAATATGATTAAATGCAACTGCTGAAGTACTAGAGCCGTGTTTTGACACAGAACAAGTGTCAAACAGCACAACTATATTTACAGGTACAAATTTGAATGATGTCGCAACAGCTACATTTGTGAATGCAAACAATTTATTCAGGGACTTAGACTTCAATGAGCCTTTGTTGTTTGAAATAAAACAAAAGCTAAAGTCAAAAACACTATGATGATATTCAGGAGTAGAGTGGGAGATGATCAGTCTCCTGGAAAATAATAAATAATCCTTATGCTCCTAACCTCAAATCCAAATTAAATGTTTATATTAGCCATCTTCACTTCAGTTGAAGGACCATTAATCTTAGCCATTTGATGATGCACCGAGACACTTTCTTGGCTCCAAGCACAGACAGGAAAGATTATTTCCTTTAGAATGGTTTTAAGGGAAAAAATATAAAAGAATATATTGCAATTCAAATACTAAGAGCAGATTAGTCATCAACAATTAAGGTGCACTCAAATTGAAACATGGCCAATTAATTGAATTAGGGAATGATAATGCAGGAGAAAAGCTAGTTATTTCTACATCTGTAGCAACAGCACCCTCTGAAGGAAGCTTTTCATAGTACTTCCATCTCAAATTTTGTGCATTAAAAGCACTTTTATTGATTTGATGCATATCAGAGAACTTAAGTATGCCTATAAATAAAGCAGGGTATATGCAGTACTTCTCGTCTGCCACTGGGGGGCTGCATGCGAAAGTGTGGGATGTACCATCAGCACTATAGTTTTGCTACCTATTGTCTTGACTTGTGCTCTTGGAGTGTGGTTTCCTTTTGGGATTGTGCAATTAACGCTATGGCAGCTATGGTGTACTAGTCATTTACACACACAGACACACAAAAGAACTGCAGTTGTTTAAAAACAATAATGTATAGTAAAATGCAGATCATCAGAAAGTCAGATTTACCATTATAACCTTACTTTCCCCCACCTCATTCATTATCAGCAAATGCACTCTGCTGATTCCAATCGGGTCATGTAGGAGAGTGATCACATGGGCTGCAGGTCAATGATATAAAATGCAGACAATTTAAAAAGTTGCAGTTGCTTAAAGTGCCAGACACACCATTGGCCAGATACAATTTGAGTGGAAGAAATTGTACAGTGTACATTGAGACAGATGGCTGAGGCAGTAGAGAGGCCCAGGGAAAAGAAAACAGTTTTAAAGTCAGCACCCGAGGGATAAGGGTGATATGAGTACAACAAAAGGTTGCCATTTTTGGTAAGGGAGCAGACCCCTTAAAAGTCTTCTTCTAGGATATCCTACAATATCAAGCATGGATGAAATGTATCCCAGGCTGTTGAGTGAGGCAGGGGAGGAGATAGCAGGGGCGTTGGCAATAATTTTCAATGCCTCCCTGGCCACAGGAGAGGTGCCAGAGGACTGGAGGATAGCCAGTGTGGTACCGTTATTCAAGATGGGAGGAAGGGATAAACCAGGGAACTTCAGGCCAGTCAGTCTAACCTCAGTAGTGAGGAAACTATTAGAAGCAATTCTGAGCGGCAGAATTAATCTGCACTTGGAGATGCAGGGATTAATCAAACACAGTCAGCATGGTTTTGTTAAGAGTAAGTCATGTCTGGCCAATTTGACTGAATTTTTCGAAGAGGTGACCAGGTGTGTAGATGAGGGCAATGCATTTGATGCAGTCTAATTGGACTTCAGCAAGGCTTTTGATAAAGTCCCGCATGGGAGACTGATAATGAAGGTAAGAGCCCACGGGATCCAAGGCAATTTGGCAAATTGGATCCAGAATTGGATGAGTGGCAGGAAGCCGAGGGTGATGGTCAAGGCGTGTTTTTGCAACTGGATGCCTGTGTCCAGTGGGGTTCCACAGGGATTGGTGTTGGGTCCCTTGCTGTTTGTACCTTAGATTACAGTAGGATATAGATGGGCTGGTCAGATGGGATAAGTGAGGTGATGCACTTGGGCAGGACAAACAAGGCACGGGAATACACGATGAATGGTAGGACCCTGGGAAGTAGAGGATCAGAGAGACCTTGGTGTGCTTATGGTAGCGGGACAGGTAGATAAGGTGGTTAAGAAGGCATATGGGATACTTGCCTTTATTAGCCGAGGCACAGAATATAAGAGCAGGGAGGTTATGTTGGAATTGTATAAAACGCTGGTTAGGCCACAGCTAGAGTATTGTATGCAGTTCTGGAATCCACATTATAGGAAAGATGTGATCGCACTGAAGAGTGTACAGGGGAGATTTACCAGGATGTTGCCTGGGCTGGAGAGTTTTAGTTATGAGGAGAGATTGGATTGACTGGGGTTATTTTCCCTGGAGCAGAGGAAATTGAGCGGGGACATGATTGAGGTGCATAAAGTTTGGTATGGGATCAATAACCAGGGGGCATAGATTTTAGGTAAAGGGCAGGAGGTTTAGAGGGGATGTGAGGAAGAATTTTTTCACCCAGAGGGTGGTGGGAATCTGGAACTCACTGCCTGAAAGGGTGGTAGAGGCAGAAACCCTCATAACATTTAAGAAGTATTTGGATGTGCACTTGAGATGCCATGGCATATAAGGCTATGGGCCTAGTGCTGGAAAATGGGATTAGAATAGTTAGGTACTTGTTTGACCAGTGCAGACTCAATGGGCCAAAGGGCCTTTTTCAGTGCTGTAGACCTCTATGACTATGTAGCAGAACAGATGAATGTCATTTCTCATGTGCACGATAAATGAAGAAAGAGTTTACCATATTGAAGACTTATGCCAAGTTAAGTGTACCCTTAATATAGCTGCTTCAAGTGTTAAATAACATGCCTGGATTATAAGCTTTCACCTTAAACAGCTCTATCTTGACTCTGATGATAGTTTTGAAAGGTAGAAAAGACCCAAGGAAAGGAAGTGGTTGATGATGTCAGCGAGCAGTGGACTCACAGATGGGAGCACAGCAAGGATCTGGGTATGGCGGAATTTATTTAATACATCTGAGGAAATTAAATTTAGAAATTACTGCTAATGAAGGTGGACAGAAATTGCAATACGTGACAGGGTGAGGGCAGATATTAGAAGTGATGGAGTCTGATTAAGTAGCAACATTTTGGAAGGCTCTAACCTTCCAGAATGATCCTAGATAACGATATTGGTAAAAAAAGAGGGACAATAACTTTTAAAGGGGTCAAACCTGTTGTGGCACTGCTCAATCAGAACAGTCAGGAGGCAAATGTGTTTAAACCTGTGATTCGCTGATTTGAGATGTTGAAAATTAAGCTTCTCTCTATCTATACCATCTTAAAATCTTTGATCAAGCCACCTTAACCTTCTAAATTCCAAGGAATATAACCCTAACTTATGTAATTTCTGCTAATTTAGCCCTTGGAGGTCAGGTATCATACTGATAAATCTATTCTGTGCTGGCTCCAAGGGCAAAAGATTTTTCCTAACATAAGGTGCTGACAACTGCTAACAGCATTCCAGATGTAGTCTAACCAGGGCTTTGTATAACAGAAGGATGACTTCTACCCTGTAGTATTCTAGCTCTCATGATATAAAGGCCAGCATTAAAATTAGTGACTGGTTCATGATATTTTAATGATCTATGTACCTGAGTCCCAAGTCTCTTTGGACCTCCACTGTTGAGATTTTTGTCATTTAGAAAGTACCCTCTTCTACCTTTTATTTAGATCCAAAGTGGATGTCTGCATATTTACCTACATTGAAATCCATTTGTCAAAGTTTTTCCCATTCACTTAATCTATCAATAACCCTAAGCTCATACTTACATTGCTTAGAATGCCACTTACATGTGTGTCATTAGCAAATCTGGACATAGTGCTTTCCATACCATCATCTAAGTCATTTATGAATACAGTGAACAGTCAAGGTTGCAACACAGCTCCTTGTCACATGTAGCCAATTAGAATGCCTGCCCATTATCTACTCTGTCTCCTGTTGTTCAGCCAATTTCCTAATTAGGTCAATAATTTGCCTTCAACTTTAGCTAACAGTCTCTTATCAGGGACTTTACCAAATGCCTACTGCAAGTCCATATAAATAGCATCCATAGACATTTTTCTGTTGACAACTTTTATTCACCTCTTTAAAAAATTCAATCAGGTCCATCAGGCATGATTTACCCATTACAAATCTATGCTATGTCTCTCTGATCAGCCTATCCTTAATTGGCACATGGACGAGGCGCTTGCGCTTTATCCGTGCGGAATCGATATCAAGAGATTTCGGAAGCACAATTTTTGTTCCTTGGAGCTGCTGGTGATCGTTTGTCTCGGTGCTCCGGAAAAAAAACTTCCAAACAACAGATGTTAGACCAACTAGTCTATAATTGGAAGGTCTTCCTCTTTCAGCTTTCTTAGTCCAAACATAGACAGAAGAAATGAATTCACGAGGTGAGGTGAGGGTGACTGCAAAGTTTGACATCAAGGCAACATTTGATTTAGTGTGGCATCAAGGAGCCCTAGCAAAACTGTAGTCAATGGGAATCAGGGAGAAAACTCTCCATTGGTTAATCGTAGCCACAGGTGGTGGTTGTTGAGGTCAATCACCTTCGTCCCAGGACATTGCCGCAGGAGCTCCTCAGGATACTCTCCTAGGCCCAATCATCTACAGCTGTTTCATCAATTACCTTCCCTCCATCAAAAGGTATAAATGGGAGTGTTTTCGGGTGATTACACAATGTTCAGCACCATTCATGACTCTTCAGATACTGAAGTAGTCCGTGTCCCTGTGTAGCAAGGTCTGGACAACATTCAGACTTGGGCTGATAAGTGGCAAGAAACATTCATGCCACACAAGTGTCAGACAATGATCATCTCCAACAAGAGAGAATCTGACCATCTCCCATTGACATTCAATGGCATTACCATCACTGAATTCTCACCTATTAACAACATAAATTGACCAGAAACTGAACTGGACTAGCCAAATGAATACTGTGGCTACAAGGGCAGGCCAGGGGTTGGGAATTCTGTGGCAAGTAACCCATCTCCTGCTTCCCCAAAGCTTGTCCACCAGCTATACAGCAAGTTTGGAGTGTGCTGGAATGCTCTCCACTTTCCTGGCTAAGTGCAGCTCTAACACTAAAGAGCCTCAACATCATCCAGGACAAAGCAGCATACTTGACTGTCACCTCATCCACCACTTTGAACACTGATGCTTAAGCAGTGTACACCATCTACAAGATGCACTGAAGCAACTCACCAAGGTTACTTTGACAGCACCTTTCAAATGCAAGACATCTACCATCTAGAAAAACAAGGGCAGCAGATGCATGGGAACACCATCACCACTTGCAAGTTCCCCTCTAAGCCACACATCATCCTGGCTTGAATTATATTGCCGTTCTTTCACTGTCGCTGGATCAAAATCCTGGAACTCCCTCCCTAGCAGCACTGGGGCATACCTACACCACATGGACTGCAGTGGCTGAAGGAAGTGGCCTAGCCAGTGATACCCGCATCCCGTGAACAAATAAATAAAACAAAATTGCAAAATGATGAGTGCAATTTTTCAATTTAAAGAACATTTTCCAAATTGGCTATGTTCTTACCTAATTCCTTTAAAAGCTTGCGATGGAAATCATTTGTCATTCATAAGTGTCATTATTTTCTTCATTACTGTTGTTTTGCTTATGCTAATTTGGGTGAGCTCCTGTCCCTGTTCAATATTAGTTTCTCAGGATATCAGCATGCTGATCTCTGAAAACCGAGGTTTTCCATCCACGGTGGTTGACAGGGCTCTCAACCGTGTCCGGTCCATCTCCCGCGCATCCGCCCTCACACCTTCCTCTCCCTCCAAGAAACATGATAGAGTCCCCCTTGTCCTCACTTATCACCCCACCAGCCCCCGCATTCAAAGGATCATCCTCCGCCATTTCCGCCAACTCCAGCATGATGCCACCACCAAACACATCTTCCGTTCAACCCCTGGCAGCATTCCGCAGGGATCATTCCCTCCGGGACACCTTGGTCTACTCCTCCATCACCCTCTACACCTCATCCCCCTTCCATGGCACCTTCCCATGTAACTGCAGAAGGTGCAATACCTGCCCCTTTACTTCCCTTCTCCTCACCGTCCGAGGGCCCAAACACTCCTTTCAAGTGAAGCAGCATTTCACTTGCACTTCCCTTGATTTAGTCTACTGCATTCGTTGCTCCCAATGCAGTTTCCTCTACACTAGAGAGACCAAACGCAGACTGGGTGACCGCTTTGCAGAACACCTTTGGTCTGTCCGCAGGCATTACCCAGACTTCCCTGTTGCTTGCCATTTCAACACTCCACCCTGCTCTCATACCCACATGTCCGTCCTTGACCTGCTGCATTGTTCCAGTGAAGCTCAACGCAAACTGAAGGAACAGCACCTCATCTTCCAACTAGGCACTTTACAGCCCTCCGGTCTGAATATTGAGTTCAATAATTTTAGATCATGAACTCTCTCCTCCATCCCCACCCCCTTTCCGATCCCCCACTTTTTCCTCAATAATTTATATAGATTTTTCTTTTCCCACCTATTTCCATTATTTTTAAATGTAGTTCCATCCATTGTTTTATCTCTACCTTTCAGCCTTTTTCAATTTCTTCACCCCACCCCCACTAGGGCTATCTGTACTTTGCTTGTCCTGCTTTCTACCCTTAATTAGCACATTCCTTAGATAATATCACCACCTTTAACACCTCTTTGTCCTTTTGTCTGTGACATCTTTTGGTTATCTCCACCTATCACTGGCCCTCTATCCAGCTCTACTTGTCCTGCCCCCCTTAAACCAGCTTATATTTCACCTCTCTTCTATTTTTACTTAGTTCTGTTGAAGGGTCATTTGGACTCGAAACGTTAACTGTGTTCCTCTCTGCAGATACTGCCAGACCTGCTGAGTTTTTCCAGGTATTTTTGTTTTTGTTTTGCATTTCCAGCATCTGCAGTTTTTTGCTTTTATGCTGATCTCTTCCTCTATTGTAAATACTGACACAAAGTAGTTATTCAACATCTCTGCAATTTCCATATTTGCATTGGCAATATCACCATTATCAATTGTCAATGGGCATACAGTGCTCTTGGCCACTCTCCTTTTCCTAATAAAACAGTAATTGTGACAATTTTAATATTCCTTGCAAGATTCTTTTCATACCTTTTTTTGTAGTTCTTATGATGTGCTGAAACATGGGGAAAGTTTCAGATGAGTAAAGGTGTAAGCCAATGTGGAATACACACTCATGGGTCATGCCACAGCCATAGAGTTAAGGTGGCTTTAGTGAAGGGAAAGCAGTCAGTGCAATTGAGCCAGGTTTCATTGGCAAACTCAGCTAGAGATAAGGTGTGAATGTAGGAGCCTAGCTCAAGAGAGCATTCTATAACTGGCCTGTGAAAATTCATTCTGGTAGCTGGAGTCCTGCCAAGGGAATTGAGGGCAGAAAGTAGAAAGGGAGATAAGAAAGAAGCTGGAAAAAATGATCCCTAAGTACTGCGTGAGTGAGGTGTGCACAGGGAAAGGAGTATTGCAGTTTACATGACTGCAAGAAAATTGGCTGCAATGGTTATGCTGGGGGGTTCCCTAGGTAGGAGCAAAAAGCTGTGAACCTAGCCAAAGGAGTCTCAAGTCTGGAATAACATCAGGATAAGGGTCAATAGGAAGGTATCAGTGAATGGGTAAAAGGATGAAGCTTTGGGAGAGGAGTGTGCAAAGGGGCAAGTTCACAGTGAATTGTTCAAAAAAGGGTGTACAGCCCAGCAACTACAGGCAAGTATAATTTTAGCAGTATTGAATTTTTTAGAAACAATGACTTGGGCCAAAATCACTTGGGCAAATGCAGGTAATTAAGAGCCAGCATGGATTTGTTATGAACAAAGTTGTATTCAACTAATCTGCTTGAGAATTTTTAATGAGATAACAGATGGATGAGGGCATGCTCTTGATGTGGTGTACATGACTTCCAAAAGGTATTTGATTAAAATGTCACACAACAGACTTGTGAGCAAAGTTATAGCCCATGGAATAAAAGGGACAGTAACAAGATAAATATGAAATTGGCCGAGTATCAGGAAACAGTAGTGGTAAATGGTTGCTTTTCGGACTAGAAGAAAGTTTACAGTGCAGATCCACAGGGGTTGGTGTTAGCACCCCTGCTCTTCCTGATCTAGATTAATGGCCGAGACCTTGGTGTTTAGGGCACAATTTCAAAATTTGTAGACAACACAGCTTTTAAGCATTGTGAACATACAGATTAGTGGACTAGGCGGTCAAGTGGCAAATCAAATTTAATGCAGAGAAACACAGTGTGATTCATTTTGGTAGGATAAATGTGGAGCGACAATATAAAATAAAGGATACAATTTTAAAGGGAATGCAGGTACAGAAGGGCCTGGGGCAATATTTGCATACAAATCATTGAAAGGTACAGGGCAAGTTGAAAAGGTGGTTAATAACACATACAGGATCCTGGGCTTTATAAATAGAAGCATAGAGTGCAAAAGCAAGGCATAGAGTACAAAGGCACTCTGAAGAGTCACACCGACTTGAAACGTTAATCCTCTTACTCTCTCCACAGATGCTCCAGACTTGCTGAGTTTTCCCAGAATTTTCTGTTTTATTTCAGGTTTCCAGCATTCGCAGTATTTTGCAGTTATTTTAGAAGTTATAAACTTTTATAAAACACTGGTTCAGCCTCAGTTAGAATACTACGTCCAGTGCTGGGCACCAGACTTTAGGAAGGATGTAAAGACATTAGAGAGGGGGCAGAAAAGTTTCACGAGAATGGTTCCAGAGGTGAGGAACTTCAGTGACATTGATTGGAGAAGCTGGGGTTGCCCCCCTTGGATGATAAAGAAGAGAAGAAATATGATAAGAGGTATTCAAAATCATGAGGGGTCTGGACTGAGTAGATATGGAGAAGCTGTTCCCCTAAGTGGGAGGATCAAGAACCTGAGGGCCCAGATTTAAGGCAATTGGCAAAAGAAGCGATTACAACAATAGGAATTTTTTTTTTAATGCAGTGAATGGTTAGGATCTGGAATGAACTGGCTAAGTGTGTGGTAGAGGCAGATCCAATCATGACATTCAAAAGGGAATTGGATCATTATCTGAAAATGAAAAAAAGTGTAGGTCTATGGGGAAAAAGGAGGCAGAGGGAGCCTTGTAGAGAGCCAGCATGCATATGATGGGCAGAATCGTCTCCTCCTGTGCTGCAATTATTCTACAATTCTAGAAACGGGAAGGGTGACAGAGTGGGACTGAAAGGCAGTGCAGCTCTGGTGCAGAATAACAAGGAATGAGCAGACACGGAGAGCCATGGAGAGACACAGAATAGTAATGTATAAACAAAGTGTGAAATTATTCTTCAAATAATTACTTCATTGTAGTAGTTAAGAGTTTGAAGCTGCCTGATATATGGGTCAAATCATGGTGTAATTTAATGTGAAAAGGCAGAAGAGAATGTATGATTTAGGTAAAAATCTGCCATCAGGCAAATGAGTAGCCAGATGAACTTTAGAATGGATAAATTTAGGATGACTCACCATTCCACAAATGGTACACTGCTGAGGGCAATGGGCATTAGTACCTCAACATTTAACACGTCCAGACACCAAGCAGCAGTTATTAAAAAAGCAAATTAAATGTTGAATTACACTGCTGGAAAAGTGGAGGACTAGTCAGTGAAAATCATGCTAAAATTATATTGGGTTTTGGTCAGATCACAATGAGTACTATATTCAGCTTAAGCAACTGAGACTTGAAGGACACATTCAAGATATGTCAAAAAAGGAGTCGCAATGCTAATCCCTTAGTAATGAGGAAAGACTGTGAAGTACTCAGCTTTCCAGTGTTGAAAATAAGTGACCTTGAAGCCACTTCAAAAGAACTTAAGAGAGTAAATGGTACGCAAGACAGAAAAGGTAAACCCCGAAAACTAATTCAAATCAAACCATTCTACAAAGATAAAATGACATATTCTGACTGAAAAAAAATGCCAACTTAAGACTGATGCCAGAAACGTTTCTCCAGAGTGAAGAATATATGGGGCTAGTTTGCTCAGTTGACTAGATGACTAGTGTGGCGAAGAATAATGCCAACTGTGCATCCTTGTACCAGCTGAGGCAGTTCTTGGGGCCTTCCTCCTCGCAATGCCCCAAAGTGATATAGCAACTCAATGAGGAGGGAGAATGAAGAGAGGGAGAGAAAATATATGAAATGGAAAAAGTAGAATTGCAGGGACAACCAGTTGAAATCATTAGCAGTTCAATTCTGTGATAAAGGATTTCCTGCCCCCAAACTCTCTTCTGGTTTTCTGGTTGGATGAAGAATAGCTGAGTTAGTCTCCTCGACAGTATCTTTCTCATGCTGGGTGGTTTGGGCTCATTCCTTTGAAATGCACCTCATGTATTTCTATTTCCATTTCTGTTTGCTGGTCAGCTTAGTTATGATCAGGAACTCAATGAACAGGAAGCTGCAGATGTAAACCTGCACCCTATTCCTTTGTGCACTGCCACAAAGAAATCAACTCGCTGTACCACTAACTGAACTTACAACTTCAATTGGAAAAGAAAAACTAAACACCTAAGTTTCTTGGACCATCCAATCAGGTTTTGTAAAACCTTATAAACAAATTAGGAAGTAAATAACTCAGCCAATTACACAAACCATTCATGTTTGTAATGAATTTCCAACAGTGTTGCACTTTCTTTCTATGAGCAAATTTAAATATTATAGGGGCTAATACTATCTCTTCAGAATCAATTCGATCAAACAGCCTCAAGAAAACAGACACTAACATATGGAAATATTACAATTAAATACTAATTCTATGGAAGGCTAGGCACAGTTAGAGAAATGTCATTAAATGTATCAACGTACAATTTGTGATTAACTTTTCTGTAACTTGAGACTTTCTAGTTCAATAAAGAACACATTTAAGCAACATATATATGTATATATATATATATATATATATAATGTGTGTAAAAATAGAAGTGCAGTATACAGTAGAGGGCCTTCTCATGCTACAGTTTCCTTTACCAAGCTCTCCCTCCTCATGATTTCATGCGTTTTCTGAACTAGTAGCTTGATATTCAAAAAGTGAACCTCAGATAATATCATGATTCATACTCCAGTCTCACAGTTGAACAAATGCAGTGCTATAGGTTAATTCTTTAATTTAATCTAGATTATTTCTAGCTTTCCTCATTCTATATGCACACCTTCCTCTTCCCAATTCTTGACTATTTTTATTACTAGTTCTATCTTCTGCTTGGTTTAACAAATTGTGCCGTACTTGGCTTAATGCTTCCCACTCCTGCGTAAAATACTTTGCATCCTATTCTTTACTGCTTATTGATGTAAATTTGCCTTTATGCTCCATATTGAAGGTCCCCTATTTTTTATGTTTTTCATATAAAATGGCCATTTTGTCAAATGTTAAAGGTTTACTAATAATCTATCTTTGCTGTACAAATAGTACTTACCCCATTGACAGAAGGCCGCCTGAAATGGTATGATTGTTTTTCTATCACATTAATACAAATTAAGTCGATATCCAAGGTCATACAAGCTACCTGTTGAGAAATAAATTGTCACAAAAATATTTGATAAAAATGAGGTCCAACATAGTAAGTTATACTTAATGAAAACAGGATTTTCTCAGTTCTGCCATATTTAGAGAAATTACTTTATGGGAATTGGAATGAAGAGGATAGCACTAGGAATGATCAGCTTTTAAAAAAATAAAAATTACTATTTCATCCCTGGAGAAATGGAACAAAATTGTCATTCTTTACATTGCTATTTCTCTTTTACTTTTCACTACATTTCTCACACATTTACTTGGGTTGTTGATTTATCTACTGTCAACCCCTTCTTACTCATTAGTTGTCTCTCTGCATGGGATACCACATATTTCATTAATGATGCATTTAATTTCTGTCAAATCAAGGGTATGCAGCATGATAGCAATGAAGATGGTTCAATGGGATCAGACAAGATCACACTGGGCTGCGAACCTGCTGGATCATGTATACGAGAGGGAGGGAGAGCGCAAAGAGAGAAGGGGAAAGCATGGATTAGAGGAGTAAAGGTAGGAGGGGAGATGATGCCTGGTATATGAGGGGCAGTGGCGCAGGGAGCCAGGGTTTGGAATTACTTAAGATGGGTCAGGAGAATTGGATTATGTGGTTTCAGACTACTTTGAAAGGCAAAGGTTGGGAATGAGTGGTGGCTTGTGGGATGTAGAAAATGAAGGGGAGGAACAGGTATTGGGTACAATCAATCATCCATGTGAGGGAGAGGGTGTCATGTGCACCCAATTGCTTGGAGGGGGTAGCAGTAGGGGAGGAGTGTGCAGTTGCAGGTGTCTGTGACATTATCCTGGATTCACACTGCTGGGGAATAGAGTAATTGGGATGCATAAGCACTCAAGGGAAAAATGGGGCATTCACGGGTACTATCAAGTGCAAACCAATATCTGGGAGCTCAGTAGCACAGACAGATAGACTGGACATCAGATGGAGTAATCTGCTTTGGTCACCTTGACAAAAGATTCATAGAATATGTAGAGGCCTGTAAAGTTGCAGTGCCCTGGCATATAAATTGTACAGAAGGTGACAAGCATGTAGAGATGCTGCAAATTGAGAAAGGAAAAGTAAGTTAGCCTGAGGAACCCAAAGGAGGAGGCCTGGATGTGGATTGTTGAAGGTGGTAAAGTGGAAAGGAACGTTTTGTGAATACTTGAATCTTTTTACAAGTTTATGAATTTTGTTTAAGGGATTTGATTGGCAACCATTCTTCAGCTTTATTTTCCAATGAATGATTCTTCTTCATTTAATAGTTAGCTTTGGTTTGAAAAGAAAACACAATGATCATCTCAAACATGTCAATCAGCTGGCAACAGACCTATTTCAGTTGCCCTATGAACGCATTGAACATTTCACTTTGTCATATAAACCAGATGCATAAAATTAACATGTGTACAAAAATAGCAATATAAAAAATAGAAAATCTTAAGCAACGTAGTATAATTATTCTATATCCATACAAGGTAATTTTTAACAAGGGTAAATAATTGATTTGACAGTCCCAAAAATATAACTCATACTTGCAGAATGTAGGGAAATGCATATATCTATATTATTCATAGACATGGCTAATTACCAATAGTATTTCTAGTCAACACTTGAAATACTACAGAATTTTAGGAGGCACGATTATACATAGTTTCAATAATTTGAAACTATAGAAGAAATTTTACCTTAGCTTGCCAGGAATCACTCAGTTCCTGGCTGCAAAATGGACAAGAAAATGGATGGACACATCATCAGGTTTCCACTTGTAGCTGAGAAAAATAGTGCTTGCTTTCTATGGTAATAGCACTATGCTAAGTGGCCACCCATTCTTAACAGCACTGAGGACAACACTGTGAGTCCAGCAACAATCTCACTCACATCAGAGGATTTGAGATGGGGGCATACAGCAAGAAGGTGCAGTGGGGAAAATGGCAAGCATTTTTAAAAACTATTACAACATTAGATAACATCTTTGAGGATGGAGTTCTTCTGCTGCTCTTTTCACACAGCACAGCAGCTGGCAATCATTACCAGTGTGGCAGGCCTACGGGATCTACAGCCTTTCATCTGTTTCCAGGATCTAGGCCCTTCCAGTGGGCAGGCCAATGCTAGAAGGACATCCAAGCCTATAAAGATCACCCAAGACAAAAAACATAGTCCGTTTCAGATTGTGGCAGACACGGTCAAGGGGAAGGGGAGACAGGAAATTGGCTATTGTTTTGGAAATTGTTTATTGCATCCAACAGTTTCACTATTGATGCTGAAAAAAATAAAACATTTGTAAATTCTAGATTAGCAGAAGTTGTTTGAAAGGTGGTGTGGGGAACCTTTTTCTTGCCACAGGTCATTCACACAATCAGTCATGGGCCACGGACGCAAAATCAACTTAATTCAGTTTTTTTAAAAAGAGAGAATACAGAAAGGTTCAACTCACCCGCTGTTTTAATGTGATAGCTGAATTTGAATATTATATTGTTAAATATTATATATTGTCCAAAGCAAATTTGTAACATTGATGATAATGCTATTTTGAAGGCACTATTGTCATAGGTCTATATTTTTAGAAATCTTGCTGTGGGTTGGATGAAATTGAGCAAAAGGCTGGATATGGCCCATGGGCCATAGGTTCCCCACCCTTTTTTAAGTCATACTCATGAATTAGACAGAAACTGAAATACATGACAAGATAATTGTTATATCCGTAGATGGATATTTATTAATTATACTCTCTCAAATCTGGTTCACTTACATGAAACAACTTTTCTGTTTTTGGTAACACAGCCACAATGTCATATGACCTGGTATGTGGGGAGGTAGTTCTCTGTAACCAAATAATTGTGTTTTAATTATCAGGACGGAACATTATCTTCGTTCAAATGAAATTTCAACAAATAAAAATAAAACTGGAATATGACGAACAACAGTTTACACTTGTTTGACACTGTTCTGTTAAAGTGCTTGATTTATAGTAAAACTATATTTACTTTTCAGGGGCTACCCCTGTGCCATACAGTAAGTTCGATTTACTCCTGTTTCACATTAACTTCAGTAAGTTAAATGGGACCCTATAATCTTGTTGTGCATTGCGAGATTTGTTTTAATGATATTTCCATGTGACCCATTTGGCGTCTCCTGCTCTCTAACTCTGACTTGCAGCTTCTACCCATGCCCAAACCTCCGCCTTGCGGCTTCTCCTTCTGCCCTACCTGCCTCGCCCCATGACCGACTTCTCCCCGTGTCCAACCCACCCTCACACCGAACCTCCCATGAAGGTGATGAGTGGGTGCATTATATAAAAAAAAACATGGATTATAACAGCCCCAGCTTGGCACTTCATTGGGACCTACATTTTCAGAACCCCAGAGCTCCAACTTCAGATTGGATCTGGATCTTGAACAGGAATGCAGATTCAGGATAGGGAAATGGTGAGAGAGCGAGTCAGGGAGCAGGAAGTTGGGTAACAGGTTGGATGGGCACAGGTTGAGGCTGTAGGGTCGGGGAGAGGGTAGAGGCAAGTTGGGGAGCCAGGGCAGGAGGAAGGCTGCAAGTCGGAGGGTCAGGAACAAAGAGGGCTGCAAGTCAGAGGACCAGGGATGAGAAAGATCTGCCGCATGGAGTGGGACGTTTGGGAAGCAGGATCAGTGACGATGGGATACTGTAAGTCAAAACTTACTTCTTTTATATTTTAAATATAAGTTATTTCATGTAGGAATTTAACATTGTAAAGTATTTCAACTTACAAGGTGTAATGTTTTAATTTTTTCTCTGATAGGTTTTCTTGGACCTTACTTACCTCCAATTTTAACACCGATTCCTATGAAGAACCCAAGTTTCACAAAGTCGTTTCACTCAAAAATTGCGATTTTCAGGAATGCAACCATAATATATAGTAAGTCTTCACAAAAGTTAAAAATAAAAATGGGCATCATGAAAATGTATTTTCAACATGTGCATGAACCCACATTTTAAAAGTGCATTCCAATAACTTAACGCCATCTGTCCTCTACTATTTAGAGCTGTAATTTTCCTGACAGGCTAAATTTTACACGTTTGACAAGTATGTTAATATAATATAAACAATTAAGGGGAAGAATTCCTTTTTTTGCTTTGTATAATAAAAACATAAAACTGTTCTTTTTAATTAGGTTTATAATTTCATTGTCCATCATCCAAACGGAATCCTCCTCAGTTACTCAAAACTGCTTAATGGGGTAAACGTCTACATATACACTAAAGATACTCGGCTCCATTTTTTTGGAAAGTCCCTCAACTCAAAAGTAGCTGTTATTCTTTGCAACTACCTGCCCAATAATGAGAGCTGAATGAGCAGAAAATTGCTGCAGTTAAAGGGTGATAAAAATTGATGCCAAGCCATCTGTGGGCTTCTGCCTCTGTCTTCTAGTGGGGCTGAAACCCTAATGTACCTCATCATTTTCATATATTCCTTCACTTTTACTTTCCATTCTTGCCTCATCCCTCCTCAAACTACAACTCAACCAAGATACTGTGACCTGTGTCATCACCTGTTGCTAGACATGCACTTCATCTTTCTTCAAACTTCATCGTCCCACCATATCGAAGTAAATTAATTTGCTCGACGTCGCTTTGAAACCCATCTGTGGTTTTGTCTCACCATCCTCCATGATCCCCTTCATTAACACACCCCCTTATACACACTCTACTTCTTGCTTATTCCCATGACCTTTGTCCCACAATCAGCAGCTGCCATTTTAGGCCTGCCTTCTAGAATTCCTTCAATTCCTCTTGACTAGTCACCTTCCCCCTTACCTTATTTAAACAAAACCCTCCCTCTGACTAGGATTCAGCTTCTCTCCACTCTCTTCATCTATCAACCCAACCAACACTTACTGTCCCTGACATAATATTCTGAAATGTCTTTTTCATATATTGTGTAATAGAAGTTAATATTTTAAGTAGCTTGGAATAACTGTTGTAAAAAAACATTTGTCTTGGAAATCAAACTCACTGGAGATTAAAAATTAAGCATTGGTACTTACCAGATCATTGCAGTGAGAGGCATCAGAGACAATCACAGTAAGTCTGGTCACAATTTTAATTGGTTTTGATTTCCCCTATTTGACAGAAATTTTATTAAGCTTATCAGTTTAATTATTTCCTATTCTACATGTTAACCATCATGACAAAGTATATTTGTCTTTCAGCCTTAAACATTAATGTTCTGTCATACTTAAGGTTTAAAATATTTGTACAAGTCACCTGCAGCAGCACTGTAAGTTACCCCTTGAGAAAAACGTAGGCACAATCATGAGCTATTATTAGTGTTTAGAATGCATTATTACCCTAATGTTGAGAATTCTTCAAGCTCTAAAAGGTTTAATATGGCTATCATGATCAAAAATCTATCCCTAGACTATCTACTTTAATTACAGTCCATATTTTTTCTCCTAGATTGTTATAAATGTATGAATGTCAAAATCAGACATTTATCTCTACAGATGCTGTCTAACATGCCGAGTATTTCCAGCATTTCCTCTTTTCATTTCAAATCTATTTCAGATTTCCAGCACCTGCAGTATCTTGTTTTTGTATTTCAAATGCTCTTGGTAATGATCTGGTTCTCAGAAACTGAAGCAGGTTGATTAGATTCAGTGCAAGTATGCATCAATATTAGCTCAATCACTTGGGAACCCTGAAACTACACATGCAACTCTTCTAGTAAGGTTCAATGGTTAACAATCGCCATTGGAAATCCTGAACAATTTCACTATCTTTAACAAAAGGAGTTGTGCCTAGTTTTAGGGCTCTGGATGAGAATCGTTCACTAGGAAAATTTACTGAACCAGTAGGGAAGCTGCAGTAATGAAAACAGAAACAACAGTTTGGAATGATGAAATACTCTTTGCAATCACATATAAATATATTCATGTAAAGCATTAACAAATTCATTATTACAGAACCTAGTCTCAAGCCAATATCTATATACATATATATGCTGAAAACACCTGGCAAACCAAAGAATTAAGAAATACACCCCAACTCAATTCAAAAATGTGAAGTCAGAGATCATTGAAATGCATTTGCATAGAAATATCAAAAATGATGAAAATCTGATTTAAAAAATGGAATTTATGCATAACCAGATTAATGGAAGATATTGTCTATAGTTCTTGTTTATAATTATTTATATGAAAATGTGCATACAACTACCCACTTTATACTGTTCCTTGTAATAAAACTATGGAAAAGGTGAAGGATAATGATTTAACAGAAAAAAACAACAATTGTCACATTAATTGAATAGGAACTGTGAAGACAGTTCCAACATAAAAGACAGAAAAAGTTACACTGATTACACAATAACACCATGGCATCATTAATAAATTTTTGCACAGTACTCAAATATTGTGTAATAAAAATACAATGCCATTGTCTATTCCATGATTGCAGTGGTTCTTAATGTCTTGTCTGCAGATCACTGATGGTCCATGGGAGTCCTCCAGGTTGCCCATGGGCTGGTTCAAAATGCAAGTTAACGACGTGCAACGCCATGATCAAGGCCATATGAGGGGTTAGGCCAGAACCCTCATTCCCACCATTTGGTAATATCACACGATCACATGCAGGGTGCAATTGTCAAAAACACAAACAATAATGTGATTTTACAAGCAAGATTATGTTACTGTTACAACACACAATTGCGAGATTAAATTTTCAACACATGTGGGTCTGAAAACAAAGAACAGCAGCCTATCAGGAGAATGAAGTTATGGAGCTTGGTACCAACATCACCTCATTGGTGTCTCATCAAAAGCAGCAGCGTACTTCCCATTAGCTCTGATGAGATTTTTTGCTGTGGCAAGTCAATGCAGGAGGGGTGAGACTGGCAGGTGGTCCGCGGGGTCTTTTGCCCTACCTGAGTGGTCTGCGGTTGAAAAGATTGAGAACCACTGCACGATAGTAGGCATAACAGGAACTAAGATTATACTTCCCAAAATGTACTGTACACTGAAAACATATATTGTGAACTTCTTTTAAGTACGTACCTGCACAATAGGTGGAGATGGGAAAAGTTCTGTAACAGATATTGGTTTGGCAATTTCCTGGAAAACATTTTATTGTTGTAATAAATGCCAAACAAAAAAGGTTTTTTTGAATTAGAATACACAATTTGCACTTCTGTTATCTCACTGATGGTCAAAATGTAAATGTTTATAACACATCTGAAATTGTATGTTAATAAATTCAGACAAATACAATAAATTCTAGCATATAATTCAAGGTATTCATTGCAATAAAATTTTACTCAGTAATGTAATCATGGAATGCAACAACTTGCATTTATAATAAATTTCACTATCAAAAACTTAATTATGTTCAAAAAGAGATTTCTCAAAGTTTTTCACTTTGTACTCATCAAGGCAGCTCATAAGAAATACCAACAGGGGAACAACAATTTACAGTGCATGAGAAGAGAGTGGCTTGGCAGTTAACTGTTTCCAGCTACATTCTGCATGGCAACACCTCTACCAATCAGAGTCCACTTGCCAACTAATCAGACTCTTCTCTTGCAGTATAAACTGCTGGTATTTCTTGCAAGCTGTTCTGATGAGTGCAAGACGATAAGCTTGGGTAGCATATCTCTTTGTTCAGTAATACTTCAGTATGTATTGCTAAACAACTACTTAATTCTGTCCCTTCCTATATTAATGTAGTTATTAAGTAACATATTTATTACTTAAAGGTGGCAATAAGAGGCCAGAAGCCAGATGCCAAGTGACTAGGAATTGCATGGTGACAAGGAGGAGGACTTGGAAGTAGAACATTTCAGAGTTGGAAGAGCAGTAGATTGTTTAAATGAACCAGAGTCTTCAAAAGACCAAATGTAGAAGCATTAAGATGGGTCAGGGAGGTGTGGATGGAGGTTATAATAATGGTGGATGGTGAACCACCTTTATCTCAGTTGTTTGGTGCAATTCCTGAAACTTGGACAGCTTTTTATTTATAAAGAAAGATAAACTCACAGCTCAGGGAAGATTGCTTTGTTGCCAAGCCCAAACTTCAGGATACAAAAGCAAAATACTGTGGATGCTAGAAATTTGAAATAAAAACCGAAAAAACTGGAAATACTCAGATCAAGCAGCAGTGTGGAGACAGGACATGCACTTAACGTTTCAGGAGGATGACCTTTCATCAGAACTGGGCTTCACGATGGTTGAGAATTCTGATGACAGGTAATCAGCCATATTTGGGAGGCTTTTGGAGTGATCAGAGA
Organism: Carcharodon carcharias; assembly: GCF_017639515.1. Lineage (NCBI taxonomy): Eukaryota > Metazoa > Chordata > Chondrichthyes > Lamniformes > Lamnidae > Carcharodon > Carcharodon carcharias. Next base: position 62,022,354 of record NC_054483.1, on the reverse strand, counting down.
GGAATAGGTAAGTCAATGTGAATTTTACAATGTATTTCAAAACTGGCTAATTTTGGTGTTTATTTTGCTGTAAATTTTATTACTCTTTCAACATTAAAGACAACATTTACTCTGTGTACTATGTTCTACTCTTGATTGGTGATGTGCAAAAGCAGTGCCAGCTTTTCTTTAGAGATGTTATTGACTGCTTTTGTGGTAGTTGCCGATTGTTCAGTTTTCAGCGATTTTAAACTTTTTTTAAAAAACGAATGCAAAATCACCATGGCTAAAAGACAAAGGACAGACACTAAACGATAGAAAGGATAATTAGACTAAATAAACCAATTTGAATTGGGACATTAATAAAGCTTCCATACCTGCCTTTTTCCTTGAAATTCAGCCACATGGTTAATTGCAACTGTTGAATAACCAACTAAGGGACAGAAAAAATAAATCATTGATAATGCTCATGCTGCAGCAGTACAGCAGCATATAATTATTTGTGTCCTTTCATCCACGTTCTTACTTTAAAAATATATTTATTCATTCATGGGATGTGCACGTCGCTGGCTAGGCCAGCTTTTATTGTCCATCCCTAAGTTGTAGGAACACCCAAGGTGCTGTTAGGGAGGGAATTTCAGGATTTAGACCCAGCAGTGAAGGAACGGTGATATGTTTCCAAGTCAGGCTGGTATGTGGCTTGGAGGGGAACTTGCAGGTGGTGGTGTTCTCATACATCTGCTGCCCATATCCTTCTAGGTGGTGCTGTCAAAGGCACCTTGGTGAGTTGGCACAGTGCATCTTGAAGACAGTACACACTGACACTGTGCATTGGTGATGGAAGGAATGAATGAAGAAAATGGTGGGATGGGATGCCAGTCAAGCAGGTTTTATCCTGGATGGTATCAAGCTTCTTGCATGTTGTTGGAGTTGGACTCATTCAAGCAAGTGGAGAATCATTCTATCACACTCATGGCATGTGCATTGTAGATGGTGGCCAGGCTTTGGGGAGTCAAGTTACTTGCTGCTGAATTCCCAGCCTCTGACCTGCTCATGTAGCCACAGTATTTATATGGCTGGTCCAGTTCAGTTTTGGGGTCAATGGTAACCCCAGGATGTTTATAGTGGGGGATTCAGCAATGGCAATGCCATAAAATGTCAAGGGGAGAGGCTAGATTCTCTCTTGTTGGTGACAGTCATTGCCAGCCGCTTGTGTGGTAAGTAACATCGCTGCCACACATCAGCCCAAACCTGAATATTGCCTAGGCCTTGCTGCATAGTGACATGACCTGCTTCTGTATTTGAATTGCAAATGGGATTAAACATTGTGCAATCAGCCGCAAACATCCGCCACCTCTGACCTTATGATGGAAGGAAGGTCATTGAAAAAGCAGCTGAAGATGTTTGGACTCAGGATATTGCCGAGGAATTCTTCCTGCAATGTTCTGAGGCTGAGATGATTGATCTCCAACAACCACAACCATCTTCCTTTGTGCTAGGTATGACTCCAACCAGTGGAGAATTTCCCCCCATTCCCACTGACTTCAGTCGTGCTAGGGCTCCTTAATGCCACACATGGTCAAATACTGCCTTGATGTCAAGGGCAGTCAATCTCACCTCACCTCTAGAGTTCAGCTTCTTTGCCCATATTATGACCAAGGCTGTAATGAGGTCAAGAGCTGAGTGGCCTTGGTGGAACCCAAACTGAGCAATAACGAGGTTACTGTGAAGCAAGTGCCGCTTGATAGCGCTGTCAACGATACACTCTATCACTTTACTGGTGATCAAGAGTGGACTGATGGGGTGGTAACTGGTCAGGTTGGATTTGTCCTGCTTTTTATGGACAGGATGAACCTGGGCAATATTCCACACTGCCAGGTACATGGCAGTAGTATGGCTGTACTGGAGCAGCTTGGCGAGGGGTGCAGCTAGTTCTGGAGCATGAGTCTTCAGTACTATTGCTGAATTATTGTCCGGGCCCAGGGCCTTTGCAGCGTCCAGTGCCTTCAGTCATTTGCTGATATCATGCGGAGTGAATTTTATTGGCCGAATCAGCATCTGTGATGCTATGGAGGCCGAGATGGATCATCAATCTAGCATGCAGTTGGGTTTAAAATGGTTTTAAGTGCTTCAGCCTTATCTTTTGCACTGATGTACTGGGCTCCCCCATCGAGGATGGGGATATTTGTGGAGCCTCCTTTGCTTGTTAACTGCTTCACTGTCAACCATCATTCACATGGTTATGTCCTGTCCCACCAACAGGACAGACCCACCAGAAGTGGTATGCAGTCGGGACAGAGTTGCCCGGGGAGTCCTCGACATTGGCTCTGGGCCTCAGGAAGCCTCGTAGCATTAGGTCAAACGTGGGCAAGGAAATCTCACGCTGAATACCACCTCCCGCTCCCTTCAGTTGATGAATCAGTACTCCTCCATGTTGAACATCAATTGGGGGAAGCAGTGAGGGTGGCAAGTACACAATGTACTCTGGGTGGGGAACATCAAAGTTCATCACCAAGGGTGGCTAGGTAGCACCACTACTGACCAAGCTAGCCGAGTCCTAAAGGACATAGCTGCTAGACTGGGTCAGTGGTTTGTTAACTGCTTCACTGTCAACCATCATTCACATCTGGATGTGATGGATTTCTCTTGTTGGCTCTTCACCACCTGCCACTGACCCAGTCTAGCAGCTATGTCCTTTACCTAGCCACCCTTGGTGACGAACTTTGATGTTTCCCACCCAGAGTACATTGTGTCCTTGCCACCCTCACTGCTTCCCCCAATTGATGTTCAACATGGAGGAGTACTGATTCATCAACTGAAGAGAGTGGGAGGTGGTATTCAGCTTGGGATTTCCTTGCCCATGTTTGACCTAATGCTACGAGGCTTCCTGAGGCCCAGAGTCAATGTCGAGGGCTGCCCGGGCAACTCCGTCCCGACTGCATACCACTTCTGGTGGGTCTGTCCTGTTGGTGGGACAGGACATAACCATGGATGGTGATAGTGATGTCTGGGACATATTCATGCTCATTGCATCATATGCTGCAGACAATGTCAGGCTCTTGCTGGACAAGCCTGTGGGACAGCTCCCCCAGCTCTGGCACAAGCCCCAATATATTAATAAGGAAACTTTTGCAGGATTGACATGGCTGGGCTCGCAATTTCATTCCTTTTATAATTTTCATAGCAATTAATATTGGGCCATAGCTTCCGTCAAATGGCAATCACAATTGGATTTCCACTTCATTCAATGCAGCAGCCCCTTTCTTGCCCACCTTCCGACTCAGGCTGGATAAGAAAGACGCAGTGCAGCGGGTTCCCGAGAACAGGTGAACTGAAGGTAAGGAAGGCATGCCCCGTTTTACAGTACTAGCTTCAGAAAAGCAGGTAGGTTAGATCAACTGATTCCTCCTTCTAAGCAGTGTACTTAAAATTACTCATTTACTGCCAACTTGAGCTGTACTATTACTGGTGAAAAAATAGTCTAAGTAGGGTGCAAAAGAAGACTCTATCCCCACACAAGTGTGAGATGAGCAGGCATGGACAGGATATGGTAAAGTTAACTAGCTTTATTGAACTTTTTACCCAGCAAGTGATTCAAGTTGACCCACAGGTCACTGGAAGGCAAATGGGACTTTTTTTTCCTATTCTTTCATGGTTGTGAGCTTTGCTGGCAAGGCCAAAATTTGTTGCCCCTCAGGCGTTGGTGGGGGCGAGCTGGCTTCCTGGACCGCTGCAGTCCACTTGGTGTAGGTATACTCAGTGTTGATAGGAAAGGAGTCCAAGGATTTTGACCCAGTGGCAGCAAAGGATCAATGACATAGTTCCAATTCAGGCTGGCATGTGGGTTGGAAGGGAACTTGTAGGTAGTGGTGTTCCCATGCATCTGCTGCCCTTGTCCTTCTAGGTGGTGGAGGTCACAGATTTGGAAGGTGCTGTCAAAGAAGGTTTGGTGAGCTGCTGCACAGCATCTTGTATTTGGCGCACACTGTTACTATTGTATGTTGGTGGTTGAAGGAGTGAATGATTAAGACGAATGAAATGTCGATCAAGAAAGCTGCCTTGTCTTGGGTGCTATCAAGCTTCAAGTGTTTAAGACACACTTGACTTGTGCCTTGCAGGCGGTGGACAAGCTTTGGGATATGAGGAGGTGAGTTACTCGCTGCAAAAGTTCTAGACTCTGAACTGCTATTTTAGGCACAGTATGTCTGTGGCTGGTTCATTAAGTCTCTGGTCAATGGTAACCTCCAGGATGTTGATGCTAGAGGGATTCAGTGATGGTAATGCCATTGAATGTCATGGGAAGGTGGTCACTTGTGTAGTGCGAAAGCTATTTATCAGTCCAAGCCTGAATGTTGCCTTGCTGCAGACACAGGCTGCTTCCATATCTGAAGAGTCATAAGTAGTATGAACATTGTGCAATCAGCAGCCAAAATCCCTACTTGTAACCTTATGATGGATGGAAGATCATTATGAAAACAACTGAAGATGGTTGGGCCTAGGAAATACCCCAAGAAACTCCTACAGTGATATCTTGGGGTCGAGATGATTAGCTTCCAACAATCACAACCACCTTCCTGTGTGTTACGTACATCACAAACCAGTTGAGAGTTTTCATTCCGAGTTCAGTTTTGCTAGGGCTCCTCGATGCCACAATCGGTCAAATGTTGCCTTGACATCAAGGGCAATTACTCTCACCTCGTCAGTTCAGCTCTTTTGTCCACATTTGGACCAAGGCTGTAATGAGGTCAGGAGGCAAGTGGCCTTGATGGAATCCAAACTGAGCAACATTGAACAGGTTACTCTTGTATAAATACGGCTCGATAGCACTGTCGACAACACCTTCTGTCACTCGACGATTGAGAGCAGTCTGGTGTAATTGGTCAAACTGTTTGTCGTGGATGGTAGACAGGATGCACCTCGGCAATTTTCCATATAGATGTCAGTGCTGTTGCTGTTCTGGAACAGTTTGGCTAGTAGCACACAACTAATTCGGGAGCACAAGTCTTCAGTACTACTGCCAGGTGTTGTTAAGTCTTTTAGGTTGTTGGCCTTTGCCATATCCAGTACCTTCAGCAATTTCTCGATTGATAGCAGAAGTTTTCCGGCACTGGTCCTAAGTCATGGAAAATTGTTTGAATGAGGATTTTTGATGGCAGCAATGTTCAGCAGTTTAGAGAGCTCTAGAGTAGGGTGTATTGAATGTTGTTGTGTACGAGCTTAAATTGGAGATGTTTTTTCCCAGGCTAGGAAAGGGCATCAATTCTGAATTCTATGCTATTCACTCAATGTGACACGTGGGTCCACTACTAAAGGACGAAAAGCAGTTTGTCGCAATTCATAAAAGGGCACTAAAAAAAAGACACTCCAATTAAAAGACGAAGTTTGCACTCCTGGGACATCCAACTAGTCAACTTAACTTAGGAGCAGAAATAATACTCACGATGCGCCGCGGTTTCTATTAGACTTTGCAATCTCTTTCTGTCGGCGGTGTTGACGATGTTTAAATCTACGAAAAGCGTCATGCTTTCACAATGTGACGGGAAGTGTCCGCTCTTCCAGAGGCTCGGTGGATAAATGCTTGCCGCTCGCACAGGGCCCCGCACAAAGCCGCCAACCCCCTCCCCCTCACTTTAAACCAAAGAGCAACAAACTCGAAATAAAAATTGGAAATGCTGGAGAAGTTCGGTAATTTTGTGAAGCATTTGGGGAAAAAGAAACCCAGTTTAGAGTTTAAGGTCGGCGACTTCTCCTCAAAACGAACTCAATCTGAGATAAAAACAAAAAAACTGCGGATGCTGGAAATCCAAAACAAAAACAGAATTACCTGGGAAAACTCAGCAGGTCTGGCAGCATCGGCGGAGAAGAAAAGAGTTGACGTTTCGAGTCCTCATGACCAATCTGAGCCCGAGCCGGGGGATTAGACTACAATTCCCAGACTCCCCTCCAGCTTCTCTCCGACTCGTTTCGATATCCTTAATAATAACAGGAACAAAATGCTCTCTCCTCGTATTCTCGCCAGCAGCTCACCTCAGGCTGATTTTGCCACTATCCGTGAGAAAAACACGCAACTCGCTCAAGCCAGGGGGGGAGCCTTTACGCAGTCGCATTTGCCACTACCCGTGATGCCCCGGGTCGCTGGCGGTTCACCATTGGTGGAATTTGAAAACTGGGGCGCGCGGTGGGAGCGTTAATCCAGGAGGGCGCGCGCGCGGTGGCGATTGGAGCAGCCGAATCCGGGCGCTTGGGTTCAGTGTGCCCCGGTGGTCAAATTTGTATGGTCCAGGCTGGTTACCCCCGTTTCTGAACTGCGGGGCTCGTTGTCGTCTGGGTTGCACCAGCGCCAATCTGCAGCACGGAGAGCCGGTCCCCGTAATCCAGGTAAACCCAGTGCTGTGGGGCTCTCCCTCCCGGGGAGAAGAGTGACTTCTTCTCCTGTACGGGGGAGCCAGATTGCCGGACATCACGAACAAGTCTGACCCGAGGGTCCTTGTGTTAACGCTCGCTCCGCGCCTGAGCTCTGTCCTTGTACGCTGTCCATGTTATTCGATCTTCCTTCTGGGGGCTTTGCGGCCTCTGTTCTGACTAATTTTTCCGAGCCTCTTCCCTTGCGCATTCCTCTAGTCCTTTCCGCATGAATTTGGCTTCCCTCTTAAGGCATCGGTGCTCGTCCCGTCAACCATTGATTGTGGTAACACGTTCCCTGTTTCAGATGCGCTCTCTTTGGGTGAAATGGTTTCTGCTGAACTCTGACTACCATATTATGTCTCCTAGTTTGCAAATATCTTAGGATTATGTTCTCATTCACTGATTTGTTGCTTTGGGACATTGCTATGTGCAAATTAGTTCTGGTGCTTGTCTACATAACCGTGGTTGCATTCAGAGCTAATTCAATGGCTGTACGCTATACTGGAGATTGGGATATGATTACATATGTGAGATTTTTCTCACTATTTTTAGTCAAGATTGTATTTTGTAGGCTTGATCTTTATTATTTTAGCTATTTGCAGGATTTGTTCTGACTAAAGATTATCTCTAGATTATCTCAATGCCTCTTGTATATAGATTTGACCTGGCGATTATTGGCGTAACATGGAAGTGATTTCAATGACGTATTTTATTAGGTTCGTCCAACAACAACTATGGCGCTTCACAGGCGTATTGTATGCAATGTATGACATCGAACCACGTAAGGAAACATCAGGTCAGATTATGATCCCCATAGCGAGAGGGTGAATTTAAACTTTCAGGGAATAGCTGAAGGCAAAGCAAAGTTACTTGTTTTAGGGCTTTACAAACTAAGAGCAATATTGTCTATCTTTCAATAGGCAACTTCTACTGTAACGACAGAACAGAACTTTTCCCTTTTTACTTTTAACACAACTGAAAATCCGCTTCAGTTATATTTTATATTGTCCTTGAAGTAGGCATTCAGTTATCGGGAAACCTGTTATTTTTGTGAAGTTATCCGCTTTGGTAGGGAAAAACAGAAATGCAGAGTATTTCCTAAATGGGGAGAGATTGGGAAGTGTTGATGTCCAAAGAGACCTGGGTGTCCTTGTTCATGAATTACTGAAAGCTAACAGGCAGGTGCAGCAAGTAACTAGAAAAACAAAAGGTGTGTTGGCCTTTATTGCAAGAATATTTGAGTACATGAGGAAAGATGTCTTGCTGCAATTGTATGGAGTCTTGGTGAGACCGCACCTGGAGTATTGCTTAGAGTTTTGGTCTCCTTACTGAAGGAAGGATACACTGCCACAGAGGGTCTGCAACACAGGTTCACCAGATTGATCCCTGGAATGGCGGGATTGACCAATGAGGAGAAATTGAGAAGACTGGGCCTGTATTCTCTAGGGTTCAGAAGAATGAGGTGATCTCATTGAAACAGACAAAATTCTTACTGCTGGATAGGGTAGATGCAGGAAGTTTCCTTTGGTTTGGGGGTTGGATCTCAGAATAACGGGTAATCCATTTAGGATTGAGATGAGGAGGAATTTCTTCATTCAGAGGGTAATGGGTCTTTGAAATTCTCTATCCCCGAGGACTATGTTCAAGGCATAGATCAGGCATCAAGAGACATGGGAATAATGCAGTAAAATGGCGTTTGAGGTAGAAGATCAACCATCATCTAGTTGAAGGGTGGAGCAGGCTTGAAGAACCAAATGGCCTACCCCTGCTCCTATTTCACGTGTTCCTATGTTCCTATCTTTTGCCATATATCTGAATAATTACCTTTTAAACCGTACTCTGTTTTGGGGCCAGCTTTCTATGCATTCTGCTGCTTGTCCCCTGACTCCCATGTTCTGCCCTTTGAGTCTACTAGTGGCATCTTGGCTTATTCGAAATCCAAATATAGTTTGGACAATTTTCTGAAGAGAAAAGTTGTAGGTCCTTAGGGAAAATGTATCGGGGATAGCACTTGCAGAGAGTTGGCACGGACGCAAGAAGCTGAATATCCTCCTTTGCTGTTACTATTCTATGACTCTGGCCCAAATCTTCAAGTCAACAGTGATGCTGAGGTGATTGCCACTGACTGAAGATAATTGCGACCCTTTTTCCATCCTTGCAGCCGGGTCTTCTTGTCCTAGCTGCATCAGCGATGCTTGAGCACAGCCATGCACCGAAAGCAGTGGCAAAGAGTGGCAGTGGAGGTGGCACGCCCCCTTTTTACAAGATCAGCTGTCATGTTCGGGTAAACTTTTAAATGTCTTAAGGTTTTCAGTGGAGTGTGTGAATCAATGGGTGGATATTCGAGTCGGGTTGGGGGGGGCGGTGGGTGGGTTGGGTTGTGTTAACCAGAGTTACAGCGGGAGAAGGCTAGGGTAAGTGTTGCGCATCTAGACCAAGTCTCCGATCCTGAGCTCAGTGTTGGAGAAATTATGATGTGAGGGGCAGCCCAAATCAGCCATCAGCAGTTTTAACTTCCCGACAATTACCGCACATATGCATGGGTCAGGCCATGTCTCCGATGGGTCCTAAAGTGCAACAGCGGGACGTGTCTCATCATTCGCCGTTGACGTCAGAAGATCCAGCCTATATCTGCAGATCTGTATTTTATCTTTTTGCCTGTTGCTACTTCAAATAATTCATTTAAGATTAGTCAGATATAACCTCTTTGGAATCAGTGCTTTATTATATTTTCAATTTCTAGATGTATCTCTGTTATCCTTTGGTTAAGGATTCCATTATCTTTCCTACCACTGACATTAAGCTAATTGGTCTGTAGTTCTCTGGGCTTGTTTTATCTCTATTTTGTGTATGGTAACTGCATTAGTTGTCCACTAGTCTTCTGGCACTGTTTACTTTTCTAATTCATTTTTGTATATTTCAATGCCTCTGCTATTTCTTCCTGATTTTTAGATATGTGTGGATTCAATGCATTTGGACTAGGGCTTTTATCCTCTTGATTAAATGTTTTTATATTTTGCATTCTGTAAGTTATGCTGATTTACTTTTGCTTGCTCTTCAGGGCTTGTGTACAATACGTACTCATCTCTGCTCTGTTCCTAAAAACTTCTGGTTTGGTATATATGGACTAAAATGTTAATGCATACTCCCTACTCTGTGGCCATCATTTTTTTTTGTTATTAAGTATGAATCAGCTACAAAAACAGATTTTTTATTGGCAGATCAGTGGCATGAATTGACTGCTGTTCCAGCTGCCAGTGAGATCTGAAGCATCAATTTGAAACCTTGTTTGCAATGCTGCTTGGACTAATTCTGAAAGTACAATATTATAAATGGAAAAAAAAAGACTTGCATTTATGTAATGCTTTTCATGACCAGTGGCCCCCTCAAAGTGCTGTGCAGCCAATGAAGTTCCTTTGGAAGTATAGTTACTATTGTAATGTAGGAAAAGTGGCAGCTAATTTGCACTGAACAAACTGTCTCAAACAGCAATATGATAATGACCAGATAATCTATTCTCGTAATGTTGATTGAGGGGTAAATATTGACCAGGACACTGGAGATTGCACTTCATGGCCTCTATTGCATCCACCTGAGAAGGCAGATGGGGCCTCGTATGTGTAATTTACATATCATTTGCATTAAATTTAATGAACAAAGTTGTATTATCACATGATTGATACAAGTCAAGGTACAGAGATCATGTCAATTGAAATAAACCCTGAATTGTATGACATAAGTTCCAAACGTTTCCATATTTGCAGAAAATAGAAACTTTCAGCTAGTTGCATCCAGCATTTATTACACTTCACAACTTCAAGGACTTTTCAACTTTAAAAAAAATAAAATGTAATTTGCCAACAATTGTTTCTCAGCAGAATGGAACCAGTGTTAAACTCTAAGTTGTCGTTTATACAATCGCAAGGAATTGTGAATGACGAACAGGAGATATCTACTGCAGAGGATTTTGAAGACATAAAAAAGGATTTGATCAATGAACTTTGCCAGGAAGAAAGTTCAAATGCGTCACATGTGGTAAATACATAATACAATTTGGCTGCATGTAGCAAGATTGGGACAACATTCAGGCTTGGGCTGATGAGTGGCAAGTAGCATTTGTATCATGCAAGTTCCAGGCAATGACCAATAGGACAGAGTCTAACCACCTCTTCTTGCCATTCAATTGCATTACATCAAATTCCCCATCAAAACCTTGAGGGTCACCATTGACTAGAAGCTTAACTGGACACAAATGTTGTGACTAGTATAGCAGCTCAAAAGTTGGGTATTCCGAACTCAAAATCACTCTGCCATCTTCTAGTCACAATTCAAGAGCGTCATAAAACCCTACCCGATTAGCTGGGTAGGTGAGGCTGCAACAGCACTTGACGTTTGACACCATCCTGAACATAGCAGTCCAAAAGATATGCATCCCACCAACCAGTTTGCCAATCCATTCCCTTCGTGACACACAAGAACACAAAATAGGAGCAGGAGTAAACCAAATGGCCCATCGGGCCTGCTTCACCATTCAATATGGTCGTGGCTGATCTTGGGCTTCAACTTCACTTTCCTGCCCACTCGCCATATCCCTTGATTCCCTGAGGACCAAAAATCTGTCTATCCTAGTCTTAAATGTATTCAATAATTGAGTATCCCCAATCATCTGATGTAGAGCATTCCACAACCTTTTAAGTGAAGTAATTTCTCCTCGTATCTGTCCTAAATAATTGGCCCCTTATCCTGAGACTATGCCCCTGTGTTTTAGACTCCCCAACCAGCAGAAGCAACTTCTCAGCATGCATCCTATCAAACCCCTTCAGAATCTTGTATGTTTCAATAAGATCACCTCTCATACTTCTAAACGCCAGAGAAGATATGTCCAATTTACTCAGCCTCTCATCATAGGACAACCCCCCCTCATTCAGGTGATTCCAGTATATCCTTGAATGTTGAGACCAAAATTTCACACACTGCTCCAGATGTCTTGTCAAAATCCAGTATAACTGTAGCAAGACTTCTTTATTCCTGTATTCCAATCCCCTTGCACTAAAGGCATGCCATTTGCCTTCCTGATTTCTTGCTTTACCTGAATGCTAACTTTTTGGATTCTTTATATGAGTACAGCCAAATTTCTTTGAACATCAATACTTAGAAGTTTCATGCTTTTTTTAAAAAAAAATCACTTTTCTGTTCTTACAACCCAAAGTGAATAACTTCATAGTTCCCTACATTGTGTGCCATGTGTCATCTTGCCCGCTCATCTAACCTATCTGTATCACTTTGTCTTACCTTTCTATCTAGCTTTGTATCATCATCAGCAGACTTGGATACATTACTCTCTGTCTCTTCACCCAAGTCATTAATATAGTTAGTAAAAATCGAGGCCTCAGCACTGATTCTTGCCGCACTTCACTATTCGCTGCCACCAACTTGAAAATGCCCCATTTATGCCCACTCTATTCTTCTTGTCTGTTAACTAATCTATCCATGGTAATATGTCATCCCCAACTCCATGAGCCCTTATCTTGACTATTAACCTTTTGTGTGGCTCCTTATTGAATGCTTTTTGGAAACCAAGATAAACTACATCTACTGGTTCCCCTTTATGTACCTATTAGTTACATCCTCAAAAAGCTCTAAATTTGTTAACATATTGAGTTGTTCTAATCGTACTATGCTTTTCTAAGTGCATTTTTAAAATTTCCTAATAATGGATTCCAGCATTTTCCTCATGACTGATGTTAGGCTAATTGGCCTGTAGTTCACTGTTTTTTCTCTTCCACATACCGTTCTCGAAAAGTGTTGTAACATTTGCCAACTTCCAATCTGATGGAACCGTTTCTGAATCTATGGAATTTTTGAAAATCATAGCTAGCGCATTCAATATCAGTGTAGCTATCTCTTTTAGATCCTTAGGGTGTAAGTCATCAGGCCCTGGGTATTTGTTGGATTTTAGTCCCTTAATATTCTCCAAGATGTTTTCTCTGCTGATATTAATTTCCTTGCTCTTCTTAGCCACTTGTCGTCTGTTTCTGGAATGTTTCTCGTGACTTCTACTGTTTAGATAGGTACAAAATATTTGTTAGACGCTTCTACTATTTCCTCATTCCCCATGATAATTTCTCCTGTCTCTGCTTCTAAGGAGCCAACATTAACCTACTTATAAAAGCTCTTAAATCTGCTTTTATATTTCTTGCTAGTTTCTATATTTTCCATTTTTATCAACTACTTGGTGGCCTCTTTCTGGTTATTAAAACACTCCCAATCCTCAGACTTGCTACCTTTTTTTTTTGCAACATTGTAAGCCTCTTTTTTTAATCTAATACTCTCTTTAAATTCCTGATTGAGTCACAGATGGGTCTTGCTTGCTGAGTGTTTGTTTTCAATGGAATGCCTTTTTATTGAATGTTTTGTTTCCCACTGTTCGTTTATGGCCATACATTTTAGCCTATTTACCCAATTAACTGAAGCCAATTCTCCCCTCATACCTATGTTTGTGATTAGAGTATGTCATTTTCACACTTAACGTGGAATTCAATGGTATTATGATCACTATTTCCCAGCAGATTTTTTACTGTGACATTACTAATTAACTCTGCTTTGATAGATTTATCAGTTCCACAACGTATTGCTCTAAGAAACTGTTATAAAGACATTCTACAAACTTATCTTTTAGACCACTTTTGCCAATTTGATTGTCCCAATCTATATGAAGATTAAAGTCCGCCACAATTATTATATTGCCTTTGTTACAAGCTCCAATAGTTTCTTGTTTAATGCTTTCTCCAACGGTGCAACCACTGTTAGGGTGACCAGCATGCTTTAGCTGCAGTATATACATACAGCAAGTTACCAAGATTTCTTTGGCAGCACCTCCCAAAACCATAACCTCCACCACTCAGGACAAGGGCAGCCGGTGAAGCACCATGGCATCCAAGTTCTTCAAGGCACACATCATCCCGACTTGGACAAATATTTCCGTTCATTCATTTTCGCTAGATTAAAATCCAGGCTCTCCTGATTATTTTTTTCAAATTTAAGCTTGCAAAATATATCAATTTTATTTTGATGTCTTAAACCATATCTGTTTTTAACAGGCTCTTCAACAAAAATGTTCAAGTTCAAAGGATCATATGTGTGTTCATCTTCGTATTAGACCTTTCACTGAAGCTGAAGTCGCACAAAATGAATCTCAGGCTGGTTATCTATATTACTTTGAATTAAACTTTTTTTAAAATTTTGATCCCATTGATATATGTGCTGATATGTCAAACTCGTGCTCTTCCTAGGAGTGTGTGACAATAGAAAACTCGACTAGTGTCATCCTGAAACCACCACGAAATTCCTTGGGTTCCCGATGTAGTGATCGAGGAATTGGCCAAATAGCTCAATGCTTTTCGTTTACTCATGTAAGTAACAAATAGTCTGTGTATTCTACAATTGAGTATCGTGGCAATCTTGAATAGAGGCCTAATTGTTGTATTTGTGCATTTAAGCAGAGTTCTGTATATGATGAGTTACTTTTCTGAGCTTATGCTTTCATGCATTTAAACATAGGTGATTAGGTACTATTACATTTTTTATGTGACAGATTTCTCACCCTAAAACTTAATAGCTGTTGATTTAGGTAACAAAAATTACTTGATGTTTCTTTTCCTTGGGAAACACTACTAACTAGAAGGGGCAATTCAAAGAAGTATGCTTGGAAACTATCAAGTTAATTTATACACTTTAGTTTAATATCAGATTAATTTAACAACAAATAAAGAAAAAAGATGGATAGCAAGAATGTTATGCATGGTACTAAAATTGTAAGGGCAGTATTGGAAGATCTAGAAGTTTGTTTCACATTGCTCCGCACCAGAGCAAGTGGAATGCTGATCCACGTAGCAGTAGAATACAAATTGAAGGAACTAATTTTATAATAATAGTGGTCAATCAGACTATGTCCAGAGATCTGAGTGCTGCCCCGGAAACAGTGCAGCGATGATCCACAGAATTGATTTCTGTGTCAGAAGGCCGTGATGAGAATAGGGAATTATGAATCTCATCCTTGAAAGATGCCAGAGTGTGTAAATTAATAATTTGTGCTGAATAGCTAAATTGGAATAAATGAATGTAGAATAAGCGGACATGCGTTCAAATTTATAAAAGACTAATTTAAGGTTGGAAGAAGTTCTTCTGCCAGAGGATCCACGTATGGAATGGATTTCGAGATAATGGTACAGACGAAGGGCTAATTGGATGCTGTGATGGGCAGACTAAAATTATTGGGCTGCAAGTATTGAGATGGGCAAAATTGTGCTGCATTGTCGTGAGAATTCCACCCCCCCACCCCCCAAATATTGAGTGTGCTTCATCAAGAAAGGGTGCAGTTACATTGTGAATGAAAATATTTTCTCACGGCCCAAATTTGATGAATAGTTGATCTTGTCAACCTTTCCTCAAGCACCAATACGGGTCATGAATGTCAAATAATTCTTTAAGCCGAAGTCCTTTGCCAATACAGTGTTAATAATCTAGTGTCTAATTGCAAAGTGGTTTATTGTGCCTGCTGGCAGGTGATCTTTAAGAGCTGTCTGTCAATAGCTTCCATAAAACTTTGAAAACTGTATATGTACGTTGTAGCTGTATTTGCAAAGTAATATTTTGGAAGAAGTTGAAGTGGTCTAAATATATCTTGGATGAGATATATATATCTGTATGAGGCAAAACTCCTTCAACTGAATATTAACATAATTTTCAGCTAAAATCAGCGGGCAGAATTTTGCCCTCAGTTGGTGGGTGGGCTCCACTAGCTCGGCGGCGGCGGGCAGCCAAACTCAGCCGCCGAAATGGGGCCCGCCACCATTTTGAGTGGGCGGTCCAATTAAGGCCTGCCCAGCGGCCTGCCCAACAGGAAGCACTATGGGGGGTGGAGGGATTCCCCATCTGTCAAAGTGCGCTTTTTCGTGATTGCGCGCGAAAGAGCGCACTGGTCCCTAAAACTAAGTGCCGTCTCAGGGAGATTAGTGACAACTTAAAAATCATGAAAAATAAAAAAATTATTAACATGTCCCCTTCATGTGACAATGTCATACGAGATGGGACATGTTAATAAATCTCACATAAACTTTATTAAAGTTTTTAAAAACGAACATGAAACCTCATCCCGCCAGTGGATGAGGTTTCATGTTTTATCAGAAGCCCGCTGGGACTCCTGGCCCGCCCAACAGCCTTAAGGTTGGAGGGCAGGGTCTTTAATTATCTTAATGACCCTGTCAATGGCCTCAATTGGCCATTGACAGGTCGGCGGGCGGACAGCTAATTTCGCTGTCCGCCCGCCTTCCTAAAAATTTAAAGGGACCATGGTGACATCGGGGATTCTTCCCAATGTCATTTTTCCATCGGCGAGCAGGCCCCGCCCCCAAATCACCGACGGGAAAATTCTGGCCAGTATCTTTAACCTAGAGTCCATCAATATTCCTGGCTTCCTTCCGCACATCTGCTTTACCAAAACAGTTTTCTTCCATGTGCTCAATCCTGCTCACATCTGCCAAAACATTAACCCATGCCTCATTATTTTGAGGAATGACTTTTCCAATACTTTTCAAGCTGGGCTTTTCATATCAATCCTCCAAAAGCTTTAACTCAATCTAAAAGACAATAATCCAATTCTTTGTGCACACTCTGTCCCTTCATATTTCTGGTGCACAGGCTCATTGCATCAGCATGTCAATTTCAAAATTTCCATCTTATGTTTGCAAATCTCTGTATACTTATGACCCACACTACCTTTAGGTCTGTCCTTCTGCCTGTACCCATTAATCGCTAATGCAAATTGAAGTGAATTATAATGTTAACCCCTTTTTGGGACTATTCCAGATCGACGTACTCCTTGGATGACCAATCTCACCTATGTCTGAAAAAGACAGACCTCACAGACACTCAAATGGGTCTGAAGAACTGATCTAAAACTCTCCCTGAAAGAAAGGAACTATCAGGGAATATAACCATTCTCCAGACAGCTGTTTTAGTTCGACTATAACAACCCGGATGTTATTAGCGTCCGGGCACCCCATCAACAATCTAGCTCTCCACTGAAGAGTGTATGGAGATGGGATCTTGAGTTTGGATGCAGAAAACTATGTCAGACAATATATTTTCTAAATTTATATAAAGGTTTATTAAAGAACTGAATATGATAATTCATTTATAACATTATACTTACCTACCGATTTCTAGAACTGTTAATCTTGTTTCTAATAGAGAATACAGGTTTTATGTCTTAATAATGTTACAGAGAAATATTTAAAATATCCATCAATATTTATAGTATTTACCTTGAATCCCTATGTAGAATGCTATTAGGTTTAGCAAGGATACCTCTATCCCAATTAAGGGGAGAACTATCATCGCTATACTAAAGGAGTGAATCCAACAAATCTAAAAATCCATCTGTGTGGTTTGAATATTTATACCCTAAAAGAGTTAAACCAGTGGGAAGCCTGTTGAGCACTCATACCAGTCAAAATCCTTTGTTCCTGTCAATACCCTTCAAACAAACAATATTGAGAGGTACAGATGTGATCACTTCTTGTAGCAACCAGTTTCTAAAATTCAGTTAAGAAGCTACTTGGGGTCATCAAGGTTATCTATTGTTAGATTGCAGTATATTAAATTTATCAATGTCTTGCTGAGATGAAGTAAAGGACAAGTTCCTGCTGTTTCAGAACTGCCATGCCACAGGATATTGTTATACAGTTACACCCAGGCATGTTTATAAACTTATTGAACCGTTATCCAGCAGTATAAGGAGATAGATGAATTCTACTTTTAATTTGAACTCTGCTTTGATTTCAATCTCTAATTCATAGTTTTTTGAATTTTTAACCCCTTTATTTTTAACTAGATTCTCTATAACTTTGTATTTATAGCTGCACTCCAATTTATTATCTCAGGGGATGTAGGCATCGTTGCTAGGTCAGCATTTATTGCCCATCCCTAATTGCCCTTGAGAACTGAGTGCCTTTCAGTGGATGTTTAAGAGTCATTGCTGTGGTTCTGAGTCACATGTAGGCCAGGTAAGGATGGCAGATTTCCTTCCCTAAGGACATTAGTGAACCAGATGGGTTTTTACGACAATCAGCAATGGTTTCATGGTCATCATCCAGATTTTTATTGAATTCAAATCCCACCATCTGCCATGCTGGGATTTGAACCTGGGCCCCCAAAGCATTACCCTGGATTACTAGTCAAGTGACAATACCGCTACTCCACCGCCGCCTCCTAAAGGGTGTGCTGCACCCTTTGTCCTTTATTTCACTTGATGCTTGGTAAACCAGTTACTGTGCAGTTTCTCTGTGGAATTATCTACCCAGTTTCCCCTCACTCACCGTTCATTTTCTCCAGATTTCTCTGATTCTTCCCTTGGAATAAACTCTCCTGCCCCTCCAAGTGACTCCTTATAATGCCATTTTCAAACTCCCAATTATGTGTCTTTTTCCTTCTATTCACCATGATAACACTTCAGCTATTAATCTGCTCAGTCATGCCCTCGCCTCCACTCTTAATGCTCTTGTCCATTGTAAAACCCTCGCCCTGTTTCACCTTGGTATGGCTCCCATAAGTCCAAATAAACAGTTTTGAATAATTTTAACATGTAGCTGGTTTCGCGATTTATTACCATATCTGGATCGACCAAGTCAAGCTCTACTAAAACTTCACTGTTCTGGGTTCATATTAGAATACCTAACTGTTGGTTTTGTTTTGCTGCCAGCTGTGTCCTTGAGTCCCTCTCCCATTCCTGATTCACCTACTACCTCTTCCAGCAATGTGGAATGGATTTATTTTTCACTAAGATTGAGGTCATCCATTCAGCTGCCTCTGCTGCGACTCTTCCATTCCTTCATCCGTCAAGATGAGCTTCCTCCAGGTCCTAGCTCTATAGTTCTCTCATCTCCCCTCATGGCGTCTCTAACTCCATCGTATCCACAAGTCCAATCTCTTGCTGTCTCGACCTTAAACTGCTGAACACCTAACATCCTTTTCTAGCCCATCGCCAGAATCTTCAGGTCGGCGAGCGGGGGCAGGCCCTGCTTGCCAATGAGTAAAATGACACTCATTGACATCAGGCCTGCACCACAATGTCACCGTGCGTCATTCAGATCTTCAGTTCGGCGGGCGCACACCGGAGTTGGCTGTCCGCCAAACTGTCAGGTCATTTAAAAACCAACTGAAATAATTAACTGAGCTGCCCATCCAACCTTAAGGTCGGCAGGCAGGCAAAGAGCCCAAGCGGCCTTCGTATTTATCATGGAACCTCATCCACGGGCGGGATGAGGTTTCATGAAGGTTTTTAATGTTCAATAAAAAATTTTAATAAAATTAATTGACATGTCCCTGCTCATGTGACACGTGAGGGGACATGTCTTAAAAACTTTTTTGTTCTTCAGTTTGAATTTAAAAATTTTTAATAATCTCCCTGAGGCAACTCTATGCCTCAGAGAGATTTCTGTGCTCTTTCGCGCGCAGGCCCTGACTCAGCCTACACCCCCCCGCCCACATGAGCGCACGTCACACTGAGCAGGCCTTAATTGGCCTGCCCATGTAAAATGGTGGCATACAGCCGATTGCACACCGCAGTTGGCTACACGCCCACCTGCGCCCGCTCCCACCCACCCCCCCGACGGGGAGAAAATTCACCCCCATGTGTTAGCTGATATTATAACCAGGTCCCTGCTCCTTGTGTACACTGCCTCTTAACCCTTCTCTAGGTCAACACTGGGAAGACAAAAGTTATTACCTTTGGCGCCTGTTGCAATTCCATTGCTTAGCAACTGACTCAGTTCCGTTTTTGAAGTGAACCATGATTATCAACCCAGCTATCCTCTATGACCCTGAGCTGAGCTGTCACCTCCAGATCCCCTCTATCACAAAACTATTGCCCGCTCTATCCCTGCATTAGTTCATCAGTTGCTGAATCTCTCATCCATTTTTTATGGCCAGCATCTTCCGGTTGGCGAGTGGGGCCCACTCGCTAACGTGTAAAATGACACGGGGTGACATTGGGCATGCGTACTGTCGTCACTCCATATCATTTAGACTGTCACTTCGGCAGGTGAGCATCCGACTCGGATGCACGCCCGCCGACCTGTCAACGGCCTATTAAGGCCATTAAAAAACCAATTGAACTCGTTAATGGACCTGCCCGTCCAACCTTAAGGTTGGCGGGCAGGCCAGGAGCCCAGACAGGCCTGTGAAAAAACATGAAACCTCGTCCACGGGCGGAATGAGGTTTCATGAGTGATTTAAAAAATGCAGAATATTTTACAGTAAAAGTTATGGACATGTCCCAGCTCACGTGACAGTGTCACACAAGGGTACATGGCAGGGAAATTTTTTTCTAATCTTTATTGAAAGTTTTAAATTGGTGCCGATCTCCCTGAGGCAGCACTTTGCCTCAGGGAGATCTGTGCGCTCTTTGGCCTGCCCACGTAAAATGGCGGTGCACCCCTGATCAGGGGCGCTAATCAGAAGCGCGCCCGCTCCAACACTCTCTCCCCGCCCCCCCCCCGCGACGGGGGGAAAATGTTGCCTCTGGAACTGACTATTCCAATGCACCCCTGGCTGGCTTCCAATCTTGAACTCAACCAAAATTCTACTACCTCCATCCTAACCTACTTCCATTTCTGTTCACTAAACATCCCTGTATTCACTGCCCTACATTGCCTTTTAAACCTCCAGTGCCTTGAATGTTTTTTAAAAAATTCTCACCCTTGCATTCAAATCCCTCCCTGGCTTTCTGCTTCCCATTGCTATTATTTCCTCCAGCCTTGCCACCTTTAGAACTATACCATCCTCCAATTCTGGACTTGTGTATACCCTACTTCTTTTGTCCTGTGGCAGCCTTGCCTTCTGCTGTTTACATTCTAAACTCTTGTATTCCTTCCATCCCTAAAACTTGCCTCTTGGGCCAAACTTTTGCTCTCCTACTTTGACAAATGTTTACAATTCCCAATACTACAGCAGTATTGTTTCACTGCCAGATGACTGCTTTGTATGATCTAGAGGGAACTGGCCTAAGTGGAAATCTTTTCTTTCTCATGCATATTGATATAAATATGTTAAATAAGACTATTTCTTTTTTTAAAACCATTATTTCAACTCCTAGGTTTATGGGCCAGAAACCAAACAAACAGAAATATTTGGAGCAATAAAACCACTTATTAAGGAAGTTTTGAATGGACAGAACTGTTTGGTTTTTACCTATGGTGTCACCAATGCAGGAAAAACATATACATTTCAAGGTTTGTTTTCTTTTAATGTACAAAAAAAATTAGATTTTTTTTCCTTCAAAATTTGATGCACTTTGATTATTCTCTTTTGTTGTAGGGCCAGACCACGATGTAGGTATCTTGCCACGATCGCTGAGTGTTCTATTTAAGAGTATCGAAGGAAAGATTTATAAAAACATGAATATTAAGCCACAGAGATGCACAGACTTCAGTAGATTAACAGAAATGCAAGTGAAAGAAGAGGAGGCTATTAAAAAATCGGTCCTTCACCTATTTAGAGAGGTAAACAAATGAATTAACCATTGAACCTGTTATTTTTATATTTAACATGTGTTTTAATAAATATTCTTGTAATTGCACTGGAATAATTATTGGTCTTAACTTTTTACAAAAGAGGAAAGTGAATGCCAAAACAGCTTTTTGAAGATAATTATGGGTAACTTTCTCTGTATAAATTTGTATATAGAATCATAGAATGGTTACAGTACAAAAGGCGACCCAAGAGCAATGCACCTGTGCCACCCTTGCCTTTTTTCCCATAGCACTGCAATTTTTTCCTATTTGGATAATTATCCAAGTCTCTTTTGAAAGCCGAGATTGAATCTGCCTCCACCACACTATCAAGCAGTGCATTCCAGATCCTAACGACTCATTACATAAAAATTTTTCCTTTATGGCACCATTGCTTTTTATTGCCATTCACCTTAACTTGGTCATCTCTGGTACTTGGTCCTTCCGCCAATAGGATCAGTTTCTCCCTATCTGCTCACTTCAGACCCTTCATGATTTTGAATGTCCTCAACATTTCCTTCTCCAAAGACAATATTGGCAGCTTTTCCAATCTATTCATGTAACTGAAGTTCCTCGTCCCTAGAACCATTCTCTTGACTCTTTTCTTCACCATCTGTAATGCCGTCACATCCTTCCTAAAGTGTGTTGCCCAGAACTGGAAGCAATAATCCAGTCGAGGCTGAAACAGTATTTTATAAGGCTCACCAGAACTTCCTTAATGTTGCACTTTGTCTCTATATATAAAGCCCAGGATCCACTTGGTCTTAACTGCCCTCGCTCAACCTGCTTTGCCATCTCTAAGGATTTGTACACATATACCCCCAGCTCCTTCTACTCCCACACCCCCTTTAAAATTGTACGCTTTTTTTTTCTTTTTGGCTCTCCCCATTCTTCCTACCAAAATGAATCACTTCACAAATTAGCTGACTTCAAGATATTAAAATGAAATTAGTAATTAACTTAAGGCCCATCATCCTCTTCAAAATGACAAATCTTCATATTAATTTTGTTGCTACATTAGCCATCTCATTATTTCAAACAGATTTTTAATCCTGAAGAGGCAGGTTACTCAAGGATAAAGTGCTTTATTAGGAATAAGTTGGAATTGCAATTAAGGCCATTGGTACTTTTAGTTACTGTACTTCAATTGTGAAAACTAAATATTTTTGAGACTTCAATATCCCCATGCAATTAAAAAAGGATAATTGTGATTAGCCAGCATATAGTGCCATCAATGGAAGTATTGTGGCCCAATGGTAGCATATCTGCCTCTGAACCAGAAGATCTGGGTTCATGTCTCACTCCAGTACTTGATGGCCAAGGAAGGTGTGTTCATAAAGCAGCCAGACAGGTTGAGCATCAACTTGTAAATCCTTCCACATACACCAATGTCAAGTGTAAGAGTGGGAGAGATTCCTGGTCAATCATTTGATGTAAAGAAATTGGAGCCTCTACTATCACTATCCATAGCTCCATGCATGTAACAGTGTATGGTGCCACAGCAACTCTAGCTCATTGAGGGACTGGATTGCCAGTGTGGATTAGATTGGTGCCAACAGCATGGGGCTCAAATAGTAGTTTGGTGCAACAAAACTTGAGTATTACTGAATAACGAGATTTTTTTTCAAAGCTTTTTGTCTTGCACTCATCAGGACAATTCGGAAGAATACCGAATGTAAAGGGAACAACAGTTTATACTGTATGAGAAGACAGTACTGATTGGTTGGCAAGAGGACTCTGATTTGCGAATTGTATTGATGAGTGCAAGATGAAATGTTCTCTTTTTCAGTAATACTCAAGCCTGGGGTTCGATTCCCCACTCTGGCTTGAATGGATTTGGGACCTGCGTTCTTGGCCTACCCTGGTGCTGAGTTTTGGATCTGCTTTCATGCAGAGAACTCAAAGAAGTAGTAATATCACGAGCCCCAGCTAGAATGGAGATGATTTAGTAATTCCCCATCAATCAGCTTATGAAACTGCACTACAAATGACTGGGAATGATTTTGCGAATACTGTTGTGTTCTGCAACTATCCTCCGTTCATTGCATTTTTCTAGAGAAATAACATAATTTATCTGATTAAACCGCCAGGATGGGTGGAATTAAACCCTCAATGTTCCCAACTGACTGCATAGGCAAAATGTTAGTTGGTAGCAAGGTGTCTAAGCATCCTGTCGTGGGAGAGGTGGGTCATTTAACACATTTAAACCAGACTCCCTGTTACCAGCCAGGTTTCACAGAGCTCAGTGGAAACCTGGCAGCGAAAGGGAGGTGTGAGCTTTCACCTCCAGAAGGTAAGTGTTTATTTTTCTATGTAGCACTCCTGGGGACCAGGAGGAGGAGCACTGCTCTCCCGGCCCCTCGAGGAAGCCTTCAGCAATTGTTTGTCCCTCAATCAGTTTTTCGCC
The DNA here is from genome assembly GCF_017639515.1 of Carcharodon carcharias. NCBI lineage: Eukaryota > Metazoa > Chordata > Chondrichthyes > Lamniformes > Lamnidae > Carcharodon > Carcharodon carcharias. The sequence goes on along the minus strand of NC_054483.1, from coordinate 61,998,993 downwards.
CAGCCCCAATTTCATCCTTGGCTGTGGTCTTCTGCCACAGGCTTACCTGACAGCTGGCCAGCCTGTAAATTATAACAAGTGCCGAGCAGGAACTGAATAAAAAATTATAATGAGATTATGTGGCAAAAATCCAATGGGGCTGCTACTTCTCTGGCCTTGCTGTATATCTATATTGCATTCCTGCACCCTCTCCCTGTAAATATCGGCCCCTGCTGTAATTCGTGTAGACTGTTTACTGGATAATTCAACTTTGTTTGCTGTAACTGCAGGCTTGCTTCCAATTCATTGACATATGGCGGTGTCAGTATCCTCTGTTATAACTAAGTGTTATTTTTTAGCAACAGTAGTATAAGGTGTAATTGAGCAAAAAAAAACCAGCCAAATTCTGAAGCTAGACAAGAGAGTTATCTTACTTATCATTACCACATTAGCTTGTGAGCTACGAGGGGGTGTATTTGTCCCAAGTCTGCTATCAACTGTTACCCTCCCTAAGTGACTATATAACTATGGTCAAAATAAAGGATTGTTTTTAGATTTAAGTAGGCGTAATATAACACTAGAGCTTTACATTTTAAAATTCCATTTTTCCCCCTATAGAGTGATCAGTGCAATGGGAGTTGCCAGCATAGTTCACTAGATGCTTCAGAAGGTAAGTTGAACAGCTGTGCATAAACATATATATAATTCTTGGTTTCATTAGTACATTGAGGCATAATTCTAGATTGTAATCTTTAATTGTGAATCAACAAGGTCTGGTCTAGAAAAATGATTATAAACTTTCAATAAGTTGTCTTCTAAGGCTTGTAAATGCAATGGAGCAACTTTAGCACTTTTACAATATAGGATGCTGATTTGTTGCTGATTATGCCCCTAGGTTATACTATTTTTCAATCATAGGTGGTCCAGCACCTTTTGGAATTCAAAATGACCAATACTCCTCCTAAATATGTTTTGTACTTTCAATTTAACAAAAATGCCAAATGCAAAGTAAGAATTTTAATGCAAAAGCATACTTCAAATGCTGGAAGCATGAAATAAAGACAGACATGAAGGCCATCAACCCAAAATGTTAACTCTTTCTCTCCACAAATGCTGCCTGACCCCCTGAATATTTCCAGTATTTTCTGGTTTTGTTTAAGAATTTTAATTCCACTTTTAGTTGCCTTTAACACTACAGATATAATTCTAATAATATGCAATTTAACTTCTAACTAATATTTAATGAGCTGGCTGCATACATTGTGTGTAAATAATACCAGGTTAGGAGGCACAGTAAGCTGTGTAAATAGGAGCAAGATGTTTCAAAGCTACATAAACAGATCACATAAGTGGGTAAAAGAAAAATTCAACATGCAGAAATAAGAGGATAATCCATCTTGACTCCAAGCACAACCAAATCAGAATATTTGCTTACTGGCTAGAGACAAGAAATTGGAGGTTAGAAAGGTCTTGGGCATTCAGTTGCACAAAAATGTTTTATTAAAAACTAGTGTACCAGTACAGATGATAACTGAAGGCTAATGGAAACTTTATTTTGAGAGGATTAAAATACCGACGGAGGAAGTGATGCCTTCAATCAGACCCTTGGAGATGGTATAGTAGATTCACCAGAATTATTCTGGTATTATGAAAGAAGCTGAATGACGTCTTCTGCGTGTAAATTTATGCTCCTGATAGGAGGACTGTTTGCATAAGTTTGGTATTTGATAGGGAACATAGAGAAGTTATTTTATCTGGTGGGAACCCAGGACAGGGGACTATCATAAAATTAGAGTTAAGCTATTTAGGATTGAAACAAAGAAACTTTTTTTATTATTACATAAAATATAGTGGAAACCTAGAATTCTGTCCCCAAACAGCTATGAATGTTGGGTAATTGGAAATATTCACAACCAGGTAGATATAGGTATTTATTGGGCAGAGGTATCCTGTGATAAGGATCAAAGCCATCAAATGAATTTAATGTACATATGAGCCATGACCTAATTGAATGCTAGAATGGCTTATTCCTGTCCTTTTGTTCAAGTTATCAGTCAATTTTTGCTGTTAATTTGAGAAGAAAATGATAGGAATTCCAGGCATGTTTGATTGAATGACTGATTAGCTGCCATTCAATGTGGCTTAATACTGCAATTTAAAAATATGGAATTAATACCTGGGACTGAAATTAAGCTATTTTTAAAGGGAATATCAATATACTTCCATAATCTGCCCTCATAATTCAAGGAAACCTGAATATAAAGGATTAATTTTGTCCAACGTTTCCAAAGATAGGGACAAATGTCAAATGGTGAATATCAAAAGCACAATCCCAGTGGTCTGTACTAGTTAATTTTACACTCATCTACTTTAAAATTGTTGATTTCATATTTCAAATGCAAGACTAATATTTAATTCCTTGTTACCCAGCCCACCAAATGGATTAAGGGGTTAATTTACAAATTGATACTATGCTCTCAAAATGATGCAATCTTGATTTAACCATTAAAGATTTTTTTGTTTTGTTTTAAAGTGGGTAGTCTAGGAGATTTTGCTGGACAATTAAAGCATTCTGAACAAGTTGCTGTGACTGCACCAGAAAGGATCAGATTTTCTGTCTGGGTTTCATTTTGTGAAATATACAATGAAACTCTTTACGATTTACTTGATCTGGTACCATATAAATATCAAAAAAGAAAGGCACTTCGGTTTGCACAAGATGCAAAAGGCAACACTTACGTGAAAGGTAATTAAGCAATTAAACAGTTTTATAATTCTTGCAAAAATTAAAACTGAAGGGATAGAATTTGTTTGCAATATTTACTCTATTTTTAAGCCGTCTTTTCCTATGACTAGCAATGACCAGTTTTTGTGTTACAGTGTACAGTGCCTTATAAAATTAACTTCCTCTAAGCCTCCTTTACTGCCCTAGCCCTGAACTTGTTGCCTTCTCTAGTTTCTCTGCTATCTTACCTCATGTCCTCTCCGAGCTCATCTTGTCCATGAGATCCATCTTCCCTCTCAACCCTATTCCCACCAAAGCATTGACAGCCCAAGTTCCCTTACTGGCTCTCATGTTAGATGACATTAACAGTTGTCTCCCCTTTTAAAAAAAATCCTTTGACCTGTCTGTACCCTTGCAAACTACTGCCCCATCTCCAATCTCCCTTTCCTATCAAGTCCTTCCATGTACTGATTCCCAAATTTGTACCCATGTTTGAAGCCCTCCAATCAGTTCTGCACCATACCACAGTAATGAAATAGCTGTTTATCAAAGTCATATGACATCCTATGTGTCTTTGACAAAGGTAAGCTATTCTTTCTTGATCTGTCTGAAGCCTTTGACACAGTTGATCATGTCAACCCCCGCTGATGACCCTCCATCATTCATCTGGGTGGGACTGCACTTGACTGGTTCAATTTTTGTCCATGGGCTGGATTTTACAGCTCCCTGCTGTGCGTGTTTTCAGCAGTGGGGCATTTGAAATGTCAGGTGGCTAACCCATTGCTTTCCTGCCCATCCATGACCCGGTCCTATAGTATGGGGAGCCCGCCACTAGGCCTATAAATGTCTACTTATATGACCTCTACCATAATAGGCTGCGTACAGGCAGGTAAGAGTAGGAAGCTTGTTTTTAAACAACTTTGGTGAAAAATGGGAAGGAAGTGTTGGGGGAAACATCATTTTGGGGGGTGCGTTGGGGGCAGCACCCCTCCCCCACCCCATACCCGAGGGCCAGAAGTCCAACCGTCATTTATTTGGGCTGCCCGGAGCATGGTATCACTGCGGGGTGGCCGGTTTTAAAGTCAGCTGATTTGGAATTGACTTTCCCTCCCCCCACCCCCAGCATAGTTACCTCTTGTGTCCCTTGGGGGACAGCTGGGGCTGACCATGGGCAGACTTTCTATCTCCGAGATTTGAGAGGGCGAGGTCTCGGAGGACTACAGCTAGTGTGGTCAGCAGAGAGGAGGTGTTGCCTTTCTGTAGACTACCAGGCAAACTGTGGAGAAAAGACCCATCCCATGGCAATCTAAGGAAACTGGAGGATTTGTCTTGGCATGGTGGTGGTAGGGTGAAGAATCACCAGAGTGAGTTTTGCTGCTGGTAATCTGTTTGGAAATTCTGAAAACTTGAGAGGTGCCTTTTGATGGTCATTCGACTGTACTTCATTGTGAAATGGGGAAATGAACCAGTTGGAAGCTGGGAGTGATGTTGGACTGGTTATTATTATTATTCTACAAGGGTTGGGGGGAGGGGGGAGGGGTGGGGGGGGGGAAACGTAAAAGTATGATTGTGACGTGGAGTTTTTGGCCATGTTAAAAATTAAAGGGGAGGGGGATATCCTTTTTGTAGTTTAGAGCGCTTAATGTTTTATCAATGTTGCTATTAGTTGCTTGTTGCAGTAAAAGTTTGAACATTACCATTTTGACTTAGTCTTATGCAATTCCTTTAAGTCGGTCACTGGGAATTTGAATCTCTTGTTTAAAGTTATGGCCTCTATGGGGATTGTAACAATTGTCAGACTGTTTATCTAACATCAAGTATTGGATGAGCAGAAATTTCCTTCAATTAAATATCAGAAAGATTGAAATCAGTACCTTTGGTCCTTCTCATAAACTCTGCTCCCTTGCCACAAATTCCATCCTTCTCCTTGGCAATGGTCTGAAGCTGAGATAATCGGTCCCTGAGATGAGCTTGCAACTATGTATGTGTGTCGACACTTAAGACAGTATATTCCCATCTCTTTAAATTGCCAGCTTCCTATCCTACCTCAGCTATTCTGCAGCTGAAACCCTCATCATGCCTTTGTTACCTCCAGACTTTACAATTCTAATGCACTTCTGGTTGATCTTCCATGTTCTACCCTGCAAACTTGAGGTCATCCAAATCTGCTGCCAATGTCCCAACTTGTACTATATGGAGTTCACTCATTGCCCCTTGTGCTCACTGACCTACACTGCTTTCCAAGTAAAATTCTTATCCTTGTTTTCAAATCCCTCCATGGGCTACCCCTTCCTATCTCTGTAATCTCCTCCAGCCTTCGAACCCTCTGAGACATCTGCTCCTCTAATTCTGGCCTCTTGAGCATCCCTTGTTTTACTCACTCCATCATTGGTGGCCATGCCTTCAGCTGCCTGGGACTTAAGCTCTGAAATTCCCTCCCTAAACCCTTCCACCTCACTTTCCGTTGACATTCCTTAAAACCTACCTCGTTGGCCAAGCTTTTGCTTATCAGTCCTAATGTGCTCAGTGTCCTATTTTGTTTTATAATGCTTCTGTGAAGAGCTTTGATATTTTATTATATTAGAGACACTAGATAAATATATGTTTGTGCCTTTTCTAGATCTAAGGTGGATTCAGGTTTCCAGTGCAGAAGAGGCATATAAAATATTAAAACAAGGGAGAAAACAGCAAAGTATTGCTTCTACAAAAATCAACAATCTTTCAAGTAGAAGGTAATTTATTATTCATGCAAATATTGTGTAGGTACAGTTCTAAGGGCAGGATTCTGCCCCCTGCCCCCCCATTGGGGGCGAAGTTGAAGGGCGGTGTGCACAGGCGTGCTTCCAATCGGCGCCACTGATCGGGGGCGTGGTGTTATTTTATGTGGGCAGGCCCATTAAGGCCCACCCAGCGTGACGTCCGCATAGAAGCACTGTGCACTCCGTGTGTGTGTGTGTGTGTGTGTGTGTGTGTGTGTGTGTGTGTGTGTGTGTGTGTGTGTGTGTGTGTGTGTGTGTGTGTGTGTGTGTGTGTGTGTGTGTGTGGCAGGTGGAATCCCAAAATCGAGTGTGCACAAAAGAGCGCACTTCTTTCCCTGAGGCTAAGTGCTGCCTCAGAGAGATTGGCCCTAAATGTAAAAAAGCTAAAAATAGAATAATAAAATTTCCCTAACACGTCCCTCATGTGACACTGTCACATGAGTTGGGACATGTCCATAATTTTTACAAAAACTTTATTAAAATTTTTCAAAACCTACAAGAAACCTCATCCTGCCTGTGGATGAGATTTCATGCTTTTTCTAATTCCCGCTGGAGCTCCTGGCCTGCCTGCTAACCTTAAGGTTGGACGGGCAGGTCCACTAATTAGTTTAATTACTCTGTCAATGGCCTCAGCGGATGCGCAGCTGATTTTGATGCGCCCCCACCTACCGGAAAATTTAAATGGGGCTTGGTGACATCGGGAGTCCTACCCGACGTCACTGCACGTCATTTTATGCCTAGGCGAGTGGGCCCCACCCCCCCCGCTCGCCAAAGGGAACATCCTGTCCTAAATAAACTTAAATTCAGAGTGCAACACTGAGCAAATGCATATGATTTAAACCAGTAACTGAAGTGAATTTAAAATGTTTATTCCACAGCCATTGTACTTTTTCAATAAGAATTTTGCATGTAGTGGATGGTGGACTTCATGTTACAAGAGTCACTGAGTAAGTAATATACTTAAGGAGCTTTCTTTGTCATTTGTAATCATGTTTTCATTGAAATTAATCCAATGGGAAAAGTTGTTTGTCAAAAACTTGCAGTTATGAATTTTACATGCTGTAATTAGCAAACTGTGCATTTTAACTATTCTTTCCCAAGGCCCTGTGTGCCATCTCCATCTCAATCCTTGGTTGGTCATGTTTCTGGTAAAGGATTAATTGCCTAAAACCAGTCCAGCTACTAATTTGCATGATTTTAAAAGCCTTTCAACTGAAGGCCAATACTGCATCATTGTGGTCAGCCCCCCACCCCCCAACCACATTACATCACAAGAGCTGCTTTCAACTGCTGATAAAATCTACGTGTGTCAATCACTGGATTTTTGATCTGAAAAACTCAGTTTTGTAAAAGATTATTTCAAGAATTTGAACAGTTGAAATTCACATTTTCCCTTTTAACCCTTCCTGGGCACTCATTTACAAATGAGCTGCACAATTGGGAATACAAAAGTTCTGCATTTTAGTTGTTTAAGTCCCTTTAGGCTTTAGGAAGAACTTGCTTTGTTGTTACTCAGCCATGAAAATTCATTTGCATAAAACAAAAATTACTTCTGAGGATGTGATAGCTAATCATTCAGAAAGTGACAATACATTTGTGATGTGAAGAATGTGCAAACTTTACTTCTCAATTTTTAAAATAAACTTTGAGATGTCACAGAAAATGATAATGAGTAAACAATTACCCATTTTATGTAATTATTGTCTTAACAGCTTGATTGTTGTAAGGGTTTATTCAGTAGGTCTCACAAAGAGGCTCAGAGGCTTGTAAAGTTGAAGAGCAGTGTTTATTGGTAAAACATAACTATTTACACATGTACAAAGTATAGCCCAAACTAGGAGCTAACTGCATGTTGACTCCTACTCAAGTCTATCCATATAACACTCTCCTGTCTACTGTCATATGTGTCTCTACATCATACTGTGAGCAGTACAGTTCTCCAGTCCCACATTAACCATTGCTATGCAGAACACCCTTTTACTACACTTTTTCCCCCACCCCCCATAACTCTTTAGCCAACATATTTAAGTACAACCTTTCTTTACCTGCTACCCCTTCTGCCTCCACTCGAGGCTTTCACTTTATAAATTCAGATGTTATTGAGACTTGATAATTCTTCCAGATCTCATTCTGGTCACACCTGGAGGAGTGGTAGCCTCAATTTCTTTGAGCGAGCCTTGTTGGCGTGGTGTTGAATTGTAGTATTCTGTGTTTCTTGCACTTAGTTGTTGCCACCTGATTCGTTTTTTTGTGCCCCTTGGAGTTGAACTTTTCCTAATCAACATCTCATCTGCTTTGTTCGGACACCATAGTCTTGTCTTGTCTTCCTTCCAGAGGGAAAGTTCACTCTGTTCCTTCATAGTACGAACGCTAGGATTCTTTTTTTGTGGGGTCAGCCATGATCTTTCTAGGAGTTAACTGTGCATCTCCATTCTGTTTGAATGTTCCTCATTCATGAGCTCAAACTGCAGTTTGAGTTTCATCAATGCACTGTGTTCTTTCCTGTGCCCTTGTACTTCACTGAGGTGTGCTCTGGTGATTTGATAGTCATTACTCTCCTGCTCCAGCATCACTTTGCTGCTGTGTGCTTCTGCTGCAATTGCAGTTTCATTGCCACAGTGTTCCCTGGTTGTTCGACAGCAGCCGTTGGAGCCTAAGCTTGGGGCTCATCATTCTGTTGCTGGCCATTCTTGTGTGTCTTACGCTCGAAGTATGGTGACACTTGTCTGAAGGCTTGGCTAGTCTGACCAAAGAGAAGCTTTTGCTGTCTGCAAGGGAGTTGGACAAGTCAACTTGGCAAAGAGTGAAGACAATTAAGAGCTGACATCTCAGTTGAGAGTCTCTTCATTGGTGGACCCCTTGGAACCTTGCAGTTCCATATGGTTGACAGCAGGTTGTTTCGACGTCTTCTGCTGTTCCTCCTTAAGAAAGAAGAAGATTAGTTTTGGATGATGTACAAAATTTTGAATATTTTCTTGTCGCCATACTGGAGTGGTGCTATGGTCATGTCTATGACCAGAAGTCAGATTCCTCGAGGACCATAGAACGATGTGCCTGTCGTTGGTAGCTGGAGGTTTTCGGGCACGATTCATTATCTGAGAGGACTGTAACACTAGCTCCCGTGCCTAATTTGAAATTGGTGAGGTGGCTTTTACAGAGATGTCAGCATTCCAGAAGGAGAACCTGGGATCCTTGATCTAGCCCGAGAATCATGTTTGGATTTCTTCCTGGTGTGGTATCTCAAATTCATGGACTGTTTTGGGATCGTCCACACATCTTGATGCCTTAGACTTGCACGGATTTCCAAAGCTTTCTCAGCCGGTTGCTTTTGAAACACTGCAGAGTTTGTTGGATATTGCTCTTGTCTGTGAGGCCTTTTAGCTCCACAGTGCTTACATGGTCTCTCACCATTGTGTGGTCTGTTTGGGCAGTTTCCTTGGCCTTTTTTTGCTTTATGAGCTGGACAGTTGGGGTTGCTCTATAATGTAGCTTAACCCCACCACGTAAAATGGGCCAGTGGCGTTGGCAAATTTCAGACTACCTGACTACTTGGATGGCCTTTTTATAGTCAGATCTTCCTTGGCCTGTCTGTAGTATATCTAAAGGACATTATTGGCTACTCCAACTAATTGGTCTCGTATGAGTTCTGACTTGAGGTTGCCATCGTCACAGCCTTCAGCAAATCAGTATAATTTTTTTATGAAGCAGCCAACAAGTTTTCCAGGCTGTTGGACTCACTTGAATTTTGCTCGCTCTAAAATTTTATTACTACTTAAGCTAAAGGAGGTATTGAAGGATTTCAGAACATCTTCCGACTTATTTGAAGGTTCATTTATTCCTTGCTTCGCAATGATGCCATCAGATATTGGACCTACTGAATAAAGTATTCACTTGTTCAGCCTCTTATCTGAGCCTGAAGCTAAGATATATTTTGAAAATCTTTTTTGCCAAAGCCCCCAATTCTAAGGCTGATCTGGCCCATGTATCAGGCCAAATTGATCTAGTAGGGTTGATTTATTATCTATGGTTGCTTTTCAAACCAGGGGAGTATAGCTTTGAATGTGATTCACTTTTTAAGATGGCGATCTGATAACAGTTTTTTGTTTCAATACTTCCTGTGCTTGTCAAGGTTTGGCGGGCTCCCGCAGTGATCATGGACCTGAACTCAAGAGGGATCGATTTCTTGCAAGGCCCTTTTAGGACGTTTTTGGAATATGTTAGAGCGATTTAAAGGACAATTCCTGGCTTTGGATGAGTTTTTAAAACTTTTTTTAAAATGGTTTTCTGACGCCACATGGTATGGCACTGACTCTGAACTCTGGCTGGTCATGGTGATTGACAAAATGGACTACTCTGACTGATTACTGGCCTGAAAACCTTTAAAGGCTTGCTCAGACTTAGAATTGAATTTTTGCTCGCCCTTGCTAGGTCCTTTTGGCTCTGCAATCGCTGGGAATTCATAATGACTTTTGTGTTCTCTGATGGAGTCCTTTAGCTACACAGTGGAAGAAATTGCCCTTCAGCCTCCATGTCTGCAATGGAGCTTGTTAGGTGATCCACAGCTGTGTCATCAGTTCAGGTGCACTTCAGTCAGCTCAGGATGCTGTTCCTTTAGTTTTCAGATTCCAGGTCCTTCAACAGCTTCTTCGGTCCTGGGTTTGTTCATGAGCTACCACCATGTTGTAAGGGTTTGTTCAGTAAGTCTCACTAAGAGGTTCAGAGGCTTGTAAGTTGAATAGTAGTGTTTATTGGTAATGCAATTAGTTGCATATGTATAAAGTGTAGCCCAAACTAGGAGCTAACTTCATGCTGACTTCTACTCAAGTCTCTCCAGACAACTGTTGTCTCCTGTCTTCTGTCATGTGTCCCTCTACTACATAGTGTGGGCGGTACTGTTCTCCCGTCTTACGTTAACCCTTGCTGCGCCGACCGCCTTTATACTACAATTGTAGGCTGGCGGGTGCAGTAGATTCTTATAAACACCTGCTGAATGTGGGATGGAGAAAAGAAAGAATTCATACATAAATCAAAAGTAACAAGTGTTGGGCATCACAATGGTTGGCTGACTATGTAGGTACAGCAGGTAATTAGGAAAGCTAATAGAATGTTATTGTTTATTACAAGGGGAATTGGATGCAAAAGTAGGGAGGCTATGCTTCAGTTATGCAGGGTATTGGTGAGACTGCGGCCCAGAATTTTCCAGCCCCATCTGCTGTTGGGATCTTCTGGGCCCTTTAAAAGCCAACGGACTTTTGGTTAGCCCCGGGGCCGGAAAATTCCAGCCCACATCTGGAGTACTATACAGTATTGGTCACCTTAATTATTGGAGGATGCAAATGCATTGGAAGCAGTTCAGAGGAGGGTTACTAGATGGTTTTAGGTCTTTAGAACTTTAGGTCTTGACCTCCCTCCTCCATCCCCACCCCACCTTCTGTTTCTTCCCCCTTTTGTTTTTTTCCAATAAATTATATAGATTTTTCTTTTTCCCTCTTATTTCCATTATTTTTAAATATTTTTAAATCTTTTATGCTCCCCCCCACCCCCACTAGAGCTATACCTTGAGTGCCCTACCATCCATTCTTAATTAGCACATTCGTTTAGATAATGTCACCAACTTCGACACCTATGTGTCCTTTTGTTCTGCCATCTGTGACATCTTTTGATGATAAAAACAAAAAAACTGCGGATGCTGGAAATCCAAAACAAAAACAGAATTACCTGGAAAAACTCAGCGGGTCTGGCATCATCGGCGGAGAAGAAAAGAGTTGACGTTTCGAGTCCTCATGACCCTTCGACAGATGATCTGCTTCTATCACTGCTTTTGCCTACAACCACACCACCCCCACCACCACCACCTTAAACCAGCTTATATTTCAACCCTCCCTGGAATTCACCTAGTTCTGTCGAAGGGTCATGAGGACTCGAAATGTCAACTCTTTTCTTCTCCGCCGATGCTGCCAGACCTGCTGAGTTTTTCCAGGTAATTCTGTTTTTGTTTTGGATTTCCAGCATCCGCAGTTTTTTGTTTTTATTTACTAGATGGTTGTCTTATGAAATGTAAGGTTGGACAGCTAGGCTTGTACCTGCTGGAGATGAGAAGAGTAAAGATTGATTTGACAGATGGACATGGAGAGGAAGTTTCCCAGTGTGGGAGAATCTAGTACGAGGGGGTCACCGTTTAAAAATAAGGGTTCATCCATTTAAGATAGATGAGGAGAAATTTCTTCTGAGGGTTGGAAGTCTTTGGAACTCTGCTACCACTGCCCTTTGAGGAATAGAGTCTTTGAACATTTTTAAGGCAGAGGTAGATTCTTGATTAACAAGTGGGTAAAAGGTTGTAGGGGTAGGCGGGAATGTGAGCTTGATATTACAATCAGATCAGCCATGATCTTATTAAATGGCGGAGCAGGCTCGAGGAGCTGAGTGGTCTACTCCTGCTCCTAATTCATATGTTCGTATGTCGGCAGAGATAACCTTTCATCAGAAGTGGAGTGAAGTAGCAGTTTTAAAGCAAGTACAGACATAAAAATGGGGGAGGAAAGGAAAGTACAAAACAGAAGATCTGTAAATCTCGTTTCGATCACAAATATTGATATGAAGGCTGCGGGATTAGTTGAGCAGATTAAAATGTTGCAGCAGAACATTAGCTTTACTGGTAGGGCTCTGCTTCATACACTTGATGAACACTGCGTATTTGCTGAAGACCATTTGAATGTTTTAACCTTGGCCCTAGACTGGTGGCCCACCTGTGGGATATTCTACTGTATTGTGAAGTAAAATTCAGTTGAAGAATGGAAGCTCCTCAACTGCTAGGCCAAGCTATTAAAAGGCATAGTACAAACTATTTTTTTATTGATCTGAATACAACTGCTTAATTTACAGGATGTCTCTTTGTGATCTTGCGGGATCAGAGCGGAATACAAAAACAAAGAATGATGGGGAAAGATTGAAAGAAGCTGGAAACATTAACACTTCTTTGTTGATTCTTGGAAAATGTATCAATGCATTGAGGCATAACCAATTTTCAAAGTAAGAGAAGTCTTTCTCTCTCTCTCTCTCTCTCTCTCTCTCTCTCTCTCCTCTCCCTCTCTCTCTCTCTCACCCCATCCTCGCCCCCCAACTCCTCCTCTGTCACTCCCCCACCCTTGCCCCCCTCCCACATATAATTCTTGTGTTATTTACAATTGTAGATTGATTTTCATTTTGTTCTACTGAAGTATTTTAAGAATTGTAAAAGTATCTTTTGATTTATTTTTCCGTTCACCCTCCCCAGTCCTCACTGATATTTTTGTTAAAAATGTACTGTTGGAAGAAAATAATATTTTTGGTAATGTAGTATGTTGGTTAAATCATTCATTGAATACAGGTTGCTTAATTAGGGCTGACTCATAGTTTACCTCTCTTTTTATATTTTTCATCTATTTCAACTCTAATGGTTGAGACCAGTAACAAAATTGAATCAACTAGCAAAGACCCTCAAATATTTGTGGTCAAATTTAGTATATTTAACTAGTTCCATTATTTCATTTCCCCCCACACCCCTTCACCATGCCATTCCATCTTTCCAATGACATCTCCATTAAACTTGAATTTAACAGGATCGGTTCCGCCTGAACTAAACACAAGGCAGGGCTGACTCTTAAGGAATTAAGCAGAAATCCTGTTCCATTTAACGCAGGATGGGAGAGGTTCTTTTGGGTCAGTCCTGCTGTAATGCTGATTGCTGGTGATAGCCAGTGTGGGGCTGGTGACAGAGCCGGCAGTCATTGCTGAGATGATTCTATGATTGAACACATCTGTCTCCCAGCCATGGTACAACCTCACCACTAGCTGATTTCCATCCTGGTCTATTTTTTAAAAAAAAAACCTTCATAACTGTCAGGGAGAATTTGCAACACTTCTCACACACAAACATCTTTGCATATCAATCACTGGTGGCCCCACCTGTGTAACATGCCCCAGTACTTTGTGTTTGCCATGTGTCAATGAACAGCAAGGTTCCACAAACTACAGTGAGGAGTTTTAAAAATTGCAGTTAACAACCACTTCCCTGAAGCTACTTGCATGACAGAGCTACATCTAGTTGTAAACAGAGGACCTTGCACCTTACTCCAGGTGCCTTGTATCAGATGGATCAAAAAATTGTTGTACTTGGCGTACCTCAGTACCTGAACATTTAACTATCATCTCACAGATGCAAAACAGCTTCACGCACTGCTTAAACTGACCAATCAAAACAGCCTGATTTGTTTCCAGTCGTCATTCTGATTAGCGGGTACTTTCGCATAGTGATTATATTACTAGATTAATTATCCGGAAACCTGGACTAAAGATCTGGAGCTACAATGGCAGTTGGAATTTTGTTCAACTCCCTTGAGTTCAGTTAGTTGATAAAATCTGGAATTAAAGAACTGCATCAGTAGTAGCGCCCACGAACCTACCAGATGCTTGTATTTTTAAGAAAAAAAATCTAAATTCTTTTATGGAAGGAAATCTGACATCTTTTTCCAATCAGGTCTATGTGTGACTGTAGAGCCACGACATGGTTGACTTTGAAATGGCCAAGCAAGCCACTCAGTTGTACCAATCCTTTACACTTGCAGTAGTTCAAGAAGGCAGCTCACAAGCACCTTCTCAAGCAATTGAGGATGGACAATAAATGTTGGCTTTGCCAGCAACACCAGCATCCCAAGAATGAATAAAAGTAAATATATTAACTTTCCTAGGCTTCCACAAAAAGAAAAAAGCACCTCAACCTGAAACACTGGGAAGAAGGGTCTAAAAACTTGCAAGCCCTTACTGTACTTCTAAACAGGTTGATCCAGATGGACTGAATGGGCACTTGTCTGTAAGAAATGTTGGTTGAAGTCTGAATAAATGGATTTCCCTCACACAAGTTCCTCTTTCCCTAGCAGCATGAATAGAGGAGTTAAGTGTCTGAAGTAAAATATCCATCTCCACCTGAACTCTTTACTTTTTTTTAATTGATTCATGGGATTTGGGCGTCGCTGGCTACGCCAGCATTTATTGCCTATCCCTAATTGCCTTTGAGAAGGTGGTGGCAAGCTACCTTCTTGAACCACTGCAGTCCATGTGATGTATGTAGTCCATAGGGTGTAGGTACTCCAACAGTGCTGTTAGGGAGGGAGGCCCAGGATTTTGACCCAGCGACAGTGAAGGAACAGTGATATATTTCCAAGTCAGGATAGTGAATGGATTGGGTGGGGTATCTTGCAAGTGGTGGTGTTCCCATGTGTCTGCTGCCCTTGTCCTTCCAGATAGTAGCGGCTGTGGGTTTGGAAGGTGCTGTCTAAAGAGCCTTGGTGAGATCCTGCAGTATACCTTGCTGTCTCTCTTTTAATAAGGCTGGATTCTGGAGGATTTGTTATTTTTCAGGTGATTTAATGCCCAGTTATCCATTGCAAAGGTTCTGGGGCTACTGAATCTTTATTAACAACCTGACGATACTTTACGAATCACACATGGCCTTTAACCACTGGGTCGGCTCAGCTCAGACACAGGTCAGCGCTAGTTCTGTCTGGTCTGGTCTCTTTTTCTTCTGTAAAACTGACAACTCTGCACTGCACTTTCATTTTTTTATATCCCCCTCTAACTCCTAGATGCATGATTTCTCCTACCATATTTGGTGATTAGTAGTCAGACGCCCATTTAGTTACATCCGTAGACCATTACAATTGTGGCCATATCCTGGACTATGATAGAAAACATTTAAGCCATGCAAACAGCTTAACAAGCTTACGTTGTATTTTACACTTAGGGTGTCAAATATGCAGACAGCCTCATCAATTTGAATTGTCCTTTTCCTGTCTCTTATCGTTAAGTTTTACTGTTCTAATTTCCAGTTAACCATTCCGAATTTTCTAACTTCTTGTCCTTTGTCTGTATAGTCTTGTTTCATCCACGTTATCCCTAATAATCGTGTGATCCTTTACACCTTATGTAATCAATGCAAACAGGCCTTCGCATATTAGCAGTTAACTCTTTGCTTACCCAAAGCCCACACAAACATTTATAAAGTACAGTACTTTACCTAAAATTTACAGTATAAGGAAAGTATATAAAAACAATATTTCTTATGCACTCTAAATTTCTCTTCATTTCTAATTTCTTCTTGCAGAAGGCTTATAGTGTGAGACCAATTTATTTAATTAGTATTCAACTTTTATGCAAACTTTTTATTTGAACATAGATTTATTTAATCTGAAAATTCCTTTTACTGGAAAATAGGCAGATAGTCTTGGCTTACTCTTAAACGTTTTTTACTATGGATTCTCATTAACTGTCATTGAGGGCTTGCATTGCTAGCCTCTTCAGTGATCAAAATGTTGACTATTGATGTTAAACATCGAGTGTGTTGGGGCACGTTCTTGGAACAAAGATCCAGGTAGCTTTTTCCTGTTGTGTCTTTCTCAACCCCACATTGTATTTCAAAGCACTTTTCTGCTCATAAAGTACTTTTTGAAGTATAGCCACTGCTGTAATGCAGGAAATGCGACAGCTGATTTACACAAAGCAGGGCCCACAAACAGCTGTGTGACCAGACAATTTGTTTGAGATGTTGGTTGATGGCTAAATATTGCCTAGCACACTTACTCTTTGAATATACCATGGATTTTTAAAATATCTCAACTGAGAGGGCTGATGGGGGTTTGATTTAACATCTCATCTGAAAGATGGCAACCCTGGCAGCATTGAAGTTCCTACCTAGATTATGTGGATGAACCTCTTGTGTAGCGTTTAAATCTATACCAATGTGGTTCATAAGAGTGCTGCAATTGAGCCACTCCTGGTAGATGGAAAAAACCCACCAGCTAGTGAAACTTTGTTTCAACTCTATTTTATGCCCAACTTAAGGTTCATTTGCCATGGTTTTGATTAAAACTCCTATTTCCCCCTAAAATTATACTAGATCAGAGATTCCACACCCCATTTATGCTGATGACCTGCAGTTCCTCCTACTCCCATTCCAATTTTGTCAAAGACCAGGACCTTTCCCAAGTTCAGCTTATCTCCTTTACACCTCAATTTTGCTACTAGAGTAAATCCAATACAGTTGGTGTGTGTTTCATGTATAATCTTATAACAGAAGGAGGCCTGCCAAATTTAGTTCCACACCCCAGCCTTTTCCCCATAATCCTGCACATTTAGCCCTTTTAATAGGCAATTGGACTTGTGCTTAAAGTTTATATAGAATCTGCTTCTTACACCCTTTTTGGTCATGTGTTCCACATCTTAACAGCCCTCTGGAGAAATTTATTTTCGCTTGCCTCTCTAGTTTTTCACTGAATTATTCTGAATCAGTTGTTTCTAAGCCAGATAAAATAATTTCTTATTGGCTTCATCAAGATCCTTATAATATTGACTCACTCTTTGGATTCTCCTCAACTTTTTTTCTAAGGAGAATAATCCCAGCATCTACAACCATACTCTTTCCTCATTGGTATCACCCTGTAAAACCTCCCTTGTACCCTCTCCAAGGCCTTGACATCTTTCCTGATTTTTCTGGTTCTCAGAATGGTATTCCACATTCAACCTGATACCTAACACAAGTTGTTAGCATGATTTCCTTGTTTTATTCAATCCCTAGTTGACAAAACCAACTGTCCTATATGTTTCCTTATCACCTTCTCAATTTCTGCCTCCTTCAAAGATTTGTGAATGTTGAAAGATATTGCTATATAATCTCATCTTTAAATTTAGTCAAGGGTGGAAATCAAGGCTAAACCTTTCTAGCTGTCATAGTAGAGAATTACAGAATTCAATCTGTCAAACACCAGGAAAATTCACAAAAATGGACTAATGTAAATCCAATTACCTTTATTTGATCCCCCTAACTGACACAACATGTCTATTGTTACAAACCATCAAATCTTCCAATTCATTATTAGCAATATTACAGGAGATTTAAAAGTATGGAACATATGACCAATTAATATTTATTTCCAGGGAAAGCAAAAGTTTAGTGAAACAGGCCAAAACTGTTCTAATAAAGTGCTTTTCTACATCTTCTTGTCTCCTATGTATACACTGTTACCCAGCAAATACTTGTAAATCTCACTGTCACTCTCCGCCTCACTCAATGTTCTTCACCCAGTTGCCAGAGCTTGTTAGAAAATTATCACTGGGTACCCTCTACAATTGAAATTGTGCTGGACTTCCCAACGTAAGCAATGATATAGGCTGGAACAGTGCAGGTTTTTTTTAGATTTTGGGCCTCATTTAAAGGTACAGATATCAGGTTTAAATGTGATGGAACAGCTTGATTTTCAGTTTATACGGACCTAAAGTGTAGTTTTTCTTGACAAACCCTGTTTTGGAACTGTATTAGATTTCAAAGCTTCAAAAGCCTTGTATGCTTTTGAAACTTTTGTAGTTTGCACTATTTGAGAAAAAAATTAAAAATATGCAAAGCTTGCGTGAATCTGAGATCTAACATTTATAATTTTTAATTTTGCCACAGTTAAAAGTGAGGAATGGCTCTTGTCAGTGAGATATAAAAAGAGAATGTGGAAAGTTGAATAACACAATGGATGCATTAAAAGTATTTTTGCTAAACTCATTCAAGTTTCTGTAAAGCTCTTTCTTATGACTCTCAGGACCCACAGCCATGTTCCATTTCGGGAAAGTAAGCTTACTCGCTACTTCCAGGGGTTTTTCGCTGGGAGAGGAAAAGTTTGCATGATCGTTAACATCAGCCAATGTGCTTCTATGTACGATGAGACACTAAATGTATTGAAGTTCTCTGCAGTGGCACAAAAGGTAGGTGAGATATGTGAATTAATTAAATTGTGCCTTCTAATCCATAAACCCTTCAGTTGCACAACTAAACACCTGGCAAATACCCATCATGACAGAAGACTTGCAGTTACGTAAAGTTTTATTGCAACTTAGGAAAAAACCTTTCTGATTATGTTTCCTTTGTTCTGCTGCTCAGCTATGAGAAAATGGATTGTGGTAAAATCGCGAGTTTGAGTGCTGTTTTGATTGTTTCCTTTTCATAAAATTATCAATTTATATTTGTAGTCGATCACTCATTACCTGTCACAATCTCAACCCAATTCCTGCGGCTCTTCCAGAAATCATTGAGTTCTATGACTTTAACTAGTATTTCTAAAGAGTTTTGAGAGAAATGAAAACTCCAAGTTTGACCAATATTCTGACCAATACTACCAATCTGAGACTTGCACATAAGAACTATTGGACAAAAGAAATAACACAAAAACAGATGATAGAAAGTAATTTACTACAGACTGCTTTTCATGCAGTTGGCACTTGGTCAACATTCAAATCCTCAATGTTAGCTTATTTTTTCATCTTTAGTTAGTAAGCACACCAGGTAGTGCAAACCAACTTTCACTTCTCATTATCGATATATGCGTAAGAACGGGATATGAGGGTTTTTGATGAAGTCAATAGGAGAAGCTATTTCTATTAGTGGTTGGATTGATAACCAGGGTGAGATGAGGAACAATCTTTTTCCACCATGAGTTATGATCAGGAATGCACCTGCTTGAAAGGGTAATGGTAATAGCTTAACATAGGTTCTAAGAAAAATAATGGAATCCTTACTGAAGGAGAGAATAGAAGAATGTCTAGAAATGAGAAATGTAATAATGAATAGTCAGCATGGATTTAAACAGGGAATATCTTGCTTGACCAATCTTATTGAATTTTTTGAGGAAGTAACAGAGTAGATAATGGTGATGCAGTAGATGTAATTTATCTGGATTTTCGGAACTCCTTTGATAAGGTGCCATAAGAGATTAATGAATAAGATCAGAGAATGCAGAGTAGGGGGAAAAAGTGGCAGAATGGATTGCTAGCTGGCTTCAAGACAAAGCAGAGAATGAGAGTAAAGTATAGTTATTGAATGGCAGAAAGTGGGAGATAGTATTCCACCAGGATCAGTGCTGGGGGCCACTGCTGTTCACAATTTACATTAATGGTTTTAAAAAAGTAGGAAAGTTAAGCAAAACCTGTATCAAACCTTCGTTAGCCCACACTTGCCATACTGTGTGGTATATTCTAAAAGGATATAGAGGCACTGGAGAGAATGCAGAGAAGATTTACAAGGATGATACCTGAAAGGCAGGGTCTTTTCTCTTGAGAAAATGAGGCTGGTGACCTAATATAGGTCTTCAAAATTATGATAGATTCAAGAGTAGATACAGACAGAATGTTTCCTCTTGTGGGGAAGAGTACATGTAGAGGTTATCAATAGGAAGTGGTCACCTAGAAATCCACTAGAGAGTTCAGCAGAAATTTTTAAGAAAATATTCTTTCATGGGAAGTATGTGTTGCTGACAAGGCCATGTTACTCACCCCCAATTAGGAAAATAGGAGCACGAGTAGGTCATTCAGTCATCACTGCTCCACCATTCAATATGATCATGGCTGATCATCCACTTCAATGTCTTTTTCCCACACTATCTCCATATCCCTTTATGTTATTGGTATTTAGAAATCTGACAATAGCATACCAAGCTTCTACAGCTCCCTTGGGCTGAGAATTCCAAAGATTCATAACCCTCTGAGTAAATATAGTAAATACAGGCCCAGTTTCCCCGCCATCCCAGGAACAAGTCTGGTGAGCCTTTGTTGCACACCCTCTATGACAATAATATCCTTTCCAAGGTAAGGGGACCAAAACTGCACAATATTCCAGGTGCAGTCTAACCAAGGTTCTATACAATTGAAGCAAGACTTTGTTACTTCTGTACCCAGATCCTCTTGTGATGAAGGCTAACATCCCATTAACCTTCCAAATTGCTTGCTGTACCTGCATGTTAGCCTTCAGTGACTTGTTGAAGAGGACACCCGGGTCCCTTTGTACATATACACTTTCCAGCCTGTCACCTTTTAAGAAATACTCTGCACACCTGACTCTTCTACCAAAGTGGATAGCTTCACATTTTCCACATTATATTCCATCTGCCAGGTTCTTGCCCAGTTAGTAAGTCTGGCCAAGACCTCTTGAAGCTGTTTTGCACCTACCTCTCAACACCCTTGAGAAGGTGGTGGTGAGCTGCCATCTGGAACTGCTGTGATGTAGTTACACCCACATTGCTGTTAGGAAGGGAGTTCCAGAATTTTGATCCAGCAACAGTGTAGGAAGGGTGGTTATAGGTCCAAGTCAGGATGGTGTGTGGCTTGGAGGGGAACTTGCAGGTGGTGGTGTTCTCATGCATCTGCTGCCCTTGTCCTTCTAGGTAGTAGAATTTGTGGGTTTGGAAGGTGCTGTCAAAGGACCCTTGGCGAGTTGCTTCAGTGCATCTTGTAAATGGTACACGCTGCTACTGCTGTGTGTTGGTGATGGAGGGAGTGAATGTTTTAAGGTGATTGGGGTGCTGAACAAGCTGACTGCTTTTCCTTGATGATGTTGAGCTTCTTGAATGGTTTTAGAGCTGTTGTCTTCCAAGCAAATGGAACGTAATCCCATCACATTCCTGACTTGTCCCTTGTAGATGATGAACAGGCTTTGGGGGTGAGCTGCTTGTTGCAGAATTCCCAGCCTCTGACCTTCTCTCGTAGCCACAGTATTTATATGGCTGGTCCAGTTAACCCCCAGGATGATGTTAGCGGGGGATTAAATGATGGTAATGCCATTGAATTGAAGGGGAAATGGTCATTGTCTGGCACTTGGAGTGAATTTTAGTTGCCACATATCGGCCCGAGCCTGAATGTTGTCCATGTCTTGCTGCATATGGGCACTGTCTTCTTCAGTATGAGGAATTGCAAATGGTACTGAGCATTGTGCAATCATCAGCAAACATCCCCACTTCTGGCATTGTGTTGGAGGGAAGGTCATTGGTGATGGTTGAGCTGAGGATACTACCCTCTGTAATTCCTGCAGCAAATCCCTGGAACTGAGATGATTGACCTCCATCAACCACCTTCCATTTGGTAATTATGACTCCATGCAATGGAGAGTATCCCCCTGCTTCACATTGACTTCAGTTTTTCTTGGACTCCTTGATGCCACACTTGGTCAACTACTGCCTTGATGTCAAGGACAGTCACTCTTGCCTCATCTCTTGTTCAACTCTTTTGTCCATGTTTGGAGTAAGGTTGTAATGAGTGGCCCTGGCAGAACCCAAACTGAGTGTCAGTGATCAGGTTATTGCTATGCAAGTGTCGCTTGACAGCACTGTCAACAACACCTTCCATCACTTTGCTGATGATCAAGAGTAGGCTGATGGCTGGTGATTAGCCAGATTAGATTTGTTCTGCACTTTATGGGCAGGCCATACCTGGGCAGTGTTTGACATTGTTGGATAGATGCCATTTTAGCTATACTGGAACAGCTTGGCCAGGAGGACAGCTAATTCTGAAGCACATCTTCAGTACAATTGCCGAGATGTCGTCAGGGCCTGCAGCCCTTGCAGTATGCAGTGCCTTCAGCTCTTTCTTGATATCACATGGAGTGAATCGAATTGTCTGATGACTGGCATTTGTGGTGCTGCAGACCTCAGGAGGAGGCTGACATGGATCATCAACTTGGCACTTCTGGCTGAAAATGGTTGCAAATCTTTCAGCCTTGTATTTTGCACTGATGTGTGGTGCTCCACAATCATCGAGGATGTGAAACCGCCTCCTCTGATTAGTTGGTTACTTGTTCACCACCATTCGTGATTGGATGTGGCAGGACTTTGATCTGATCTGTTGATTGTAGGATCGCTTAGCTCTGTCTATTGCATGCTGCTTCTGCTGTTTGGCATGCAAATAGCCTTGTGTTGTTGCTTCACTAGGTTGATACCTCATTTTTAGCTATATCTGGTGCTGCCCCTGGCATGTCCTTCTGCACTTTTGAACCAGGGTTGATACTATGGCTTGATGATGGTGGGGTGAAGGATATGCTGGGCCATGAGGTCACAAATTGCAGTTACAATTCTTTGCCCAAACAGTGGCGAGAGTGTAGTAGTGGTTGACATGAATACCCATTCTTCTTTTTAAATTCATTTATGGGATGTGGGCTTCGCTGGCTGGGGCAGCATTTATTGGCCATCCCCAATTGCCTTTGAGAAGGTGGTGGTGAGCTGCCTTCTTAAACTTCTGCAGTCTATGTGGTATAGGTACACCCACAGTGCTGTTAGGAAGGGAGTTCCAGGGTTTTGACTCAGCGACAGTGAAGGAACAGCGAAATATTTCCTAGTCTTGAGTGTTCTGGGAGCTGCACTCATCCAGGCAAGTGGGAGTACTCCATCACATTCCTGACTGGTGCCGTGTAAATAGCGGACAGGCTTTGTGGAGTTGGGAAGTGGGTTACTTGTCGCGCGATTCCTAGCCTCTCACCTACTTTTGTAGCCACAGTATATGGCTAGTCCAGTTCCGTTTCTAGTCAATGGTAAACTTCAGGATGATGATAGTGGGGGATTCAGTGATGATAATGCCATTGAACTTCAAGGGGCGATGATTAGATTCTCTCTTGTTGGAGATAGTCATTGCCTGACACATGTGTGGCACGAATGTTACTTGTCACTTGTCAGCCCCAGCCTTGATGTTGGCCAGGTCTTGCTGCATTTGAACATGGACTTCTTCAGTATCTGAGGAGTTGCGATTGGTGCTGAACGTTGTGCAATCATCAGCGAACATCCCCACTTCTGACCTTATGATAGAAGGAAAGTCATTGATGAAGCAGCTGAAGATGGTTGGGCCTAGGACACTGCCCTAAGGAACTCCTGCGGTGATGTCCTGGAGTTGAGATGACTGACCTCCAACAGCCACAACCCATCTTGTGCTAGGTGTGACTCCAACCAGTGGAGAGTTTTCCCCCTGATTCCCATTGACTTAAGTTTTCCTAGGGCTCCTTGATGCCAAACTCTGTCAAATGTGGCCTTGATGTCAAGGGTAGTCACTCTCACCTCACCTTGGGAGTTCAGCTCTTTTGTCCATGTTTAAACCAAGGCATTCACTGATTCGCTTCTCAGAGCAATGCTTTGACCAATTGGATTCAGGCTGTATGGTTTAAATTTCAAACAATGCTTGGCAGTTCACTATCAGTCATGATTAACTGGTGCATTCTCCATGGCAAAGCCTCTACCAATCAGCCCACTTGTCAACTAATCAACACTCTCTTCTCATACAGTATTAAGTTGTTGCTTTCTCTGACATTGGTATTCTTGCAATTGTCCTGATGAGTGCAAGATGAAAGCTTCGACTAAATGTCTTTTTTCAGCAACACTCGGGATTCCAGAATGGTGCTGAACTATGAAGACCTTCATTCGATGTATACGTGCCATAGTCCCTACACAAGCCCAAACTTGTACCACATTTGTCAGTAACATAGATTTTTAAAAAAACAAAATCTTATTAACACTTTTAATGTATATTAATGTATGTTGTTTGTAGATTTTTTTGACACAATTAAGATGATTGTGGTTGCTGTAGAGCCACAGATCAAGAAGCCAATATTATAATGCATGCTTCAAGTGCATTGAATGCATCATGTGTGCTCTTTCCCAATGGCAAGTCCTTAGCTCATACATCCTTCCCCTTGTCCTGTGCCAGCCTTTTCATTTTCCAATAATTTCCTTCAATTTTAAAGTCACCCAGCATTGATATTCTCTTCCTTCTGCTTCCTCTTTTTTCCCGTTGAAATCTTCCCTCCATAACGTCTCTTGCTAGTCTGTTTCTTTAAGATGTGCCCTGCCCAGCCTCTATCTTTTCCTTATTATGTTTAGCAAATTTCTTTGTTCGTTCACTCTCTTCAGCACTTCACCACTTGTTACTTTTTCCGTCCAGCTGATTCTTTCCATTCTCCTCTAAACCCATATTTCAAAGCTATTTAGCAAGTTTGTCTCCCCTTTCCATATTGTACAAGTCTCTCATCCATACAAAACAACACTCCAGATCAAGCTTTTTAGAAGTTGCCTCTTCAGCTTATTCAGTTTTCCTGGTAACATTTGTGTCTTCTTATTAAATACAGCCTTTCCCATTGTTATCCTTGTTCTTATTTCTTTGTTGTTCTTATTATTAAGAATAATTGAATTCACTAGTTTGCATAAACTGTGTATTGCATAAGAACATAAACCTGGCTTTCATTTTGAAGTAATGAAACTTAAATGGACATTGAACTATACTTGTGACTTTCATTTTCTCACTTCAGTTTGGACCCATGTAATTGATATATATGTGATATGGATAATCTAATTAAAGGAAGTGGCTTAACAGCTTTCCACTTGCATCCTAGAAACTTTCAGTAAATTGTTTAAATGTCTTTGCTGC
The DNA here is from genome assembly GCF_017639515.1 of Carcharodon carcharias. Taxonomy (NCBI): domain Eukaryota; kingdom Metazoa; phylum Chordata; class Chondrichthyes; order Lamniformes; family Lamnidae; genus Carcharodon; species Carcharodon carcharias. The sequence continues at coordinate 61,974,285 of NC_054483.1, read as the reverse complement.
TAACCTGCTAAAAGTCATTTTTATTTTCTTTGACAAAACTGAACTCACTTATAAAACCAGTATTTTCTATTTAGGTTCTTCTCAATAGTTCAAAGCTTCTTCCTGCACTCTTGGTTTCAAAAAGATCAGCCAGAGATCTTTCATTGATCATCAACAATGCTGAAAATGACTCATCCTTTGCAAAACGACAGACTATATCTTGGGATGCCAGTCTGGAGGATGTTGCTGAAGTGGAGGAGGGGGCTACTGAGATAATTAATGTAACTGAAGTGAAGCAGAGGGAAGAGGAGGAGGAGGAGGAAGATGAAGAGGAGGACGAAGAGGAGGAGGAGGAAGCAAATATAGTAATAAGTAAAAAACACTATGAGGTAAATAGATTCTATTTGATCTTGCTAAACTAAAGAGAATTTTGTGCTGTATGAATTCACAATTCCTATTGCTTGGAAGAAGTTAAATGTTTGCTTGCAAGTATTAATATTTGTAATGGAGAAAGTGAATGAAATACCTTGTAAATTAACCATTTTAACAGGCTCCCAAAGATATTGTGGTTGCTGAAGTTTAATATACAGCAGCTGAATACATGGGCAGTACCTAGTCAATCTAATACAAATACACTGGTAGTACTTATAGCCATCCACTCACTAATGTTCACTATGAGTTTATCTTCACATCTATGACCTGTTGCTTTATATGCTTTTTTTTAAAAAATAGAGATCATAGTTCTCTATTTTTAAAAGTTAGATAAATTTTTCACCACATGGAAGTGACAAGTATGATTGATGAGGGCAGTGCAGTGGATTCGGTGTATATGGAACAAAAAATAAAAAAATACCTGGAAAAACTCAGCAGGTCTGGCAGCATCGGCGGAGAAGAGTACAATTGACGTTTCGAGTCCTCATGACCCTTCAACAGAACTTCTGTTGAAAGGTCATGAGGACTCGAAACGTCAACTGTATTCTTCTCCGCCGATGCTGCCAGACCTGCTGAGTTTTTCCAGATATTTTTTATTTTTTGTTTTGGATTTCCAGCATCTGCAGTTTTTTGTTTTTATCTTGGTGTATATGGATTTTAGCAAGGCTTCTGACCTGTTCCACATAGCAGGCTGGTCAAAAAATAAAAGGCCCTGGGACCCAAGGATAGTATCTAATTGGATCCAAAATTGGTTCAGTATTACTTGGCTTGAGGTAATGCATTTTGGGAGGTGTAACAAGTCAAGGGAAGTCAAAGTAAATGGGAGAATATTGAGTCATGTGAAACAATAGAGGGACTTTGGAATATATGTCCATAGATTCGTAAAGGTAACAGGACAGGTGCTAAGTTGGTTAAGATGACCTATGACATGCTTTCCTTTATTAGCCAAGGTATAGAATATAAGAGCAGGAAGGTTATGCTAGAATAGTTGTAGAGGCAGAACCTCACCACAATTAAAAGCACTTGGATGTTTAGTTGATTAGCTGTGGTCTACAGGGTTATGGACCAAGTACAAGAAGATGGGATGATGCTGGATAGCTCTTCATCGATCAGCGTGGACCTGATGTGTTGAATGGTTTCATTCTGGGTCATAAATTTTCCATGTTACCTTTGGTGTAGACAGAGGGAATATTCCTGGGTCCTTAAATTGTGTGAGAAAATACCTCTCATGATGAGAAATGGATGTAACATACAGAAAGCTACACGCAGCAGGATTTTGCCCTTGGTGGGGATGCTCGGGGAGGCGGTCGGGAAGCAGACCGTCACCTGCGTTCGGCTCCACACTGCGATTTCTCGCGGGCGGGCCAATTAAGGCCTGCCCTGTGTGGATCGCCAGCGGCAGCGCTGAGCACTGCCTGTGCGGGTGGGGGGGGAAGAGGGCAAGCCGGGCCTAGCGTGCGAGAAAGAGCACTTCACTTGTGCCTCGGAGATTGAAGCGCTGTGTATAAAAAAAATGAAGCGAATAAAAATTTAAGAAAACATGTCCCCTCATGTGACTCTGTCACATGAGCTGGGACATGCTTTTAATTCAAAAATAAAGTTTTTATGTAATGTTTATTTGCTTTGGGAAATCTCATCCCATTCATGGATGAGGTTTCCTAAAATATGTAAAGGCCGTTTTGCCTTTTTGCCTGCCTGCCAATCATTAGGTTGGACGAGCAGCGTAAATTTGAATTTAATTAGATTGTTAGTGTCCTTAATAGGCCTTTTAATTATCGGCGGATGCGCAGCCAACTCTGGCATGCGCCTGCCAAACAAAATATCGCGAGGCTGCGCGATGACGTTGGGACACACGCCCAACACCATCGTACATCAATTTACGCTCGGACGTGTCGGGGAGCTCCGCACGTTGAGCGTAAATTCTGCCCACAATAACAAAGGTTGTTCCATATACTCGCCAAATGGTAAATCAGCTACAACATGTGGCAAACTGCTATTCATTTTTAGAATCACACTATACTGAGTTTTGTTAAAATGGCAGCAGTGGGTATGAGTATGCAAGTCACTTGCTAGATGGCTATTTTTTCCTCCCTAACTGCTCAAGGAAAACTTAACCATGGTTGCTCTGTTGCTGTTTATAAGAATATAGTTCAGGTTAGTGACCTTGAATCTGAAGGGCCACTTGCTTAATGAAACAAGATCCATAGGGCAGAATTTTGCCCTCGGATGGCGGGCGGGCAGCCGAACTCCGCCGCCAAAACAGGGCCGGCTGCCTTTTTGAGTGGACGGGCCAATTAAGGCCCGCCCAGCGGCCTTCCTGATAGGAAGCGCTATGCGCTCCCTGTGCCGGGGAGCGGGAGGGAATCCCCAACTGTCAAAGTGTACTCTTTCGCGCGTGCACACGAAAGAGTGCACGAAAAATGCTGTCTCAGGGAGCTTATTGACAGGTAAGAAAAGTCAAAAAATAGAGAAATATTAAAATTATTAACATGTCCCCCTCATGTGACAATGTCACATGAGGTGGGACATGTTAATAAGAAACACATAAAGTTTATTAAATTTTTAAAAAACGGACATGAAACTTCACCCCACCAGTGGATGAAGTTTCATGAATAATCTGGAGCCTGCTGGCCATAATTGGCCATTGACAGGTTGGCAGGTGGACAGTTGATTTCGCTGTCTGCCCGCCTTCCGAAGATTTAAATGGACCGGGATGACGTTGGGGGTTCCTCCCGACGTCATCCCGCATCACTTTCCCCACGGCGAGTGGGCCCCGCTCCCAAATCGCTGAGGGGAATATCCTGGCCATAATGACGATGTTTTTAAATCTGCGGGACTGCACTGTGAATGCAGGGTCAGCCTTTGGAAGGGCAGTGGTCTGATGCTGTTGTCTTTTTGTTGGTGACACAGGATGCTGATTGAAAAAGTTGGTTTTGTTTGGTAGTTGGCTGTATTTGCACAACAGTTGGTGTGTGAGCAATGGACAGCACTGTATGGCTGCCACTGAGGGTTGAAATGTGCAATATTAGGGAAACTGGGGCATTGCAGCAAGATCCAAAGTGTTCTGCCTAGACCTTAATAGATTTGTTGAAATGAGCTATTAAAAGGAAGAAGGCACCATTAGTGTAAGAGGAAAGATTACAGGAATCTGGCATGAGCCAAGTGACTGCTAAATGTACAGAAGCTGGGTTCGGAAATGGCAGGTAACCAAGCATAAGGGAAGCATGAGTCCGAGTGCAGAAGCCAATATGTCGAGATTTGCTGATTCTTTTTTCTTTTCTTTTCTCTCCCCATGGTTCAAATATATTAACTGATAAAATAGAAACCGTTAACTCTAGAAGAAATGTGCTTTTTGGGAAGTAAACAGGATCACAATGTCCAAAGCAGAACACTTCTTCAGATTGTCACTTCACTTTTGAGAGCGCATACAGCAGGCCAAATCTATTTTCAAAAGATTGTACATTTTGTTTCATTACTACCGCAAATGTTTTGCATCATGTGATGAAGATGTTATTTTAATTCTAGGCTTATTGTAGACCTGATATAATCTGAACTTTGCAGATTTTATAGCTGTGTTCAGGCAGACTTTAAAAATATCTTGGTAATTCAAGTTATAACAATTCCACTGTGTGCCTCTGCTGACGCCTGCCTCTGTGGAGTTCAGAGTCAATTATTTTTCTATTACTAATAACTGAACTGAAACCTAAAACAATAGCAATTAGTATTTGTCTCTGGATTGATATTCATTTCTGGCTGCTAAGGAATCCAGTTTGTCTCCCGTTCTACCTGACTGTTTTTAGATTGTTTGGCTTTACTTGCATGGAGTAAGTGAACAATCAATGTGTTAGGTAAGGTTTAGTTTTCCTGCACTTGGATGAGAGCACATGTGTCGTCCAATTTTGTGGTGTTTCTTCTCCCCCTTCTGAACATGGAACTAAATGGAGGAAAAAAATCCAGTCCTGTCTGCTGATGGAAAGTCATACACAGGTTTTTTTTTGTATATAGATTTTACTGAATAACTTCAATGCTAAGATGCCATGGCAAGAAAATGGAACACTCTTTTTATTACCAATAGAGTAGGTATAGCATAACCAGCAGAAGATTCTACTGTTCTTCAAAATACACTGACCACAATCTGAGATCTCCCCCACCTTAAGCACTGTGATAATGTGACATTTCCATATTCTTTATAATTATCACCATGTATTTTACAAACTAAATTTCTGCTCAATTATGTGCAGTTGAATTGCTACTATTTAAATGAATTTTGCTGGGATCCTTACAGCCAGTAGAGCAAGGATTTTCATCTCACTCCTGGGACTTGGCTGAATTTGACGCAACATGAACTTAGAGTACTGCAGTTCCGTGTGGTTTGTGCATAGTTTTAATTTGTTTTCAACATGTTTTATACTCTTTCAGTACTGTTTCAGCGAAATATGTTTTCAAATTGAAAGAATTATTCTGTTTGAATTTGAATGGGCCACCTCTATACTTTTTTGTAATTGTAATGCGTATATAGAAATTGCTGCTTTGCATACAAGACCTGAAAAACAAGCTGATTGAGGAAAAGAAAGAAAAAGTGACCTTGGAAAAGAATATCCGGGAAGAAGTTAATCAAGAAATGGAAAAATTCATGCCTCAGTTTGAAAATTATTTAAGGTAAAGTCTTATTTTTAAAGAAATGTTCTAAAATTGTGACTTGAAGGAAAATCCAAACCTATTGTTTAACAATTTATACATTAGCTTAAATTTTGATTTTATTCTTTTTCTTCACAATTTTCAGTTTGAAATTGGTAGCATTTGCTTCCCCACTCTCATTCTGTAGGGCTGTATTCTGGAAAATATGCATAGATTTTTTTCTGTTATGAATAATTCATTCTTCACTAGATGAGACAGCAGCCTTTTTGTGTATGTCTCTATTTTGTTTCCAAGGGAAATAAAAATGTCCTTTTTTGTATTAGAACATGTCCAATTTAAATTGAGTTTTCAAGTAGCGATCAGACGCAAACCAAACTCATTAAATTTTATATCTGTGATTATTGCAGATAAACTCATAACCTACCTCTCATTTTATTTTTGGCCTTTACTGATCATTTTAAGTACCAGATCAAGTGAAACAACATCTTGTATTTATATGCCACCTTTAATATACAAATAAACATACGGATTAGGAGCAGGAGTAGGCCATTTGGCCCCTTGAGCTTGCTCTGCTATTCAATAAGATCATGGCTGATCTAATTTTAACCTTGACACTCCTGCCTAACCCTGATAACCCTTCACCCCCATGCTTATCAAGAACCTATCTAGCTCTGCCTTAAAAATAGTGGATGACTCTGCTTCTACTGCCTTTTGAGGAACAGAGTTCCAAAGATTCACGACCCTCTTAGGAAAAAAATTCTACTCATCATCCCTGTCTTAAATGATTGACCCCTCATTTTTAAACAGTGACCCATAGTTCTAGATTCTCCCACAAGATAAAACATTCTTTCCACATCCACCCTATCAAGACCCCTCAGGATCTTAAAGGTTTCAATCAAATTGCCTCTTATTCTTCTAAACTCCAGTGGACACAAGTCCAGCCTCTCCAACCTTTCCTCATAAGATAACCTGCCCATTCCTGGTATTTCCTGGTATAAACCTTCTCTGAACTGCTTCCAACAAATTTACATCCTTAAATTAGGAGACCAACACTGTACGCAGTACTCTAGATGTGGTCTCACAACTGAAGCATAACCTTCCTAGTTTTGTATTCCATTCCCCTTGTAATAAATGATAACATTCTATTATCTTTCCTCATTACTTGCTGTATCTGCATACTAGCCTTTTGTGGTTCATGCAATAGGACACCCAGATCCCTCTGAATTTCAGAACTCTGCAATCTCTTGCCATTTAGATAATATGCTTGTTTTTTATTCTTCCTGCCAAAATGAACAATTTCACATTTTCCTACATTTTACTCCACTGAGGTTTGTCAGATCTTTAACTGCTCACTTAACCTATCTCTGTCCCTTTTGTAGCCTCCTTATGTCCTCTTCACAACTTACTTTCCTGCCTATCTTTGTGTCATCAACAAATTTAGCAACCATACCTTTGGTCCCTTCATCCAAGTCATTTGTATAAATTGTAAAAAGTTAAAGCCCCTGCACTGATCCCTGTGGCACATCACTCGTTACATACTACCAACCAGAAAAAGACCCATTTATGCCTATCCTCTGCATCCTGTTAGCTAGCTAATCTCCTATCCATGCCAACATGTTATCTGCAACACCATGAGCTTTTATTTCCTGCAATAACCTTTGATGTGGCACCTTATCTATTGCCTTCTGGAAATCCAAGTACAGTACATCCACCAGTTCCCCTTTATCCACAGCACAGGTGATTCCTTCAAAAAAACTCCCATAAATTGGTTAAACATGATTCCCCTTTCACACAATCATGTTGACTCTGCCTGATTACATTGAGTTTTCTTAAGTGCCCTGCTATAACATCTTTATTAATAGCATTTAACGTTTTCCCTATGACAAATGTTAGGCTAACTGCTCTGTAGCTTCCTGGTTTCTTTCTCCCTTTTTGAATAAAAGAGTTATATTCGCTGTTTTCCAATTGTAATGGAACCTCCCCTGAATCTAGGGAATTTTGGAAAATTAAAACCAATGCATCAACTATCTCACCTGTCACTTCTTTTAAGATCCTAGGATGAAATCCATCAGGATCTGGGGATTTGTCAGCTCCAACTATTTGTTCAATACCACTTCCCTGGTGATTGTAATTTTGAACTCCTCCTTCCCTTCTATTTCCTGATTTACAGGTATTTCTGGGATATTACTTGCATCCCTACAGTGAGGCCCAATGCAAAATACCTGTTCAATTCATCTGCTATTTCCATACTTTCCATTATTAATTCCCCTGACTCACTTCCTCGACCAACGCTCACTTTGTTAACTTTTTTAAAATATCTATAGAAACTCTGACTATCTGTCTTTATAATTGTAGCTAGCTTTCTCTTGTACTCATAATTTTTCCTTCCTTATTAATCTTTTTGTTATTCTTCACTATTCTTTATATTCTTCTGACCTGTCAACCTTCTTCGCACAATTATATGCTTTTTCTTTAAGTTTGATGTTGTCTTTAACTTTTTTAGTTAACCATGGATGATGGTCCTCCGCTTGGAATTTTTATTTCTCATTGGAATGTATTTATCCTTTGTATTCTGAAATATCCCTTTAAATGTCTACTGCTGCATCTCAATTGACCTATTCCTTTAAATTAATTTGCCAGTTCATTTTAGCTAGCTCTGATTTCATCCCCTCATAATTACCCTTATTGTCTAAAATACTAGCCTTAGACCCACTCTTTTCTCCCTCAAACTGAATGTAAAACTCAATCATGTTATGTCGCTGTTACTTAGGAGTGCATCACTGAGGTTATCAATTAATCCTATTTCTTTGCACAATACCAGGTGTAGTATATTCTGCTGTGTCTAGTTGGCTTCAGAACGTGCTGTTCTAAAATTATCTTGAACACGTTTTGTGAACTCCTCAACTACATTACCACTGCCCATCTGATTTTTCCAGTCTAAATGTAGATTACAATCTCCCATAATTATCGCTGTACCTTTCTGAGAAGCTCCCATAATCTCTTCCTTTATACTCCATCCTACTGTGTAGTTACAATTTGGGGGCCTGATCACCATTTCCACAAGTGACTTCTTATAGTGAAATATCCCAATGTGTTTCTCAAAATTGTTCCCAAATAAAATTTAACACCGAGCTACATGAGATGATATTAGGGTAGATTTAGTCAAAGAGGTTGTTTTAAGAGGTGTCATAAAGAAAGAAAGAGGTAGAGGCGCACAGCTTTGAGGGAATTCCAGAACTTAAGATCTTAGTAGCTGAATGCACAACTGGCAATGGTGGAGTGATTAAAATCAGGGATGCCCAAGAGGGCAGAATTGGCTTGCTTTCCAGAAATTGGTTCTTCGGAAGAGAGGCCAACAGTTTTGTTCTTTATCTGAACACATATCTGGCACTCATGAAATCGTAATAAAGCATTTCAGATCCCTGGAGTAATTACAGATGCATTGCTTTAAATAAAACGATGAGAACTGAAGGTCAGAAGGACTTTCAAAAGGAATCCATTCTGCTTTTCTTTAATATTAATCTTGGAGGCTGCCATCATTTCATTTGAATTTATTTGCTGACATTTTAATCAATGATCAGTACCTAACAAAATGTTGCAGTGAGACAATTTTCTTAATATTTTTTCGTAGCTGCGATTATTCTGCTAACAAGCCAGAGGTTAGGAGGTGAAACCCCATCATGACAAATTGTGAAACTGAAGTCAATAAACTTAATTAAAGACAGCACCAGGAGAAAGGATCAAAGCTGGAGGATTGTTCTAAAGTCCCACCTGACTCACTAATATCCTTTATTAAGTGGACATCCAACCTCTAGTTGCCTCACCTACATGTTACTCCGGATCTAAATAAGTAGTTGACTCTTGATTGTCTAGTAGCCTAGTAAGTTTGTTAGCTTTTTATTTTGTGGAATAGAATCATGAAAGTGGCATACCACTAGGACTGCAGCAGCTTAGCGTGGGGCAATGAGATGGATAATAAATTTGACACTCTGAAGGTATTTGTTAAACTCTATTTTCCAGAAATACTTTATTTGCTCATGACCTGGATTTTGTGGTCAGCAATGTGATGCTAACCTTAAACTGCCTACAAAGATGAAGTGATCCCTATTGCACAAATTTTACCTTTCTCGATAGTTTGATTCCACCACTGAGTCTGGGGGATCTCCAGGTGTCCAACAATGGTTGTGTCATCTGGGAATTTAAGCAGCCGATCACATTAAAGAATTCTCAGATGACAAACGAGGAAGAAAAATGCACTGAAGAAGAATTATACAGACTCCACATTAACTGTTGCCAGACCTGCTGAGTTTTCCAGTACTTTCTTTTTTTATTTAAGAAAAATGCACTGATTATCATTCAGTTTCAAGAAATCCTATAGAGGACAAATAACAATTAGGACATAAATATAGGAATAAGGTAGATGCTGAAATAGCAAACTTTTTATTACAATAAAAGCCTGCGAAATTTTTACCGTGTAGAAATTTGACAATGCACAAAGGGAAAGTTAGTTCTTTCAGGACCATAGGTTGTTTAGCAGTAGCTATTGCTTAAAAGCCTGGTTTAGAAACCCAGTCGGATCTCATTCACAAGGCATAACTTTTATTTTTACAATGATAAAGGGAGAAGTTCACATCAGTTCAAGTGATTTCTAAAGACTGTCTTCTACAGAAACTTCAGCTGCGCAACCATTGGAGGAGAAGGAAATTACTGACAGCACTTTCTGAATTTTCATGTTTAGTTATGCATATACAGACACCCAAAAGTTGCTGTCGGTTTCAAAGTTGTAATGGCGGCAAACACTGATAGTATCACTGTCACTACCAATGCAAAATCCAGGCCTATGTATCTGACTAAATTTTTATTTAATGCTTTTTATAAAAAAGAGCCATAGTGAAAATTCTTTAATTTCCTAGTGATTTAAATGCTGAATCTATTGATTATAATTGTTATTGTAAAATGTTACTGGCTTCATTGCCCATAATGGCACCTCTGTATGTCTTTCCCAACTATGATATTCTGTTGATCTTCACCTGTCCCACAGGCCACCACTTTCACTCGATAGTTTTCTGTCAATTCTTTCACCTAAAACATAATCCATCACCAAATAAATCTTCAGCCTCCTCCTGTGATGCCCTTGTTTACTCTCTTATAATTTTTTATACTCAGACAGCCGTCTTCCGGTCACCTACCTTTGCAAATGCAGGACACTCAACATCTGCCCATTCACCACTTAAAACAGGGCCCCACATGTGTGAAACAGAGATTCACATATGTTCCCTCTATTCTGATATTCTGTATTTGCTGCACTCCCCTCCACATTGGAGAAACTAGATGCAGATTAGATAAGCAATTTGTTTTAAAAAACATCTCTCGTGTGGTCTGTTTACAAAGTGTAACCATGAATTGCCAATGCTCGCCACTGACCTATTCGTTATTGACCTAGTACTCTTAAATTAAAACTTTGCAAGTTTCAAGAACAGCACCTCCTTCTGAAAGGCATCCTGAAGTCTGAATACTGATACAGTAATTTCTGACTTTAGCTAGATCCTCATTTATAAATCTCTTTAGTAGGTTTTTAGTATGTCTACCCTTTTTTTTAAGTCTCCCACTTGTGCAGCTAGTTGCACTACCATTCTCTTTGTCCTGATTTTTTTCTTAATTCCCTCCTCTGCACCACCCCATCACTTCTGAATGCCTGGCTGCCTCCTATTTTTCAGTTCCTAAGTGAGAGTCTGCACCCAAAGCATAGCCATGTCTGTTATCTCCCTAAGTAGTTATTGTCCTCTGAATTCACAGCATTTTGTGTTTTTTTTTATCTCCTAGATTTCCACCATTTTCAGTATTTTGCTTTCATTGAATTGTTTCACTTTTTTAATAAATAGAGAGCGTGTAAAGGAAGAAAATCAGTTAACTGAGGACAGAATTGAAAAACGCAATGAAATATTTCAAACTTTGGTCAAGGCATGTGTTGCTATTGACCAGAATGAAGACTCTGTTCCTGATGTCAATCAGGTATGTATTTTGCAGTTATTTTCAGCAGAAGCCATTTGCTCCAGCTCATTGAAAAACAATTTTCACAAATCTGTACCCTTGCTTATCAAAACCTAATGTTTAACCCTGTCCAAATATGCCTCAGCTCACAATTTCATCTGGCTTATCCACTAGTTTTTGGAGTAATTATTCTCCCAAAAAGATTTGTCTAATCCTACCTGTGCCTGACACAAATCTCTGTTTGAGTAAGGTGAGGCTAAGTGTTGACTGTTCTCAAGGGGAGCACACATGTCTTATGTACAGCTGTTGTTTTCAGCAGCAATTTCCTCACCCCAGGGCTTTGAGACTGCATGCTTGTGCCTGAGAAAGATGTCATCGTCAGTCCAGCACAGAGGGGCAGGTTTGCAGTGTGTGTATGTATGTAAGTGTATGAAGTGGTGAACAAGGTTGATATTCTGTATGATGTGGCAACAATAGAAACATGGCTTAAAATTGGTGAGGACTGGGTGCCTAATATTCACAGATACAAAGTGTTCAGAAAAGATAGGGAAGGAGAAAGGAAGGTGGGTTGGCAATACTAATTAGGGAAGACATTGTAATGTTGGAATTGGGTGTCCATGACGGAACATTTGGTTAGATGTGAGAAGAAAAAATGACCTGATACTACTGGGGAGTATTCAATAGATCTCCAAATATTGAGAGGGAGGTACAAATTTGGAGGAAATCTGACGTGCAGGAACTAGTGGTGATATAGGGAGACTTTCATTACCCAAAGATCTAGAGATACTGCTAGAGTAAAGGGTAGGGAGGGTGATGTGTTCAGGAGAACTTCCTTGACTAGTATGTTCTTGGCCAACCTATTCACCATATTTTGTGCATTTACATATGGGCATTCTAAACCTGTTTTTGTAAATTTTGTAGTCATCCTCAGTCTGTTCCAATCTAATATGGTGCTACTTCCTTCTCTAGCATTATTACAGGGTCATTTTAGTTTATTTGCAAGACTGTTTATGCTTGAGCCTGATTTTCTATGTTCATGTCAGAAGCACAAACTACTAAAATTACTCGATTTGTACCAATCCAAAAAATTAAATGGAGTAGGATTGAGCTTCAGATGCTATAATATCTCGTGGTTAAATCTTTTTTTTTATGTTCTATCCAACAAGAGAGAATCCAACCGTCTCTCCTCAATGGCACTCAATAAAATTACCATTGCTGAATTCCCCACTATCAACATCCTGGGAGTTACCATTGACCAGAAACTGAACTGGACTGGCCGTATAAATACTATGGCTACAAGTGTAGATCAGAGGCTGGGAATTCTGTGGCAAGTAACTTGCTTCCTGACTCCTCAAACCCTGTCCAGCATCTACAAGGCACAAATCAGGAGCATGGAATTCTCTCCACTTTCCTGGATGAATGCACTCCTACAGCACCCAAGCAGCTTGACACCATACAGGAAAAAGCAGACCACTTGATTGCTGCCCATCCACCACCTTCAACATTCACCCCCTCCATCACTGACCCACAGTGGGGCAGCAATGAGTACCATGTACAAGGTGCACTGCAACAACTCAAAGGACCCTTTGACAGCACCTTCCAAAATCATAACCTCTACCACCTCAGAGGACAAGGGCAGCAGATGAATGAGAACACCATCACCTGCAAGTTCCCTTCCAAGCTATACTCCATCCTGACGTGGAACTATATTGCTGTTCTTTCACTGTTGCTGGTTTGAACTCCTGGAACTCCTTTCCTAACAGCATTGTGGGTGTACCTGTACCACAGGCCTGCAGCAGTTCAAGAAGGCAGCTTACCACCACCATCTTGAGGACAGTTGTGGTTGGGCAATAAATGCTGGCCTAGCTAGTAATGCCCACAGCCCATGAAAGAATAAGGGGAAAAAGTAAAGTTAAGCATCACCTCTTAAGCACTGAAGCATGTATTTGACTGGGAAATCACCTTGCACATTTGCTCCCAAGTACAATTTCAGTTCCTCCTATTTGCATGCTGGCAACTGCGAAGGTTAGCCTCGTGTGTTTTATCCTTCCAGTTGCCTCCAGAATGTGTCCTGTTTCCCACCTAATTAATCATCAAAGGCCCACTGGTTTTCTCTATTTCACCGTCTGCCCATTTGATTCGGGGAAAGTTGAACTGACTGACTTTTCTAGGTTGTTATGCGCAAAATTGGGAGGTTTGAGGTCTGGACACGAGGCAGAAGATCCTGATGGCTGCCAACTTAATAGTATGTATTTGCATTGCATTGATAGTTTTTGGTCACAAGGTTGATAAATAGTTAGTTCTCATAGACGTGAAAAATTAAATGCAAGCATTTAATCAGCACATTATAAACATGATAGTCAAGTTAATGTTCTGAAGATTTACTTTTCCAATCCAGTGATTTGCTGATTTACAATAGTAGATGTGCAATCTATCTACTTTTCAAAACAGGAGACTTTGGTTAAAACTAATGTTGTGAGATGCATCAAGTCCTTGGAACCAGATGTAGCTGAAATCAAGAAACAAGCTGAAATGATCCATCACCATCTAACAACTGCTCCAGAACCTGAAGAAACTGTTACACTTCTGGAAGCTAATTTAGCTTGTGTCATTCAGGAACTTAAGCAAACACAAGAAACACTGAAAAAGAAAACTACTGGTAAGTTTTGGGAAAAAACAATATTGCACTAATAAAGCCTTTTGGTGTTAATACATTTTGTTAAAATTTTGTTACAATACTGAGTTCTTAAAAGGTTTGTTTCCAATAAATAAATAAGCTAACTTTATTTTAAAAATAGGGCAAAATAGAAAGGTTACACCCCCCCCTAACGAATTAATAATTGGAGGGGGTAGATCGCATCTTCTGAATTCACAACTGAGAACCCAGAAGGTTGTGTTGCCTGCCTGCTGCAAAGGTAGAGGATATCTCTGACCAACTGGAGATGAACTTTGAAAGATAGAGTGAAGATCCAGTTGTCATGGTCTCAGTTAGGACCAATGACATGGACAATAAAGGCAAGGAGGTCCTGGTAAGAAAATATCCAAAGTTAGAAACTAAATTTTAAAAAGCACATCATGGGTGGTAATAACAGGATTACTACTTCAGCCACATGCTAATTGGTATAGGGATAGGTAGATCAGGAGGGTGAATGCATAGCTGGAAGACTGGTGTGGGAATGAAGAATTCCATTTTATGGGATACTGAAATAGGAAAGAGCTGAACTGCTGGGACATGCTCCAGCTGAGCTAGAGCGGGATCAGTGACAAGTGACTACGCTGGAATGAGAGGAAGCTAACTAGAAATGTAAAAACGGATAGCAAGAGTTTCTACAGGTATTTATAAAGGAAAAGAGCAAGTAAAGTGAGTGTTGGTCCTCTAGAGAGTGACAATGAGGAGTTAATAGTAGATAATAAGGAAATGGCAGATGAAATGAACAAATATTTTACCACTGTCTTCACTACAGGGGATGCAAAAAACATTCCAGTAATAGCTGTAAATCAGGAGGTGAAAGGGAGAGAGGAACTTGGTGAAATTCCAATCACCAGGGAAGCGTACTGAACAAACTGATGGAGCTGCGGGTTGACAAGTCTCCAGGCCCAGATGGACTTCATCCTAGGGTCTTAAAAGAGGTGGCTAATGAAGTAGTAAATGCATTGGTGTTAATTTTTCCAAAATTCCCTAGGTTCTGGAAAGACTCCATCAGACTGGAAAGTAGCAAACATAACCCCTCTATTCAAGAAGGGAGGGAGGCAGAAAACAGGAAACTATAGGCCACTTAGCTTGATGTCTATTGTGGGGAAGATGTTAGTATCGATCATTAAGGTGGTTATAGCTGGGCTCTTAGAGAAACTCAAGGTAATTGGGACAAATCCACATGGTTTTGTGAAAGGGAAATCATGTTTAACCAATTTATTGGAGTTCTTTGAAGGAGTAACATGCACTGTGGATAAAGGGGAGCCTGTAGACATGCTATACTTGGATTTCCAGAAGGTATTTGAGAAGGTACCACATCAAAGATTATTGCGGAAAATAAAAGCTCATGGTGTAGGGGGTAACGTATTAGCAAGGATAGAAGATTGGCTGGCTGGCAGAAAGCAGAGAGTATGCATAAATGGGTCTTTTTCTGATTGGCAGGATGTGACGAGTCGAACCCTGCAGGGGCCTATGCCTCAACGTTTTACAATTTATATCAATGACTTAGATGAGGGCAACAAAAGCATGATAGCTAAATTTGCAGATGACACAAAGATAGGTAGGAAAGTATCTCGTGAAGAGGACATAAGGAGGTTGTAAACGGATATAGATAGTTGAGTGAGTGGGCAAAAATATGGCAGATGGAGTATAATGTGGGAAAATGTGAAGTCATTCACTTTGGCTGGAAGAATAAAAAAGCAGAGTATTACTTAAATGGAGAACGGCTGCAGAATTGTGAGCTGCAGAGGGATCTAGGTGTTCGAGTGTCTCAAAGTTAGTATGCAGGTACAGCAAGTAATTAAGACCAATGGAATGCTATTGTTTATTACGAGAGGAACTGAACATAAAAGTAAGGATGTTATGCTTCATTAGACAGGGCATTGGTGAGACCACATCTTGAATATTGTGTGCAGTTTTGGTCTCCTTGTTTAAGGAAGGATGTAAATGCATTAGAGACGCTTCAGAGGAGGATTACTAGTTTGATACCTGGAGTGAGTGGGTTGCCTTTTGAGGAAAGGTTAGGTAGACTGCGCTTGTTTCCACTGGAGTTTAAAAGAGTGAGCGTGACTTGATTGAAGTAAATAAGATCCTGACCCTTGACAAGGTGGACTTGGAAAGGATGTTTCCTCTTGTGGGTGAGTCCAGAACTAGGGGAGCACTGTTTTAAAATTAGGGCTTGCTCTTTAAGGATAGATGAAGAGAAATGTTTTCTCTGAGGGTTGTGTGACTTTGGAACTCTGCCTCGGAAGGCAGTGGAGGTGCGGTCATTGAATATTTTTAAGGCGGAAGTAGATAGATTCTTGTTAGGCAAGGGAATTGAAGGTTATCAGGTGTAGATGGGAATGTGGAATTCAAAACACAAACAGACCATGAATGCTGTAGCAGGTTTGAGGGGCTGAATGGCCTACTTCTGTTTCATATGTACTAGTGGAAAGACTTAGATAAAGGGCTTGATAGGACTTTGTAAACTAGTAAACTTGGAAAAGGGGGAAACAGCCTGTGAAAATATCAAAAGTCTGAAGATAAGATAATTAGGAGATAAGAGTGAAAGTCAAATGAGGTAAAGATCAAGGGTAGAGTGCAGGCAGAGAGGGATTGTGTGGCTGGCAGCCTAAAAAGATAAAAGAGTAAGCATGTATTCTAGGAGACCCCTGAGAGCATCTTGCTCTCTAATTAGTATTTGGTTCTGAATACTGATGGGAGATGATGCTCCTCTAGAGTGTGTAGCCAGAGACAAGACCATAGCACCATGGGTGGCTCAATTGTACAGGAAGGCAGGGAGGGAAAGGTCAAGAGAGTGATAGTTACAGGGGCTTCCGTAGTTAGGGAATAGGCAGGTGTTTTTGTAGTAGCAGATGTGATTCCAGGATGTTATGTTGCCTCCCTGGAGCCATGGACAAGGATATCACCAAGGGCCTGCAAAACATTCTGGAGAAGGAGGGTGAACAGTCAAAAGCCATGGTCTATAAGGGTACCAGTAACACAGGTAGGAAAAGCTTTGAGGTTCTGCTGGCCAATTTTAAGGAGTTAGGTAAGAAATTAAGAAGCAAGATACCAAAAGTAGTCATCTCAGGATTATTCCTGAGTGCCATACGCTAGTGATTACAGAAATAGGAAGATAGAGCAGATGAATGCATGGCTGGAGAGATGATGCAAAATGAAGAGATTTTGATGAGCTTTAGATCTTTGGGGCATTGGTACCAGTCCTGTGGAAGGTGGGATTATATAGGCTGGACATTTTCACTTCAACACGGCCAGACCAAGTATCTTCATGGGCTGGTGTGCTAGTGCTGTTGGTAAGGGTTTGAACTAGAAAGACGGGGATGGGAAGCTGAGCATAGATTCAAATGGGAGAAAAGCAAAGCTGGAAAGGGAAGGCAGAGCAAACGGGTCAGAAAATCGACAAAAGGAATCTGGTCTTAATGATATATATCTAAATGCAAGGAGTGTAGTGAATAATGCAGATGAGCTGAGTGCACAGATTGAAGTGTGTAAGTATAGCTATTGCTGAAAGATGGCTTTTAGAGAAGATTTGGAGTGGCTGCATGACATTCCTGGTTACAAGACAAGGTAGAGAGGAGGATTTAAAAAAGGTGGTGTGGAAATACTGGTTTAAAGAAACAATTACGGCTTTGAGAAGGGATGATAGAGGCTTTATGGGTTGAACTAAGGAGCAAAAAAGGTGCACACTGCTTGCAGTGTCCTCCAAACAACTCAACAAAAGCCCTCCAAACAGTTCAAAGGAGATTGAAGAGTAAATTTGCAGGCACATTTCTGACAAATGCAAAAACAGCAATGCAGTAATATCAGGAGTTTCAATAACCCTAACATTAACTGTAGTCAGTGTAAAAGATACAAACGGCACAGGATTCCTAAATTGTATTTGGAAGAATTTGTTGAATCACTATGTGGCAAATCCAACAACTGGGGTGGGGATCACAATTCTGGATATAGTTTTAGGAAATGAAGTTGGGTAGATGGAAGGAGCATTAGTGGGAGAACACTCTTATGTCAGGATGAGAGATTTTGCCATTTGGCAGAATTCCACCCCTTTAATTTTTTCTAACCTCCACCTCCCCAGAGTTGTGTCTTGAGGTATATCAGGCTTCAAATGTTTTAAAAAGAACACAATCTGAGTCTGAACTTATGAGTGGAAGGAGGAGGCAGGCCCTTGTTCAGACTAGGCCTCTGTTTGATCCAGAGAAACATCAATTACAGCCCACACCTATCCACTCGGTTGCAGCTGTCATCGATGGGGGCACTAGGTTGATTAGTTGTATCAAATTAACTATGTCAGTTCAGTTTGAAGCAGGTGTGGCTGGAGTGAGACAACTGGCTTGGGTTTTGAGGGACTGGGTCTGGGGGACAAGGTAGGCTGGCCCTTATACTGACTACAACGTGAGCCAAAGACCAGGGAACAACCCATCTAGAAACACAAAGCAGGAGGTGGGGGGAATTTGGTAGAAGGGGGAAGTCTCTGAATTTAGAAGCAGCTTTCCACAGGAGCCCCGGCATAACATTGGAGGAGACTTTGCAAGCTGGCAATCAGAATTGATAATAGAGAATACTGGATATATGCGTCACTATCTATAAATGTAAGAAATTAATATTTGGGATGATCAGAAAACTGGGAGATAAAGCAATGTAGAAGATTTGGATAATAGTACTTTCCCCACAAACTACAAAATTTTGTTTATTTTTCAGTATTCAATTTTGATGAAGGGTTATATTTGAAATGTGAATCTCTCTTATTTAAAACCTGCTCACAGATTTTGCAGTATTTCCTAGTTTCTGAAACAGTAGTATACTTGCCAATCACAAGTGTTGTGACCAATACCAACTTGTTAGTCATTCACCAGAAAATCGTGGTTCTTAACCCCTCACTAGTTTCTTGCTACCATCATCAGAGCAAATTGAAAGCAAGACTGGAGCTTTTTGGAACTAATATATTTCTTTATATCTATGTAAATGGTTTTGACAAAGGGATTGAGTGTCACATCCAACTTTGTCAAAGATGCAAACTAAATGTGATAAGCTGTGAAGATGATGTAAATAGGCTGCAGAAAGATATAGCCTGGTTAAGTGGGCATCAAGGTGACGGATCGAGGATATTATGGGAATGTCAGAAATTTTTTATTCTTTTATGGGATGTGGGTATTGCTAGCAAGGTCAACGTTTCTTGCCCATCTCTCCTGAAGGTGGAGGTGAGCCATCTTGCGTCAGATGGACTGCAGGTGGTTCATGTACACACTATTAGGAACAAAGTTTCAGGATTTTGATCCAGAAACAGTGAAGGAACGGTGACATAGTTCCAAGTCAGGATGCTGTGTGGCTTAGAGGGGGAACTGCGGGGGGTGGTGTTCCTAAGTGTCTGCTGCCTTTGCCTTTCTAGGTGGTAGAGGTTGATGGAAGGTGCTGTCAGAGGAGCCTTGGTGATTTGCTGTAGTGCATCTTGTATATAGTACGCACTGCTGCCATGGTGTATTAGTGGTGAAGGGATGTTGTTAGTGGGGTATTCAGTGGTGACTATGCCATTGAATGTCATGGGGCGATGATTAGATGCTCTTTTGTTATGGATGGTCAATGCCTGGCACTTTTGTGGCATGAATGTTACTTGCCACTTATTAGCCCAAGCCTGAATGTTGTCCAGATCTTGCTACATAATTACATTGAACTGCTTCAGTATCTGAATCGTTGTGAATGGCACTGAACTTTGTGCAATCATCAGCGAGCATCCCGACTTCTGACCTTGTGATGGAGGAAAGGTCTTGGAGGAAGCAGCTGAAGGCGGTTCGGCCTAGGACACCAACCTGAGGAACTCCTGCAGCAGTGTCCTGAGATGGAGATGATTGGCGTCCAGCAAGTGTAACTATCTTTCTTGGTGCTGGGTATGACTCCAACCAGTGGAGGGTTTCCCCCGATTCCTATTGACTTCAGTTTTGCCATGGGTACTTGATGCCTTGATGTCAAGGGCAGTCACTCTCGCCTGCCCTATCCACTTTGTTAGGAAGAATGGAAAAGCAGAATATTATTTAAATTGAAAGATACTGCTAGGAAGGCCCATGTCACAGCTGTGCATTCATGTGCTAAAAGCAAAAAGGAACCAGTCAGTTAGCAGGGTTTGTTTATGAATAAGTTTTCAAGTTCATGCTCTGGTGTTGGAATTTGCTTCATCCTATGATGAAATCCTATGTACTAACTGCATGAAATACTGAGGTCACTTTGGCAAGTTGATACAAATGCATTGTCCACAGTCTTGATGGTAATAGAGGTAAACAAAGGGAAAAGTAATGTTTCTACCCACTTAAGTCTAATAATTCCACCTATTTGCTGTGGCCTAGAAGCTTATACATTCACTACAAATTATAAAAATGGTTTAATTAAATAGTTCCTTGTCACAAAAAAATTTCTGACCTTTTCGCCTTTGGCCACTAATTTTCAGATCTTTTTGCCTTTGGCCACTCATATCTGTTTTGAATTGGTGATCATGATTTGGTTATATTTAGCATAGTTATGGAATAGGACAAAGTTAAAATAAGAGTAAATGTCCTAAATTGGGAATAGGCCAGTTTTTCTAGGCTAAGAAGTAAACTGGAAGCTGTTTGAAGGTAACTCAGCTTCCAAGCAACGGGAGCCATTCAAGAAGGAGTTTTGGTGTTGTTGTTAAGGGATTCGGGATAAATGTGTTCCCACAAAGAAAAGGCGTGATGCAGCCAAATTTAGAGCCCACTGGGTGACGAGGCACATAGACGGTAAGCAAAGACAAAATAAGAAAGCTTATGCCAGACACAGCTTAATACTGCAAAAAGCTGAGATGAATATAGAAAGCCTAGGGTTGAAATTAAAAGGGAAATCAGGAAAGCAAAGAGAAGATATGAAAAGTACTGGCAAGGAAAATCTGAAGAAGTCCATCTTGGAAGTAAATAAAGAGCAAGAAGATAACAAAGAAAAGAGTAGGGTCGAGTAGGGACCAAAAAGTAACCTATGTGTGGAGGCAGATGATGTGCATTAGGTTCTTAATAAATACTTTGTGGCGCTCTTTACGAAAGAGGGGTGTGATGATGTTATAATTGAGAAGAAAAAGTGTGAAATTTTGTTGGAATAAACATTGCAAGATCGGAAATATTGAAGAGTTTAACATCTTTGAAAGTTGATAAATCACCAGGCTGAGATGAATGTATCCCAAGTTATTAAAAAAGCAAGGGAAAAAATTATGGACGCTTTGACCATCATATTCCAGTCCTTCCTGACTATTGAAGTGGTGCCTGAGGATTGGTGGATTGCCACCATTGTACAGTTTTTTTAAAAGGGACTGGGGAGATAATGAGAGCAATCATAGGCCAGTTAAATAACTGCAATTGTGGGGAAAGTAGTTTAATCGATTCTGAAGGACAGTATAAGTCTTAATTTAGAAAAGCATAGATTAATCAACGAACATTAGCATAGATTTGTTAAGGAAAACTCTTGTCTGACTAACATGATTGAATTTTTTTTGCAGATGTGATAAGTAGCATTTATGAAGATAGTGCAGTAGATATGGTCTGTATGGATTTTAGCAAAACTTTGATAAGGTCCCATGTGGGAGGCTGGGCAAAAAAGTAATAGCCCTTAGGATCCATGGGAGAGTGGCTAATGGATTCAAAATTGACTTAGTGGCAGGAAACAAAGGGTTATGGTTGCCAAGTGGTGTTGTGACTGGAAGGCAATATATAAGTGACATATATCTATGGAGTTTTGTATGGTACTTTGTCCCCTGCTTTTTATAGTTCATATTAATGATTTTAGGCTCAAAAGTAGGGAGCAAGATTTTTTAAAAATTGCAGATGATACAAAATTGGCTGCATGGTTGACAGTGGAGGAACGCTTTAGACAGCTGGAAGATATAGATGCTCTGGTTAGTTGGGCAAAAAAAGTGGAAAATAGAATTCAATCTGGACAAATCTTGAGGTAATGCATTTTGGGAGGTGCAACAAGGCAAGGGAATACACAATAAATGGAGGATAATGAGTAATGTGAAGGAACAGAGGGTTCTTTTGAAGTGTATGTCCGTAGATTCGTAAAGCTTGCAGATCAATTTGCAAGGTTTGTTCAGATATGTGACATGCTTTCCTTTATTAGCTGAGACATAGAATATAAGGCCACTCACGAATCAGCCTCTACAGTGAACAGATGATGTCCAATATAGAAGTAACATATACCCTGGGTGCAGTCTATTGCCTACCAAGATGGACAGATGCCTATAGAATATAAGGGCAGGGGCGTTATGCTAGAACCCTAGACAACAACAAATAGCTGAAGTGCTATGTATAGTGCTGGTCACCACATTACAGGAAAGATGTGATTGCACTAGGGAGGGTGTGGGGAGACTGAGCTGAGGAAAGACTGGATAGGTTGGGGTTGTTTTCCTTGGAACAGAGCAGGCTGAGGAGTGACTTAATTGAGAGGCCTCAGTAGATAAATAGTGATGGCCTATTAACTCCAGCAGAAGGGTTAAAAACTAGGAAGTATAGATTTAAAGTGATTGGTGGAAGGGTTAGACAGGAAATGAGGAAACCTTTTTCACCAAAGTGTGGTAGGGCCTAGACCTCGCTGCTTGAAAGGATGGTAGAGACAAACTTTCACCATATTTTAAAAAGTACTTTGAGGTCGACTTGAAGAGCTGTGATCTGCAGGGCTTTGGACCTAGTGGAGGAAAGTGGCTTTAGGCTGGTTATTTCTTTGTTAACCAATATGAACATGATTGGCTGAATGGCCTCTTTCTGTGTAGTAAATTTTATATGTATATGGTCAAGGAACAAATAGTTTTATAACTGAAGTATAGGACTATTTGAGGTAAATGGAGCAACTGTTAAAATATATTGAGCTCAGCAAAATATGCAGTATCCAAAATAAAATGGTGAGACTATAAACAATAGTCCATGGCATAATTAGAACCGCAGTGCGAAACATTTTAAACTGTGATCGAAGCCTGGAAGAAATGCATGCCATGAGCAAACTGGCCAGTAATGACACCATGGATGAATAGAGAAATAAGAGTGAAATTGAAACGAAAGGTATAACTGTGTACGTGGATGATAAACGAGAGGATGAGGAAGGGGAACAAAAAAAGTTAGGGCAGCAAAGAAAAGCTATGAAATTAAATTAACGAATATGGCTGCATTATTGATTTAAGAAGGTGAGGAGCTAATTGATAAGCTAATTAAACTTGGAGGATTAAAATCTCTGCTCCAGAAGGATTGTATCGTGCATACTAAAAGAAGTTAGGGAAAGATACCAGAGAGATTATTGCATACCTATAAAAATTCATTAAAAACAAAATGGTGCCAGAGGACTGGCTGACAGCTAATGCAAACTGTCTGTTATATTAGGCTTGGTCTACTTCGATCATTTAAATATGCCTACCAAAGGGAAGAATCTCATGGCGGTATATGATACATTTCCAATGTGTTGGCGTGAAACACTAAAGAATCACTATTAAATCTCTACATGCCTCTTATCATTTACCTAGATATTGGGTATGTAAAGGCACGATGCAAATGTGAGATCCACGAAGCCTGAATAAAAATATTTTGCATGAAGGCCTAAAAGTTCACCAAAAGCCTCTGATTGATTACTAATGAGTGAACCCACAGCACTAACCTGATGGTCTTACTTAGAAGCTATTATGATAGCTGATGCAAGCAATGTTCTGATGGTGTAGTGGCTGCTCTGAGGTCAGACTGAACTGCACAATGGATCATGGATCAATGGATCATGGAATGAGATTTTGGCTCTAAAATTCTAAATCCATTTTGACTAGAATGAGGACGCACTGGCATAAAGTTCAAAGTCTAGTTGCACTTCCTGATTGGGACAGCAGCGAGAATATTTTCTCCTTTTCATTCTGGTGAGACCAGTTTATTTGCCCCATCCCTAATTGCCATTGAGAAGATGGTGGTGAGCTGCCTCCTTGAACTGCTGTAGTCCATGTGTAGTTTCACTTGTAGTGCTATTGGGGAGGGAATTCCAGGATTTTACCCCAGTGATGAAGAAAGAATGGCAATATAGTTCCAACTCGGGTTGATGAGTAACTCTTAGGGAAACTTATAAGAGGTGGTATGCCCGTGTGTCTGCTGCCCTTACTCTTCCAGGTGGTAGAGGTTACAGGTTTAGAAGGTGCTGTCGAAGGAGGCTTGGCAAGTTCCTGCAGTACTTCTTGCATATGATACATACTGCTGCAACTATGTACTGGTGGTGAATGGAATGATTGTATGAGGTGCTGATGACGTGGACTGCTTTATCTTGGATGGTGTCGAGCCTCTTGTGTTGTTGGAGCTGCACTCATCCAGGCAAGTGGAGAGTATTCCATCACACTCGTGATGGTGAACAGGTTTGGGGAGTTGAGAGATAAGGCATTTGCTACAGAATACACATTATCTGACCAACTTTGTAGCCATAATACTTAATGGTTGGTCCAGTTAAGTTTCTGGTCTGTAGCAATCTCAGTATGTTGATGGTGGGGGAATTTGGCGATGGTACTGCTATTGAACATCAAGGGAGATGGTTAGATACTTTGTTTTTGGAGACGGCTGTTGCATAGCATGAATGTTAATTGCGATTCATCAGCCCAAGCCTGAATGTTGTTCAAGTTTCCCTGCATGCAGGCATGGACTGCTTCAGTATCTGTGGAGTTGTGAGTGGTATAGAACCCTGCAATCATCAGCAAACATCCCCCCTTTTGACTTTGTGTTGGAGGGATAGTCATTGAGGAAGCAGCTAAAGATGGTTGAGCTTAGGATACTACTCTGAGGAATACCTGCAGCGATATGCTGGGCTGAGATGATTGACCCTAACAACCACAGCTACCTTGATCTTCCTTTGTGCGAGGTATGACTCCAACCAGTAGAGGGTTCCCCAACCATGCCCCCCAACCCATTTGTCAGTTGACTTCAATTTTGCTTGGGCTGCTAGAACTTTCTGATACCACAGTTGGTCAAATGTTGCTTTGATGTCAAGGATAGTCACTCTCATCTCACCTCTGGAATTCTACTCTTGTCCACATTTGAATAAGGCGGTAAGGAGGCTTGGAGCCGAATGGCCCTGACAGAACCCAAACTGAGAATCAGTGAGTATGTTGTTGCTGAGTAGGACGGTTAACCTTCCATTAATTTGCTGATGATCACAAGTATTCTGGGCTGGTAATGGGCAGATTGGATTTATGGACAGGACATAATTGAGTAATTTTCCACATTGTCTAGTGGATGCTAGTGTTGTATCTGGACTGGAATAGCTAAGATCTTGGACTCCTGGAGCACAAGTCTTCAGTCCTACATCCAGGATGTTGTCAGAGCCCATACCTTTACTGTATCCAATGTCTTCAGCTGTTCTTTATCACATGGAGTGAATTGAATTGTTTCAAGATGACACTTATAATGGTGGGGACCTCAGGAGGAGACAGAGATGGATTATCCACATAGCATTTTTGGCTGAAGATGGTTGCAGAAATTTTCAGCCTTGCCTTTTGCACTGACATGCTGGACTCATGTGGCATGACTGCAGACCTTTGATCTGATACGTTGATTGTGGGATCTGTCCATAGCATGCTACTTCCACTGTACAGCGTTCATGTAATCCTGTGTTGTAGCTTCATCAAACTGGCACCTAATTTTTAGGCATACTGAGTGCTGATTCTGGCATGCCCTCCTACGCTTCTCATTGAACCAGGGTTGACCCCCTGGCTTGGTTATAATGGTTGACTGAGGAGTAGGCAGGGCTCTGATGTTACAAATTGCAGTGGAATACAATACTGCTGCTGGTAGCCCAAGGCGCTTCCATGGATGCCCAGTTTTAAGCTGCTAGATTGGTTCTGAGCCTGTCCCATTTACCACAGTGGTAGTGCCACATAACATGATGGAGGATGTCGTCAGTGTGAAGATGGGACTTCATCTCCACAATAACTGTGCACTCCTACCAGTGCAGTCATGGACAGATGCATCTGTAACAGGTAGATAGGAGAGAATGAGGTCAAGTAAGTTTACCCCTACTGTTAGTTCCTTTACCACCTGCTGAACACCCAGTCTTGCAGGTCTGTCTTTCAGGAGTTGGTCAGTAGTTACTGAGCCACTCTTGGTGATAGACAGTTAGGTGCCCCACCCAGAATGCATTCTGCATCCCTGTTTTCCTCAGAGCTTTTCCAAATAGTGTTCAGCATGGAGTCGCATTGTTTCTTCACCTGAGGGAGGCAGTTGGTCAGAATTAGCAAGCAAGAGAGATCAGAGAAGTTGGGACTGTTTTCCTTGGAGAAGAGAAGGTTGAGAGGAAATTGATAGAAGTATTCAAAATCACAGGGTTCTGGAAAAGTGGATAGGGAGAAACTGTTTCCACTAGTGAAAGGATAGAGCACGAGAAGGCAATGATTTTTAGTAATTGGCAAACGAAACAAAGGCAAAATGAAACACAACTTTTTCACACAGCAAGTGGTTAATGTCTGGGATGCACAGCCTGAGAGTGTGGCGGAGTCAGGTTCAATTGAGGCTTTGAGAAAGGAATTAGACTGCTATCTAAAAAGAGAGAATGTGCAGCATTAAGGGGAGAAGGCGGGGGAATGGTACTAGATGAGTTGCTCATTCAGAGAACCAGTGCAGACACGATGAGCTGAATTACCTCCTGTGTTATAACAATTCTGTGATTCTGAGAGATTTCCTTTGCCATGTTTGACCTGATGCCTTGAGAGGATGGAACCCAGAGTCAGTGTTGAAGAATTCTAGGGCCACTCCCCATTTTATATTCTAGGCTGCCACATCTGGTGAGTCTGGGGAAGAACATAGCCAGCAATGCTGATGGCGCAGTCAGCGACATTTGGCTGTGAGGTATAATTCTGTACTATCACGGTTGATCCTTTACTAGTCTGTGGGACAGCTCTCCCAATTTGGGAACAAGTCCCCAGATGTTAGTGAGGAGAACTGGGCAGGGTGTGTCTTTGTCATTTCTGGTTCCTAAGCCAATGTCAGATGGCCTGTTCAATTTTATTCTTTTTAGTTTTGATACAATTCAGGAGCATGTAAGACTCAACCACATTGCTGTGATTCTGGAGTTGCCCAGTCCATGTGGAGATGAAGTCCCATCTTCACATTTAGGATACCCTCCTGCTAAATGGGATAGATTTAGAACAGATGTAGCATCTCAAAACTGAGTATCCATGAGATGCTGTGGGCCATCAGCAGCAGTAAAACTGTATTCAACCACAATTTGTAGCCTCAAGGCCTGGCATATCCTTTACTCTACCATTACCTACAAGCCAGGGGATCAACCTTATCTTTCTTTCATCATAATGGCAGAAGTGGGGATGTTTGCAGATGATTGCACAATGTTCAGCACTATTTGCGACTCCTGAGATACTGAAGTAGTCCATGTCCAAATGCAGCAAGTTCTGGATAATATCCAGGCTTGGCCTGACAATTGGCAAGTAACATTCATGCCACACAAGTGCCAGGCAATGACCATCTCCAGCTAGTGAGAATCTAACCATCACCCCTTGACATTCAATAGCATTACCATCACTGAATCTCCCACTATCAACATCCTGGGGGGTTACCATTGACCAAAAACTGAACTGGACTAGCCATATAAATACTGTGGATACAAGAACAGGTCAGAGTCCAGGATCCTGTGCCGAGTAACACTTCCTGATTCCCCAAAGCCTGTCCATCTACAAGGCACAAGTCAAGAGTCTGATGGAATGCTCTCCACTTTCTTGGATCAGTACAGCTCCAACAACACTCGAATCTTGACACTATCCAGTATAAAACAGTTTGCTTGATTGGCACCCCCACCCCAAAACATTCACTCCCTCCACCACCAATGTACAGTGGCAGCAATGTGTACCATCTACAAGATGCACTACAGGAACTCACCAAGGTTCCTTAGGCAGCACCTTCCAAACCCGTGACCATACCATCTCGAAGGACGAGGGCAGCAGACACTACCACCTGGAAATTCCCCTCCAAGGCACTCATCATCCTGACTTGGAACTATATCACCATTCCTTCACTGTCGCTGGGCCAAAATTCTTGAACTTCCCTCCCTAACAACAGTGTGAGTGTACCTACACCACAATGGACTGCAGCGGTTCAAGAAGGCAGCTCACCACCGCCTTAAGGGCAATTAGGGATGGGAAATAAATGCTGGCCTAGCCTGGAACACCCACATCCCATGAATGAATGAAAAGAAATCCCTGGTTCAATTAACAGTACAGGAGAGCATGTCAGCAACAGAAATAACGAAAAATGAGATGCCCACCTGGTGAAGATACAAGACGGGACTACTTGCAAAATAGCAGGGAAAGCATGCGATGGACAGAGATAAGTGACCCCACAACCAGCTGATCAGGTCAAAGTTCTGCAATCCTTCCACATCCAGTATTGAATGGTGGTGGACGGTGAAACAACTAACAGGAGGAGGAGGCTCCACAAATATCCTCATCCTTGTGCACCAGAACTAGCAGCAGCCCTAACCAAGATATTCCAGTACAGTTACAGTACTGGCGATGTGGAAATTTCCCCAGGTATGTCTTGTCCACAAAAAACAATCTGGTCATGTCAAGAAGATATAATTCTCATAATGTTGGAATTTATTGTAAAATAGAGTAATTATGTGCACGTGCGTGTGTGACCGCTAACACCTAGAAGGGCAAGGGCAGCAGATGCATGGGAACACAACCACCTGCAAGTTCCCCTCAAAGCCATGCATCATTTTGCCTTAGAACTATATTACCTTTCCTTCATTGTCACTGGGTCAATATCCTGGAACTTCTAACAGTGCTTTGGGTGTACCTACACCACATGGACTGCAGTGCTTCAAGAAGGTGGCTCACCACCACTTTCTCAAGGGCAGTTAGGGATGGGCTATAAACGCAGGCTTTGCTAGCAACACTCACACCCTGTGAAAAAATAAAATAAAACATGCAGGCCAGACCAAGAATGGAAATTAAGTTCCTTCTCTAAAGGACTTCAAAAGATGGATTTTTAAGACAATCTGGTAGTTTCATGAAATTATGAATGAGTCTAACGTTTTATTCCAGATTTACTAATGAATTTAAACTCCCCCAGCTATTGTGGTGGGATTTGAACTCATGACACTGGAGCATTAATCTGAGTTTAACCAAATGCAAAGCAGCACTTGACACGGCTTGAGTGGCCGATAACAAGGTGGAAACATCTTTCAACTTTTTCATCCATTGTCTTTGTAGCTCAGGCAAACCTTTTCATTGGGTCAGTGAAGGCAAATGTCAGTACTTGCCTTGTTGATCAGTGCAACTAGCCCTCCCCCCAGCCTCAAGCACCACCTTGAACTTCATTCTTCAGGCACCAAGTTGGAAGTGGCTTTGTTATTAAAGGCCACATACAACTGAGACACTGACTAATAACATTCTGCCCCTCTTTTTGGCTGATTTTGTGCAAAGAGCAAAGTTGTTCTTGACACTAATGTTTGATCAGAATGCATTGCTCTGATGTTTTTGTAATAACTCAGATTCCCTTTACAATTTGAACTGTTGTGAAGGTTAACGTAGTTAATGGTATTATTTTTAAATTTCAGAATTAGAGGCACTTGAAAAGTTGACTGAAGAAGGAAAATTGAAGGAAGCCTATAAGGTGACTGTTTTTAACATCATCTGAAAAGTTGGTTTCTGCCATTTTCTCAAGTTGTATTTTGTTTTTACATAGAAACAATGTTCATTGTTCTGAGGTTTTTAATTAAGAAAACTAATTATGAGTATAACTTTTAAAAAGCTGCATCACATTTATTTTCTAATCACAAGATTTCGTTGTTAACGAGAGCCCAAACAGTGAGCTAGTCAGATTTGTTTCCTCATTCCATGTGAACTGTTAGAATTTTCTAACTCTGTTCTGTTTTAGATATATTTTTGACCGTTTGATTATTTTTGTGTTTTTAATTTCTGTTAGCCTAAAGTTCACTGGAGAACTTGCATTTCTAATGGACCATATCATCATTCCAAGGATGTTCATGTATAATTTTAGCTTGAAGTGCAGTCACTGTTATGGAGGCAAATATAGCAGCCATTCTACACCAAGCAAAATCCCACTGCAAGACAGGGCTTTGATTTAGTGTCTTACCTGAAGAATGGCATCTCAGACAATGCAGCACTTCTCACCAAATAAATCAAAGTGTTTGAAGTGAAGTGCAAGTAGCTTATAATGATGGAACATTCACACTCAGTAAATTAACTCTTTTGAAATAAAAATTAGAGAATTATGGAATAGTCAACCTCTGAATGAGTAGGACCTGTTTGGTTTTAATGTGAAATTCTTTCTATGAGCTTGTATAGTTTGTATGAGATCACCGAAGCAACAGGTGGAGCTGAAGTACGCAGGTAGTGATGATTTGCGCAGAGAAGACAACAATTCGGTGAATCATAAGCAATGGATGCAGGAGTAGGCCATTCGGCCTACTTATTGACCAATCAACAAGATCTGATTGTGGCCTTAACTCCACTTTCCGCCCTGTTCCCCATAGCTCCTTTGTAGCTCAAAAAATATGTCTAACTCGGCTTTGAGGATACTCAATCACCAGCCTTTACTGTTCTCTGCTGAAGACAATTTCAAAGACTAACGACTCTGAGAGAAGAAATTCCTTGTCATCTGCCTTAAATGGTCGACCCCTTATTTTTAAATTGTGCCCCTTAGTTCTAGATTCCCCCACGAGAGGAAATACCTTCCCAGCACCTACCCAACCAAGCTCCGTCAATCTCATATGTTTCAATAAGGTCATCTCTTATTCGTCTAAGCTCCAGTAAGTATCCTCATAAGAGAATACCTTCATCTCAGAAATTAACTGAGTGAACCTCTCTGAACTGCTTCCAGTGCAAGTAAACCCCTCCTTCAGTTAGGAGACCAAAACTGTACACAGTACTCCAGGTGCTGTCCCTCCAGTGTCCTGTACAGTTGTAGCAAGACTCTTGCTACAAGTATTCACTCTTGCAATAATGGCCAACATTCCATTTGCCTTCCTGATTATTTGCAGCACCTGCATGCTAACTTTAGTGATTCATGTATAAGGACACCCAGATCCTACTCCTGCTGCATTCTGCCTTCTCTCTCTCTCTTTAAATAATATTCTGTTTTTTTTATTCTGTGCTGAAGTGGTCAATCTCACATTTTCTGACATACTTCATCTGCTGAATGTTTGACCACTTGCTTCACCTATCTATATGTCTTTGAAGACTGTTGGCCTAGGTACGGCTGCGGTCTTTTTTTTATCATTCTCCAATCTTACCAGTTACCTTTTGCGTAGTCTAGGAATTGAGGCTTGGACTTGCTTGGCCCATGTGGCTCAGCTGCTTGCTGTATAAGTTTTCTGAGCTATTAATGCACTCCATAAGGTCAAATGAAGAATATCTATTTAAGGGGAGTTTTTATTTGGTTTCCTCCAGGTTGGTTTTTATCTTTTAGCAGCAACCAAAGCTCAAGGAATTTATGTGATTAAACCATAAAAATTTACTCAGTATTAATGTTCTAATTGATTCTGATTGCAATTTGCCCACAGTAAGAGCACATCCTTTGCGTATTTGTTTCGAATTTTAATAACATTCTTTTACTCACAAAAAAAATAGGATAAAGAGATCCAAAAGTTGAAAGATGATCTGATGTTCAAGGATGCTGATCTGAATAAAGTGACAAATCTGCTTGCAAGTTATGGGGAACAAATTGAAAGTTATGTAAGTTTCTGATTATTGTAGCCTTGATTGTCTAGGTGCCCCACAATAAGCTAGCTAATAGTAGAACAAATGTGAAAACTGAGAAAAGAGGCATTTTGTCAAAGCTTTTCACCTTGCATTCATCAGGACAATTTGAAAGAATACCAATGTAAAGGAAAACAACAAATTTATATTGCATGAGAAGAGAGTACTGGTTGGCAGATGGACTCTGGTAAAGGCATTGCCATGGAGAGTGCACCAGTTTATAGTGACTGACAGTTAACTGCCAAGTAAATAAGGCTTGAGCCATTTGCTCACCATGCAAACTTTATGCTGAAATGGGGTGTATCAAAGGCATCCTGCAGAATAATAGCTACCTAATCAGATTATTTTGCATTGCACGCCTAAGGCCACCAATTTCGGCCTTGAAAAGTGCCCAGTCTACCTTGGATTATCCTTTAAAATATCTCAAAAATTTGAGCAACAGGTGAAACCAGCTGTTTCACGCAGCTAGTATGCAATTGCAACATGAATGGTATTCACCACTAACAGGATGCTGCTGTCAAGTCTAAAAGACGTTCTCTCTATCACACGAATGAGTAATGTGGTATATGAATTTCAGTGCCAGTGTGATCCTAGGTATGTAGACCGTACATGCAAAGAGTGGCGGATCGTATCAAACAGCATGTCCCTTCCGCTCTTCACAATGGGCAAGGTACAGACTGTGCCCAAACAGCTTGTGCTTGCAAAACTCAAAACAGTGTCCAACATTAGATGTGATCCCATGATTGGACAACATTTGCTAAACAACCCAATTGAAGATTATCAGCCAAGCCCGCAGTGTGGTGCATTTGTGTGTATTAGAAGCCACATATATTAATACACAAGGCCCTGTTCTTTGCAGACAGAAAGAATGGCAGACAGGCATTACGCCTATTTCAGCCAAACAAAATAAGTGACAGCCATTCAGTGATTTATTCCTCAGGGCAACGCTTTGACCAATCAGATTCAAGCACCCTGATTTAAATTTCAAACAATGCTTGGAGTTAACTATCATTCACCATCAACTAGTGTATTCTCCATGGAAAAGCCTCTACCAATCAGAGTCCTCTTGCCAACCACTCAGCGCTATCTTCTCATACAGTATAAATTTGTTGCTTTCCCTGTTGTATTCTTGCAAATAGTCCCGATGAGTGCAAGACAAAGTTTTTTTTCATTCATTTGGTAGTACAGAACTTGAGTATTGCTGAAAATGTTTTTCTTTTTTCAGCAATACTAAGTTCTGTACTACCAAACGATTATTTATAAATATGAAAACTTTAAACCTCCACATTGACAGTGTAAAAATGCAGATTTTAAGGAGTAAAAGTCAAATTCACTGTCAATTTTGTTCTGCAGAAGTTAGACCTTTTGTATTCCAAATTTTTTGGGGGTGGTTTGACTCAGCAAAATGAAAATCACTGCTTCCATTGCCTGATTAACTATGGATGCTGATACCAATATGTTGGGAAAGCTTACATTGCCTCCCCTGTCTTCTCATCACTTTCCTCTTGCTATTCCTTTTTCTTTCTTTTCGGTTTTTAATCTCTCCCCCATTTGTTTAACACTTGCCCTATCCTAATTCCTGAAACATTCACAATCTTGTGGGGAAAGTCTGCTAAAAAATGACAGAGTGGCTACACTATTTGAATCCCTGGGCAGTTGGAGAGAGGTCATGCGACAAGGCAACGTTTTATGTGTTTCAGGTACCTGCTTTCTCTGCAGAACAGGACAAGCAACTGAGGCACGGAAAGAACAAGACCCAGAGTGGGTTTCATCATCTCTCTCTCTCCACCCAACTTGTAAGTTTTTGAACCCTGTCTGCTGATTGTGACTACTCCAGGTGTCACAGACAGAGCTGTGGTGAGGAGGGGACAAATAGCTCCCCTCTTTTCTCACTCTTTGTTTGACTGCAATGGTGTTTTTGAAAAGGATATTTTTGCCAACTCAGTGAGTGTTTGTTTACCTGTTCACCGCTGTGATCATAAAAGACACAATCAGACAGGTTTTCTTGAGTTTCAGCAAAGAATAGAGAATAGCTTTTATTATGCTTAACCTGGTTGAAGTAAAGTAATAGAACACACTCCAACTTTCGCTTATACACACAGTCTTAAGTAGATTACAGAGAGGGAAGGATAGAATCCAATAAAGTAAAAGGATCATACAGTTTGTGGAGGTTGGTGGCTTGGATTCACTGGACCTGCTGCTTTCACTCAGTGGTCCTGTTGCCTCCAGCGTCAGCAGTTTAAAGTTGCAGACAGATATTCAACTGCTCAGACAGTCATGCTGTCTTTTTTCAGAAAGCTCTGTCTGTGGCACCTGGAGTAATCACAATCAGGGTTCAAAAACATACAAGTTGGGTGGAGAGAGAGAGATGAAGGAACCCACTCTGGGTCTTGTTCTTTCAGTGTCTTGGTTGCTTGTCCTATTCTACAGAGAAAGCAGATAGCTGAAACACACAAAGGGTTGCCTTGTCACATGACCTTTTTCCAACTTCCCAGGGATTCAAATAAGGTTTTAGCCTGTGTATTCCAATTGTACCTTGATTGTAACACGTCTGGGAATCCCTCTGTCAGCCAGGGTCCAATTGTCCAACTGATTATGTCTAATGGCTTGTCTCCACCCAATTGAGTACCCAGATGAGCGTTAGGATATTGTGCCAGTAGAATAGGGGATGTGGATCATTCACATTCCCATGAGGTCATTGTCTACATTGTCTGTTTTTGCAGACAGTTAGACTCCATCTCAATGGTGTTGGAATGTGAAAGGAAGGTGCAGTGATGTAAATTGTGTAGCCATCTTTGGCTCAGAGCTCAAACCACTGAAATGCAGCTTCAGTCACTTTTTAAGGAAAAAAAAACAATGGGGGAGGGGGGTGGGTTCCATTCAGCCGATTCAAAATCATTTTTTTGATATAAAACGTGTTTTCATGACACCCAGCAATGATTGTCCAGGAATTCATCCTATTACTACCAGGAAACATTTTGTCTTAACCTTGCTATTTGCTGTGCAAAACGTCTATAACCAGGAAAGCAGTTGATCGAACAGAAGAAAACAGCACTATTCTTACATGAAGAGCTCAAAGTTTGGACAAAATTCTTTGTTTTAAAAGCATTTGCCTCATTCTTAATCATTAACTACATCCCATCTGGAGGGGCATTAGTTCCTATTATTTAAGAACCTTTTGGTTCATGAAATCAACCCAGTTGCACTTACTTTCAAAATATATTGGAAGTAATCTATACCTGTTTTCACTGCTAAAATTTGAAATATCATTCTATGAATTTTTTTGACTCCTTGATTCCAATGCTGCTGCTGAACCCTCCAAATAGCTATCTTGGATGAATCAAGATTTTCTCCAGAGGCAAAACTGAAGTCTTCCTTTTGGATTCCATTATCTCCTACACATCTTTGCCCTCAACTCCTCCAACCTCCCAACTACCATCTTGTGCTAAATCTGGTGATGTCAAATCTGGCTGTGCTGCTTTAGACTAAGTTTCCTTCCTTATGCTTGTTCTGTTGCAACAATGAAAGAATAAGATCATAGTAACATTGCCTGCCTGCTGCCACACCTCTCCCGTAGATCATGCTTTTGTTAGTTCGGGTTGCCTCCCTGCAACTCGCTCAAACCCATTCATTCATCTCTCCTTTCAATTCCATCATTGCTGCTCTTTTAGCCACTATGCCCCTGGCCTCTAGACCTCTTTTCTTCAACTGCCGCCTGCACTACTTGGAAAAAAGTTTTCTCCAATTGCTTTTCATCCAGATCCCTTGAGTGCACTTATCTATTAATTTCTCTCCTGCTCTATGTCCATCTTTGAATCCAATTTGTAAAGTCTCTAGTAAGTCTATCAAATGTGAGAAGCCATAGATAAATACAAGCAGTTGTGCTTTGGGCATGATGCAATCTTGCTCATACGTGTTTTAAAGGCAACCTAGATTGCCAGGAAAGTGATTTCTAAAAAGATTTGATCACTCACTGAATTATGCGTAATTTGAAACTTAGAATTCTGTGGATGCCAAAGGTTAGAACTGTGTTGTTCCAAGTATGGATCTTATTGGGGTTCAGTAACTGATATCAGGTGCGATATGTGTTTTCTTCCAAGCAATGGAGTCCATGCTGTATATCTTTTTTTAACCAGACTCACCATTGTGAATTTGACCTCGTTGCCCATGTCTCCTTATAATCTCCCCCCTGAAAAGTGGTGCTGACTCACTCAGTTTTTCTCCAAATAGCTCATTACATTTTCCTTCAGAGCACCCTCCAGCTTATAATTTCTGATATACATAGTCTTCCATAGTACTTTTATGAAATAAGCTTTGGCTAACCTCCACCTGCATCTCTATCCCAATGAGGTTGAAGCTTCTTATTTTTCTACTTTATTGCATTTTAACTGCTTAGTTTTATGTTACTGCTGTGTACCAAGGTGCAATTTTAGAGCAAGGCAGCTTTTGCTTACATCAAGTTCGTAATTGAAATCACTTTTGTTTTTTCTGTCTCTTTTCACTTCATTCACATTATGGTATAGAAATCAGTTGCTTCTATAGCATTAAAAAAATCGACATATGCCTTTTTGCTTCTAGGCTATGACTATAGAAAACATTGAAGAAATGTTGGAAACAGGTGGCATAACAGAAAATATACACGTGGAACCAGTGAAAAATCCTTCAGCTACTAGCAGAAAACGTACTTCTGAAAATTATAGAAAGGAAGACCAGCCACCTTCCAAAAAAGGTACCACTTTTCTCTTATAGTGAAATAGTGAAATGCAAGCCAATACAAATGAATGATGCTACAACAGCTCGTAGTCTTGTCAGGCTGAAGAAGAGCAATGGTTTATGTGAACCTCTGAATATAAGTCTATAAATTCTATTTTCATGAACTATGTCTAAAGAACTTGCATACTCTATTCCACTACATGTTCATAAATATTGAAATCCACTGAAGTTTTATTGTTTTGATTCACAAAAATATCCATTACTCATGAATTACACAGACCTGGCTCACTTGGCTGATTAGTAAACAATGCCATCTTGTTGTGTATCTAGTTTGTACCAGGCATTTCATGTTGATGCGCTGTAAAACAATGGCCCAGATCTTCTGGTCAGCATTGATGCCTTGGTCTATGTTCTTGGATGATATCATGTAACCAGCTTACAATATAAAATTAATAGAGAGTTGACACTGCCCATTAAAGTTTCTTCAGCTTGACTCTTTTCAGTTTTTTTCAGCCGGGAGTTCTGATCCCAGCTGAAGCATTGATAGGTCAGCGCAGACATCCACATGCAAAACTGTCGAGCATAGGAAAAAACAGATGAAGACAGGACACCCCCAGCCCCCATCTTTTTCACAATAGTAGCTGCAGTATTCAGTTGAGCTTTTAAAGGTCTCAAGTCTTTTAGTAAGTGAGTGGGTTAGTAAAGTGAGTGGTGGGGAGTGTGAGGTGATCATACGGTCAGGGAGTGATTTTAAGATAAAAACAGAATTACCTGAAAAAACTCAGCAGGTCTGGCTGGTTGTGGTGCTCAGTCAGTTATGCAGGTTAATCACTGAGTTAGACCAAGTATTAACCAGAATTACATTTCCAGAGTAAGTATGCAGGTAATTCCTGTTAATGTTGCAATCGTGTTACAATGAAGTGCCTACTTTTTTTATTCATTCATGGGATGTGGGCTTCGCTGGCTGGATCAGCATATATGCCCATCCCTAGTTTCCTTTGAGAAGATGGTGGTGAGCTGCCTTCTTGAACTGCTGCAATCCATGTGGTGTAAGTACACCCACGGTGCTGTTAGGTAGGGAGTTCCAGGAGTTTGACCCAGCAGCATTAAAGGAATGGTGATATATTTCCAAATCACGCTAGTGAGTGACTTGGAGGGGAACTTCCAGCTGGTGGTGTTCCCATCTATCTGCTGCCCTTGTCCTTCTAGATGGTAGGGGTCGTGGGATTGGAAGGTGCTGTCTAAGGAGCCTTTTCGAATTCCTGCAGTGCAACTTGTAGATGCTGCTACTGTGTGTCGGTGGTGGAAGGAGTGAATTTTTGTGGACGTGGTGCCAATCAAGTGGGCTGCTTTGTCCTGGATGGTGTCAAGCTCCTTGAGTGTTGTGGGAGTTGCACTCAACCAGGCAATTGGGAAGTACTCCATCACACTCCTGACTTGTACCTTGTAGATGGTGGACAGGCTTTGGAAAGCCAGGTGGTGAATTATTCATCGCAGGATTCCTAGCCTCTGATCTGCTCTGGTAGCCACAGTATTTATATGACTAGTCCAGTTCAGTTTCAGGTCAATGGTAACCCCCAGGATGTTGATAGTGGGGGGTATTCAGTGATGGTAATGCCATTGAACATCCAGAGGCGATGGTTAGATTCTCTCCTGTTGGAGATGGTCTTTGCCTGGCACTCATGTGTTGCGAATGTTACTTGCCAGTTGTCAGCCCAGGCCTTGATATTGTAGCCTTGATGTCAAGGGCAGTCACTCTCGCCTCACCTCAGGAGTTCAGTTCTTTGTTTGAACCATGTTGGTCCATGTTTGAACCAAGGCTGTAATGAGGTCGGGGGCTGAGTGGCCCTGGCAGAACCCAAATTGGGCATCAGTGAGTAGGATATTGCTAAGCAAATGCCGCTTGTTAGCACTATTGATGACCTGTTCCATTATTTTACTGATGATGGAGAGTAGACTGATGGGGCGATAATTTGTCCTGCTTTTTGTGTACAGGACATATGTGGGCAATTTTCCACATAGCCTGATAGATGCCAGTGTTGTAACTACTGGAACAGTTTGGCTAGGGGCGTGGAAAGTTCTGGAGTGCAAGTCTTCAGTACTATTGCCGGAATATTGTCAGGGCCCATAACCTTTGCATTATCGAGTGCCTTCAGCCGTTTCTTGATGTCACGTAGAGTGAATCGAATTGGCTGAAGACTGGCATCTGTGAGGCTGGGGACTTCTGGAGGAGGCTAAGATGGATCATCCACTTGGCACTTCTGGAAGAAGATTGTAGCAAATGTTTCAGCCTCATTGTTTGCACTGATATCCTGGGCTCCCCCATCATTGAGGATGGGGATATTTGTGGAGCCTCCCCCTCCATTGAGTTGTTTAATTGTCCACCACCGTTCACGACTGGATGTGGCAGGACTGCAGAGCTCAGATCGCTTGTGGGATCGCTTAGCACTGTCTATCACTTGTTGATTATGCTGTATGGCATGCAAGTAGGCCTGTGTTATAGCTTTACCAGTTTGACGTCGCATTTTTAGGTAAGCCTTGTGCTGCTCCCGACATGTCGTCCTCCACACTTCATTGAACCAGGGTTGATCACCTACCTTGATGGTAATGGTAGATTGGGGGATATGCTAGGGCATGAGGTTACAGATTGTGTTAGAATACAATTCTGTTGCTGCTGATGGCCACAGCGCCTCATGGATACCCAATCTTGATGAGTTGCTAGATCTGTTTGAAATCTATCCCATTTAGCACAGTGGTAGTGCCACACAACATGATGGAGGGTATCCTCAATGTGAAGGCAGATTTCGTCTCCATAAGGACTGTGTGGTGGTCACTCCTACCAATACTGTCATGGACAGATGCATCTGCGGCAGGCAGGTTGATAAGGATGAGTATGTTTTTCCGTCTTGTTCACCACCTGCCGCAGCCCCAGTTTAGCATTCATGTCCTTTAGAACTCTGCCAGCTCGGTTGCTAGTGGTGCTGCCGAGCCACTCTTGGTGATGGATGTTGAAGCCCCTCACCCAGAGTACATTCTGCGATTCTGCGCCCTTGCCACCCTCAGTGCTTCCTCCAAGTGGCGCTCAACGTGGAGCAGCACTGATTCATCAACTGCGGGAGGCCAGTACATGGTAATGAGCAGGAGGTTTCCTTGCCCATGTTTGACTTGATGCCATGAGACTTTATGGGGTCCGGAGTTGATGTTGGAGTCTCCCGGGGCAACTCCCTCCCGACTGTACATCACTGTCCCGCTATCTCTGTCCTGCTGGTGGGACAGGATAGACCCAGCAGTGGTGGCGATGTCTGGGACATCATCTGTAAGACATGATTCCACGAGGATGACTATGTCAGGCTGTTGTTTGACTAGTCTGTGAGACAGTTCTCCTAATTTTGGCACTAACCCCCAGATGTTAGTAAGGAGGACTTTGCAGGGTCAGCAGGGCTGAGTGTGCCGTTACTGTATCCGGTGCCTAGGTCAATGTGGGGTGGTCTGTCCTTTTTTGAGACTTTGTAGCATTTTGATGCAATTGAGTGGCTTGCCAGGCCATTTCAGAGGGCATTTAAGAGTCAACCACATTGCTGAGGTCTGGAGTCACATGTAGGCCAAACCAGGTAAGGGTGGCAGATTTCCTTCCCAAATGGATATTAGTAAACCAGATGAATTTTTACAACAATCATCATTAGATTTTGGATTCAATTTCCACCATCTTCCGTGGCGGGATTCGAACCCAGGTCCCCAGAGCATTACCCTGGGTCTCTGGATTACTAGTCCAATTGCTACACTGTCACCTCACCTACTCTAGTTGTAAGTGAGAGCAGATGTTACTAATTGAGAAAAGGTTAGGGCATTATCTTAAATATACATAAATTGTTTCCACATGTGACTGGGAGCAAAAAAGGCAGTCCCTGCCTGTGTTCTTGGGTTTTTCACAAAACCCGGTGCTGAGGAAAGGCTGCCTCCAGGTTCCTCCTCTACTAATTTTTATAGCAGCAAATTATAATAAGTTCCATGTATCTGAGCCAAGTCTCTGATAACTCAGTGCTGGAGACTTTTTTTGCAAAGGGTCCAGGGTAGTGCAAATCAGAGCATTGGAAGTTAACTTCCCAAGCAATTTCAGCACATGTGCACATTAGAATTTCTGCAGGATCCTGATGCACATCTCCCAGCTTGCATCCAATCTATAATGAACCAGAGACCGGATGATTTCTACCAATATAACTAACTTCTCTGAAGACTGATTAGTTTCCCAGTTTTGTGGCACATTTTTTTGAAGAGCCATGAAAAATTTGTGGAAATGCTTTTTTTAAAATTCATCTATGGGCTGTGTTCGTCGCTGGCTCAGCCAACATTTATTGCCCATCCCTAATTGCTCTTGAGAAGGTGGTGGTGAGCTGCCTTCTTGAACCGCTGCAGTCCATGTGGTATAGGTACAGCCACAGTTCTGTTAGGGAGGAAGCTGCAGGATTTTGACCCAGCAACAGTGAAGGAACGGCAATATATTTCCAAATCATGATAGTGATTGGCATGAAGGAGAACTTCCAGATGGTGGTGTTCCTGTGTATCTACTGCCTTTGACCTTCTAGATGGTTGTGGTCGTGGGTTTGGAAGGTGCTGAATAAGGAGCCTTGATGAGTTTCTACAGTGCAGCTTGGAGATGATACACACTGCTGCCACTGTTCTTCGGTGGTGGAGGGAGTGAATGTTTGTGGAAGGGGTGCCAATCAAGCGGGCTGCTTTGTCCTGGATGGTGTCAAGCTTTTTGAGTGTTGTTGGAGCTGTACTCATCCAGGGAAGTGGAGAGTATTTCATCACACTCCTGATTTGTGCCTAGTAAATAGCCTTTGGGGAGTCAGGAATGAGCTACTTACTGTAGATTTCTAGCCTCTGACCTTCTCTTGTAGCCATAGTATTTATATGGCTAGTCCAGTTTAGTTTCTGGACATTGGTAACCCCCAGGATGTTGTTAGTGGGGGATTTAGTGATGGTAATGCTATTGAATGTCAAGGGGCGATGGTTCGACTCTCTCTTGTTGGAGGTGGTCATTGCCTGGCACTTGTGTCATGAATGTTACTTGCCACTTGTTAGCCCAAGCCTGGATATTGTCCAGGTCTTGCTGCATATGGACATGTACTGCTTCAGTATCTGAGTCGTGGGTGGGAGTCGGAGAGGAGTGAAGCGGACCTATGGGAGATAGTTGGGACCTGAGGAGCGTCTATAAATACAGACCAGTGATTTCAGAGGGGCCTACCTTGCTGGGAGTAAGAGCGCACTTACGGGAAACAGCTGGGAGCTGAGGAGTGAGCTGTGATGCTGCAGTCAAGGAAAGAGAGAAAAGGCATCCGTGATATCACAGGAAGCTAGTAAGTTGATTGGCAGGTAAATGCTCAGTCTAAGGGACAGTGTGTGAGAAACCAGCCTAGGGCAGGCGAGTTCAGGTAGATCTATAAATAAAAAGAACTAAAACTTTAGAATAATAAACCAAAATGTAAACATTTTAAAATTAAAATAAAACAAAGATTTAAAAAGCAATTTAAAAAAGTGATTTAAACAAACATCTAAAACACATACCTTGTAGTTAAGAAGCATATAACCTTTCGTTATCAATGGCATTAGTGTTCAATAAAGAATAAATTGTAGCATACATAGGAAGAAAATAAAATAAGTTAACTAAATAATGGAGGACAGTTGTTATGTTGCAGCTGTGGGATGTGGGAGCTTTTGGACGCCAAGGCGATCCTTAATACACAGACCTACAGGAATTCCGGTTCAGAATTATTGATCTGGAAGCCGAAATGCAGACACTGCACAACACAAGGGAGGGGGAGAAATACCTGGACACTTTGTTCCAAAAGACAGTCACACCTCTTAGAAGAGGGTCATCTGTTTTGATTAGCAGTGAGGGACAAGAGGATGTGACTGTCAGTGAGGCAGGTAATGGGACCGAGCAGAGAGTGGTGGAGGAGCCTTAGAATTTGCATTTTTCAAGCAGGTTTGAGGTGCTCACAACCTGTGTGGATGAAAGCATGTTCTGCAAGGCGAATAAACTGACTGGCCATGGCACTGTGCTACAGGAAGCTGTTCAAGAGGGAGTTGGGGGGGAGGGGGGTGCGGGGGGAAGCAAAAAGGAATGTAGTGGTAGTTCAGGATAGTATAGTGAGGGGGATTGACACTGTTCTCTGCAGCAAAGAGCGAGAGTCCAGACGGCTATATTGTCTGCCCAGTGCCAGGGTTCGGGACATCTGCTCAGGGCTGGAGAGGAACTTGCAGTGGGAGGAGGAGGATCCAGTTGTCGGTGGTCCATGTAGGCACCAATGACATAGGTACCTAGGAAAGCAATTTCTAGATTTTTACGTGAGCCACATGCAAATTGGCGTAGGGCAAATATGATTCGAGAGATGAATGCGTAGCTCAAAGAGTGGTGTGGGAGAAGTGGGTTCCGATTTGTGGGGCACTGGCATCAACACTGGGAAAAGTGGGGGCTGTACCGTTGGGACAATTTACACCTGAACCACGCTGGGATGAGTGTCCTCATAAATCGCATAACTGTCGATCCTGTAACTGTCGAACCGTAAATAAGGAAGTAAAGAGAGCTTTAAACTAAACTAGAAGGGTGAGGGATCAAACTTGGGTAGAGGTAGCAATTCAAGGTGTAGAGTCAAGACAGGAGAGCAAAATAGTGATATGAGAAATGAAGGTCAGAGCATGGCAGGAACAGACAGGGAGAAAAAAGCTAAGAAAACATCAACAATCAAGACTAGATGTTACAAAGGTAACAAAAGAACAAAACTGAAGGCTCTCTATCTGAATATGCATAGCATTCATAACAAAGTAAATGAATTGATGGCATATTGAAGTAAATAAATATGACCTGATAGCAATTACGGAGACGTGGCTGCAGGATGACAAAGATTGGGTCCTTAATATTGAGGGGTACATGACTTTCAAGAAGAATAGAAAGCTAGGCAAAGCTGGAGGGGTAGCACTATTAATCAAAGAAGGCATTGGTACAATAGTTAGAGATGACCTTGGTTCAGGAATCAGGATTTAGAATCGGTTTGGGTGGAAATGAGGAATAGGAGGCAATAAAAGTCATTAGTGGGAGTGGTCTCCAGGCCTCCTAACAGTAGCCACAGTGTGGGACAAAAAATTCAAGAAAAAATATTGTGCCTTGATGATAAAGGGATGGCAATAATCATGGGTGATTTTAATCTACACCTCAACTGGAAAAATCAGTTTGGCATTAGTAGCCTGGATGAAGATTTCTTAGAATGCTTTTGAGAGAGTTTCTAAGATCAGCACATTCTGGAACCAACTAGAGAGCAAGTTATATTAAACTTGGTATCGTGTAACGTGACAGGATTAATTAATGACCTCAGAGTAAAGGCACCCCTAGGTAACAATGACCACAATACAATCGAATTTTACTTCCAATTTGAAAAGGAGAAGAGTGGGTCTAAGACTAGTATCTTAAACTTAAAGAAGGGCAACTATGTGGGGATGAAAGCTGAACTAGCTGAAGTGAACTGGGAAAATTGGCTGGAGGATAGATCAACAAAGAAGCAGTGGCAAACATTTAAGGGGATATTTCAGAGTGTTCAGAATAAGTACATTCCCATTATAAAGAAAAATTCTAAGGGGAGGACCCATCATCCGTGGTTTACTAAAGAAGGTAAGGAAAGCATCAAACTTAAGGAAAAAGCATAAAACTGCAAAGATGAGCAGCAGGGCAGATGATTGGACAGAATATAAAGAACGGTAGAAAAAAAATTAGAGCATGAGAGGAAGCTAGCTAGAAATGTAAAAACAGATAGAAAGAGTTTCTACATGTATTTGAAAAGGAAAAGAGTAAGTAAAGTGAGTGTTGGTCCACTAGAGAGTGACAGATGAAAGAGAGAGAGGAACTTGGTGAAATTGAAATCACTAGGCAAATGGTACTGAGCAGATTGATGGAGCTGTGAGCTGGCAAGTGTCCAAGTCCTGATGGATTACATACTAGGGTCTTAAAAGAGAAAACTAACGAGGTAGTCGGTGCGCTGGTGTTAATTTTCCAAAATTTGCTAGATTCTGGAAAGGTTCCATCAGACTGGAAAGTAGCAAATATAACCTCTATTCAAGAAGGGAGGGGAGACAGAAAGCAGGAAACTGTGGGCTGGATAGCTTGATGTCTGTCATGGGGAAGTTATTAGATTTAATCATTAAGGAGGTTATAGCTGGGTGCTTAGAGGAGCTTAAGGCAATCGGAAAGAGTCAGCATGGTTTTGTGAAAGGAAAATCACGTTTAACCGATTTATTGGAATTTTTTGAAGGAATAAATGCACAGTGGATAAAGGACAGTCTGTGGACGTATTGTACTTGGATTTCCAGAAGGCATTTGATAAGGTAGCACATCAAAGGTTATTAAGGAACATAAAAACGCATAGTGTAGGGGTAATATTTTAGCATGGATAAAAGGTTGGCTGGCTGGCAGAAAGCAGAGTATGCATAAATAGGCCTTTTTCGGATTAGCAGGATGTGATGGATGGAGTACCAAAGGTATGTCCTGGGGCCTCAACTTTTTATGATTTACTTCAATGACTTAGATGAGGGGAGTGAAGACATGGTAACTAAATTTGCAGATGATACAAAGATAGGTGGGAAAGTATATTGTGAAGTGGACATGAGGTTGCAGATGGATATAGATAGGTTGAATGAGTGGCCAAAGATCTGGCAAATGGTGTTTAATGTGGGAAAATGTGAAGTTATTCACTTTGGAGAACGGCTGCAT
Source organism: Carcharodon carcharias (assembly GCF_017639515.1). Taxonomy (NCBI): domain Eukaryota; kingdom Metazoa; phylum Chordata; class Chondrichthyes; order Lamniformes; family Lamnidae; genus Carcharodon; species Carcharodon carcharias. Next base: position 61,929,336 of record NC_054483.1, on the reverse strand, counting down.
AATTCTGAGATGCTAGGGATCTAGGTGTTCTAGTACATGAGTCACAGAAAGTTAGTATGGAGGTACAGCAAATCATTAAGAAGGCTAATGGAGTGCTATCCTTTTTCTGAGAGGGATTGAACATAAAAGTAAGGATGTTATGCTTCTGTTATACAGGGCATTGGTGAGACCGCACCTTGAATACTATGTGCAGTTTTGATCACCTTATTTAAGGAGGATGTAAATGCATGGGAGGCCATTCAAAAGAGGTTTACAAGATTGATGCCTGGAATGAGTGAGCTGTTTTATGAGGAAAAGTTGGACAGACCGGGCTTGTTTCCATTGGAGTTTAGAAGATTGAGGGACGATTTGATTGACATATACAAGATCCTGAACGGCCTTGACATGGTGGACATTGAAAGGATGTTTCCTCTTGTGGGTGAGCCCAGAACTAGGGGGCACTGTTTTAAAATTAAGGGTCGTCCTTTTAGGACAGAGATGAGGAGAAATTTTTTCTGAGGGTTGTGCAACTTTGGAACTCTCTGCTTCAGAAGGCAGTGGAGGTGGGGGTCATTGAATATTTTTAAGGCAGAGGTGGATCAAAGGTTATCGGGGTTAGATGGCAATGTGGAAAGGTCAGCCATGATCATATTGAATGGCGGGCAGGCCCGAGGGACCGAATAGTCTACTATGTTTCTATTTCTTATGTTCTTATTATGTTCGTCACGGATGGTGCTGATCATTGTGCAATCATCAGCGAACATTCTCACTTCTGACCTATGATGGAAGGAAGGTCCTTAATGACGTAGCTGAAGATGGTTGGCCTAGGACACTACCCTGAAGATCTCCTGCAGAGATGTTCTGGAGCTGAGATGATTGACCTCCAACAACCAAAACCATCTTCATTTGTGCTAGATATGACTCCAACCAGCGGAACGTTTTCCCCCGATTCCCATTGACTCCAGCTTTGCTAGGGCTCCTTGATGCCACACTCGGTCAAATGCTGCCTTGATGCCAAGGGCAGTCACTCTCGCCTCAACTATGGAGTTTAGCTTTTTTGTACAACCAAGGCTGTAATGAGGTCAGAAGCTGAATGACCCTGGCAGAACCCAAACAGAGCGTCAGTTGGCAGTTTATTGATAAGCAAGTGCCACTTGATAGCACTGTTGATGACCCCTGCTATCACTTTACTGATGATCGAGAGTTGACTGATGGGGCGATAATTGAACGGGTTGGATTTGTCCTGCTTTTTGTGTACAGGCCACACGTGGGCAATTTTCCACATAGCCGGGTAGATGCCAGTGTTGTAGCTGTACTGGAACAGCTTGGCTAGGTTCTGGAGCACAAATCTTCAGTACTATTGCCAGAATGTTGTCAGGGCTCATAGCCTTTGTAGCATCCAGTGGAGTGAATCGAATTGGCTCAAGACTGGCACCTGTGATACTGGGGGCCTCCGGAGGAGGAGGCTGAGATGTATCATCCAGTTGGCACTTTCTGGCTATTGATTGTTGCGAATGCTTCGGCCTTATGTTTTGCACTGATGTGCTGGGCTCCTACATCATTGAGGATAGGAATGTTAGTGGAGCCTCCTCATCCAGTGGGTTGTTTAATTGTCCACCACCATTCGTGACTGGATACAGCGGGATAGCAGAGCTTAGATCTGAACCGTTGGTTGTGGAATAGCTTAGCTCTGTCTTTCACTTGCTGCTTATTCTGTTTGACACGCAAGTAGTCCTGTGTTATAGCTTTACCAGGTTGCACCTCATTTTTAGGCATGCCTGGTCCTACCTCTGGCATGGCCTCCTGTATTCTTCATTGAACCAGGGGTGATACCCTGGCTTGTTGGTAATGGTAGAGTAGGGGGTATGCCGGGCCATGGGGTGACAAGATTTTTACCATGCTGCTGCTAATGGCCCACAGTGCCTCGTGGATGCCCAGTCTTGAGTTTCTGGATCTGTTTGTAATCTATCCCATTTAGCATGGTGGTAGTGCTTGGTGCATTATTGCTGTGATGAGCAGACTGGCAGCACTTCTGTGATTGATTACTTGGAGCTTATGATATTTGAAAAAAACACCTTATCATCTATGTTCTACTTGAGCACATAGTCGTAGCACAATTTCATTTTAGAAAATTCTTTCTCTTCATACACAAAGAGATAACTTAGTGAAATAACAGTCTATAATACAAAATTCTAAAGATGCTTTTGGGCCTGGTATACTTAGCTCAGAAACCTGAGCTCCCTGCTTATCCTTCTATGCTCTATTAGGTCTTTGGACCTTTGTGTGAAAACCCGTGGGTTAACTAAATTTCAGCAAAGCAATGCGTGCGTATTGCTTAGTGTGAAAAAGGCTTTGAAAAGTACACTTAACTTTAAAATTTAATAAAATACATTGCACCGGATGATAAAGTTTTGTATGTTTTATTTGCTGTTTGGTTGCCAAACAGAAAATTATATTTGCTTCTGTAAATTTTAATGAACAAAAATTACTTGAACATTTTGTTTTTCCTTTTTATAGGCCCAAGTAACAAAGAGGCGTACAACTGCATCAATGTTAAAACTCTAGAAGAGAGAGTTAAAGGAATAAGAAAGGAACTATTTGATAAAGAAAGGGCATTGACATCATTAAAAGAAAAGTTACAGTCTTTAGATGGTCAGTTAGCTATAGCTAAAGAGGATCTCAACAATGAGAGAATCTCAAAGGAAGGACTGAGTAAACGGGTAGAAATGCTTCAATTAGAGCTAGCTTCTTCGGCTGAGACCATTTTCAGACTAACCAAAGAGAATGCAAATCAACATTCTAAATTTGAGAAGGAATTGAATGAGCAACAAACGGAACAAACTAAACAGCTTCACCTAGAGATAGAGTTAGGGAGGTGTGAAATAGCACAGAGAGTACTGCAAAATAAAGCTTTGGAAGATAAAATAAGCAAGCTAAATTATTTCCAAAAGGAATCTGACTTAAATGCTGTGGAACTAAAAAACATCAAGGATCTTCTAGAAAAGGCAAATGGAGAGTCTCTGAAAAAAGCAACTGAAATTGAATCTTTACAGAAACAGCTGTCTGTGCTGAAAGAAGAACTTGATAATGTGAAGGATGCAGCGCAAAAACGGGACAGTGGTCACTTCCGGAAGACAATTGAAACGCTGCAGAAGGAGTGTGAGCATATAGTAAAAGTGTCCTCCCAAAAAAGCCAGCAAATTCAAGACCTGGAGGCAAAACTTGAGGCCTCGAAAAAACAAAGAGCAGATCTCCAGACTGAATGTACTGAACTAAAAGCAAATGCAGCTTTAACTCAGAATTTGGTTCAAGAAAAAGATGCTCACCTCCGGCAGTTGAAAACAAAATTTGAAGAAACTGAAAGTAAAATGCAGACTTTAATGCAAAACAAAGAAAATATTGAAACATTTCAAAAAGAGATTGAGGATTACCAACACAAAATAAAAGTTCAGGAGCTAGAAATCTTAAAAAGTGAAAGCATTTTAACCACACTGGAAGAACAATTGAAAGATAAGAATAGCATTATTGCTGATTTGCAAAGTAATTTAAAATGCACAGAAAAGAAATGTCATGATTTAGAAAAATGTGTTGGTGACCTGAAACTGCAAGAGATTAGATTTAAGGAAGAAGTTGGACAGGTCCAAGATGATTGGCATGTTGTAAAGGAACTCTTATCCAAGAAGGAAGAAGAACTAGAAAGCAGACTTTTGGAATTGGTCCAGTAAGTACTCTGCCTTACTTGATTTGCAAATATAGCATACATAATTCTGTACTACTATTTGGAGATGGTGATCATTAAATTTGGCTAGTTTGATTATTACTGAGGATAAGGGATATATTACTTTGAAATTGCATTATATTCTCTTCATACTATTGTTTAAAATCACTAATTTAAAGGTATACCTTAATTCATCTGAATCACTTCATTTTTGCAACTAGTGTACATTAAAAAAAAATTGTTATTTATAGATCTGATGTTAATCTTGACAGTACTGGCATGTTAGCTCAGTAGTCAACACAATTAAGCAATCACAACGGGTACCTAGCAAAACACTATGGGGTGAATTTTCCCCATGTCGGGCAGGCCGGGTGGGCGCGGAGCCAATCGCTGCCCGCGATCGGGTCCGCGCCGCCATTTTACGCAGGTGGGCCAATTAAGGCCTGTCCAGTGTAATGCGCGACTCCCGAGGATAGCGGGAGTGGTTGGGCGGCAGCGGGAGTGCAATGACCGCAGGGTCCAATGGCAACCCGGCAGCCTGTTTAAATGAAGCGCTGGCAGCTTTGCAAAGGCTGATCACAATGGTCAGTAGGAGAGCTCACCAGAGCGCTGCTGGAGAGCAAGCCAGGCCGGAAGGCAGGGCAGCGGAACAGACCAGGCTGGAGGGTAGGGCAGCAGGGCAGTGTGCCCCTCATTTTTCCAATGAGTGCCTAGCTGCCCTCCTGGAGGAAGTGGCAGCATGGCGGGAGGCCCTCGTTCTGAGAGACGGGAGGTGGAAGCCCCCTCACCTGACCAAACTTGCCTGGGAGGAGGTGGCAGTGATAGCTCCCATGACGTGGTGCGACACAGGTGGGTCCAATGCCGCAAGCGATTCAATGACCTCTTGTGCTCAGGAAGGGTGAGTACCATGTTGGCAGAGGTTACTTAATACAGCTGGTAGCCTTTTTCCTCCTAAGGCCCTCCCTCCCCCAACACCCTGAGTGCATTAACAGCATTGACCCCTCCAGGGCATGTTTCCCTTGCTGGGTGGTCAGCAGATATTGTCCATGCCTAGTTCACCCTGAGAGGGTTCTGCTGAGTTCTGCACCCGCAGCATGTGTGACACTGACACCCAGCCTACTGTTTTGGGGGCAACCTCAAGGATCTGCACCTAGGCACAGTACTGGAACTGCGAAGCATGTCAAAGCCAGAGTGCTGACATAGTCAGGGAGAGGAACTTCCAGTTGGCGGGGCACCAATCTATCTGCTGCCCTTGGTGTTCCACATGCTTGTGTCTCCTTGCTTTGCAAGATTAGACTGTGTGGTGCCAAATGTGATAGAGGCAGCATGTGGGCAAGGGGGGTTCAGCTCTGGCTTCTTTGTCTGAGTGTGCGGCAGCTGCAGGGTGATGAAGTACTGGAGCCCTTAAATGTCCCACTCTGGTTGGGGTGGCATGGATGCAATGGGAATCCAGGTACAGGGTTGGACTAATCAGTGCTCTTCTCTCTTTTTTCAGAAGACTGCACATAATGCTGCCGAGTAGATGCGGACTGGTGGAGGCCAGGCCCAGTTGGCCATCGTGACTTGCTACAAGCAGGAGGCAATGGATCTGGAGAGGAGCCATGAGCCCAGGTCCACCAGTGGCGGTGAGGCTGGGGTGCCACAGGGAGGTATGTTTGCTGAGCACTGAGGTCACCATGTGTGTCCCAGCAGCCATGGCACTGCTGAATGCTCAGTGATTGAAGTTTGCAACATGGGTTGACAATTGATTATGGAAGAATGAGTGCATACTGATCCGGGGGACAGATATGCACATTGACATTATCTCCACTTTAACTAATCAAATGTCCTTGTTCTACCTTTCAGCATCACCGGAGCAGGGCTAGGAGGAGGCGGCAGAGGGGCCACCTCTCACACCTGAGGGCCCTGAACAACTGGACTCACCAGCGTCACATCATCTTTGCCAGGCAGGCACCAGCGCAGATACTAGCACCTCGGTGGGAATTAGATCATTGGCTACTGCCCCAGGGCACAGTGGTGAGGGCACTTTACACTCACTTGAGGTTTGGGTGGAGACAGAGTGCCCATGGCGCCGGCAGTCAGAGGACTGCAGAGGACCAGGTGCATGCTCGGTGGCTGATGAGGTGCCTCTGGAGTCCTTCGTGAGGCAGCAGATGCTGGAAGTGCAGCAGGGTATGCGGGAGGATCTGGCGGAGATACATGAGGCTATGCGTGGCATGGTCTCTGTGCTGGAGGAGTCCATGCAGAGCATCATCGATGCAATGAGCCTCATAACCGAGTGCCATGCTTCCTCCATGGAGGGAGTGGCGACTCTCGAGAGGCTTCTCCAGGAGAACAATCAGGGCTTCCTGGGGTTGCACTCGGACCTGCAAGCCCTCACATCGGCATTGACCTCAGCTGGTCAGTGCCAGTGTGGGAGATGGTTTGGGAACCCAAGTATCCCAGCTCGGTGCCCATCCATCTACAGTGAGCAGGGAGGTCCGAAGTGACCTCATGGTGCAGCAGGTACCAGTAGCCTCTGTAGGCTCTTCTTGGGGCACTCTGGATGAGGGCAGCAGTTCCTCCGCCCCTCTGACCGTGGGATCCCATGAGGCTGCGGCGACTGGGAAGATGCCACCTGCGGAATTGGCCCCTCCCTCCCAGGCGGGGCTATCAAAGGCTCAATGGCCAGAGGACGTCCGCCAAGGTCATCGAGGCCAGCAGGACAGAGTGAACAGGCTGTCTCAGATGCCAGTGCCAGCGAGGGGGGAATACCTAGACGTAGCACCCGCAAGCATAAACTTAAGGCACCTTAGGCACACCACAGGTTCCTCACTGGTGATTTTATGTTGCCCCGCTATTAGTTCATGATCACTTGGTGTGATGCGTAACACCTTTTGTAATGATTTTTTTTCTGAACTTCATTTTGTTAAATCGTTAAATTTTAATGTGTTAGCATGGCTCAGGGTGCCTCCCTGGGAACCCATGATGTCATGAATGAGTTGTTTGATGTTGAGCTTTATTGACAAGGCCCTTAGGTAATGTTCCTACCCACACAGATTTTGCACTCAGGTGTCAAGTATGAAGCCTGCAGCTCTGGCTTGTGTTGGAGGTCCATCTGTGGTGTGCTAGCTGAAGGTTCGTTGGGTTAAAGCCTCCCGGTTGTCCCTGCCCCCCTGTAGTTTGCCCGGGTCAGCGTCTACCACCTCAGCATTCTCCTGTGTGTAAAAACAAAAAACTGCGGATGCTGGAAATCCAAAACAAAAACAATTACCTGGAAAAACTCAGCAGGTCTGGCAGCATCGGCGGAGAAGAAAAGAGTTGACATTTCGAGTCCTCATGAGGGTCATGAGGACTCGAAAAGTCAACTCTTTTCTTCTCCGCCGATGCTGCCAGACCTGCTGAGTTTTTCCAGCTAATTCTGTTCTTGTTTTTGATTCTCCTGTGTGTGCTCATCCTTAGACTCAATGCTGGGCTCATCATGTGCAGCTGGAGCTACTGTGTCTACATCATCTTTGTCTACTGCATGGCCCCTTTCCAGTGCCAGATTGCGGAAAGTGCAACATACAACCACTATCAGCAACACATGATCTGGGGGGGGTATTGGAGTGCGCCCTCTAAACAGTCCAGGCATTGGAAACGCATCTTGAGAAGACCAATGGTTCTCTCCACCACAGCCCTTGTGGAGGCCTGGCTCCTGTTGTACTGCTGCTTGGCCTCTGTTCTTGGTTGGCGATGGGGCGTCAGGAGCCAGCTTTTGAGGGGATAGCTCTTGTCACCGAGCAGCCATCCATCCACTTGGTTTGGAACACTGAAGAGTCTCGGCACCTGGGAGTGTTTGAGGATGTAAGTGTCGTGTGAGACGCCTGGGTACCTTGCAGATTCTGCATCTTGTAATCATACATTATCTGTACATTCAAGAATTGGAATCTCTTCCTGTTGACGAAGGCACCAGGCTCACCCACTGGCGCCTTAATGGCCACGTGTGCAATCGATTGCACCCTGGACGCGGGGGAAGCCAGCATTCGCTGCGAAACTTCTGGCTTACTCTGTCTGGCTGGCCCCATCCCAGCGGTAATGGATGAAAGTCAATGCACACCTGAACAGAGCGTCTGTCACCTGTTTGAGACATGTGGACAGCTGACTGGGAGACCCTGCAATGATCACCCACCGACCTCTGGAAAGAGCCGGAGGCATAGAAGTTGAAGGCAGCCGTGACCTTCAACGCCGCTGGCATGGGGTACCCATGCACACAGTTGGCACAAATCTCAGGTGTGGATCATCTGACAGATGAAGGTGACTGTCTCCCTTGAGCGATGGAGCCTCCTTCGGCACTGCACCTCAAACATATTGAGGTAGCTGCTTTGCCGCCTATATACCCTGGTAGCAGGATAGTGGCGTCTTCTGCAGCCCCTTCTGCCTTGGACTTCCTGTTGGCCCTAAGCCCCTTGTGCTTGTGCCTCTTCTCCTAAAGGTGGCTCCCCTAGAGGCTGAATGTGGACTCCTGACCTCCTCCCCCTTCTGGCTCTCCCTTCGTCTTCAGAGGAGGTGCCTCCAATGGTAGCACAACTCCCATTCCCAGGCTAAGGAAAGGCTTCCTGAAACCAGCAAGGCTCCAGAAATGATGTTGACTCAGAGTCCAGACCTGAAGGCTGTTACTCCTGTCCAGGCAGCTGTGAAGAATTTTGAAGTATTCCTGCTCACACAGGCAAGTATCAGTAACTTTAAGCATTAAATGTCTGACAAATAACGCTCAAACCTCTTATCCCGCCCATGGATGACGTTTATAGAAATGTGGCCTACCCGCCTGCCTGTTGCGCCCGTGTGATATCCTGAAGATCACATTGGCCTCAAAATCCCCTATAATTGCTGCCTCAAGGGCCTTAAGTGGATCTTTAATTAATGGCGGGTGCCCACAAATCTTAATATCACAATGGTGTGCAGTGACATCGGGACGCTCACCCGACGTCACTGCGCATCATTTTACGTGTCCAAGTGCTAGGCCTGCCTCTGCGTGCCTGCGAGAAAATTCTGGCCTATAATCTTTTACAAAAACAGAAAATGCTGGTAAAATTCAGCAGATCTAACAGCATCTATGGAGAGAAAAAAAACAAAGAGTTAACATTTCGAGTCATAAGGAGTCATCTGTTTTTTTCTCTCCATATATGCTGTTAGACCTGCTGAGTTTTTCCAGCGTTTTTTGTTTTGGTTTTTAGATTTCCAGCATCTGCAGTATTTTGCTTTTACTATAATCTTGTGTTTAAAAAACATAGAAAAGTTCTTAAATTCTTGGAAACTTTTATGGTTAATGTTTTCCAGCAATTCCTGAAAGCAAACCTTAATTTAACTTTTTGTTACCTGTTTTAGCTGCATGGTAATCCTTCAGTATTCTTTTTTTGGAATGTTATTTTTGCCCCGAATCACCTGCTGGCTTGAAATTGAACCTTATTGTAGTTTAAAGGTATTGGTTGTCAGGTATTGAGACTTGGAATATGATTGGTTTATGAAATTTGTATTTCCCTTCTTGAATTGCTGTTGTTCTCTAACAAGAAAATGTAGCATGGGGAGATTAACTTTGCTAACAGGTCCTAACCTCTAACAAAGTTCAAAGCTTGTATGTTTTAAAAATGAATATGGGAAGGTGACTTTCAATTTGTAAACCATTGATAACAATGATAAAATGGCCCATACAGTGATCTGTAATACTTAAGTATGAAAAATATAAAGCATCTGCAAAAAAAATCTTGACCTCTGATTCCATGTGTCCACAAACTATATTTATCTTGAATAAGAATAGACAGTTAGAGGAGTTAAGTGAAACCTATTCTAATGTGATATTCTGTTGCCTGAATTTTAAGAATTCTCTTGAACTATTGATCAGCACTTTACCTACCCTGGGAAATAGCTCCATTGGGTGGCGCTGTGTAGAAGAAGTAAGCCAATCAATAGTGAATTTAGTGAAGGATCTGGAGGAGTACTATCTATGGTGGTGAAATGAGAGATTAGAACAGCTAAAAGGGAATATGGAGGGTTGGGGGAAAGGTTTGCAGTAATAAGAAAAGAAATAGTAACATCTTATATTTACGCATTCAAGTTTAAAAAAAATGCTTGGAGAATGTAGGACCACAGATGAAGGAGTCTAACAGTGGAAAATGAATTTATGCCAGATATTAATATTGATTATGGAACTGTGAGCATAGTTTTACTAAAGGAAGATGTGAAACAGCTGATAGCCATAACTGTAATAAGAATAATTTGGTTCTGAAGAAATTAGCTGAGCCCAAGATGGATTGGCCACAGTGCCCTATTGGTGCGTATATTGGGTGCTGAAGCAACATAACTGGAGATGAGATGGTCAGATGTGCAATGTTAAACGCAGTCCTTCCACTCTCTGCTGCAACAAAAAGTCAAAAGCAGCGAAACTGGCTTATGGTGATCCTTCATAACAACGCTGGTGTGGGGTTGGGGCCGGTGGGGGAGTGTTGGTGGGAAGGATTGGCTCCTTGCGCAGCTAAATGCCCACTCTGCATTCTTTTGGTGCATACATAACATGCTTGGGTCATGCAAACTGCATAGGAAGTAGCATGGCCACTATTTTACAAGCTCCCGGCATCTGTGATGCTGACACAAGAGGCCTTGATGTCAAATTTATATTAGCAAATGTAAATTCAGATGCAAACTTGTAGTATAATCACTTAAAATGGATGATGCCCATTTTGTAAGTTTCACTGATCCTTGGAAAACTGCCATATGGCTACCCTTGTTATACAAATATTAGGAGCAGGTATATAATTAATCACTGAGTTGTTTGGGCTTTGTCTAATATCGTGCTCTTTGCAGTTATCACAGGTTTATTTGTTCCCTTTGTATAAATTTTCTTATCAAGTTTAATTATGTTTGCTGTATCAAAGGCTGAGGACTGAGCTATCTGATGGTGCTTCAAAATATCAAAGATTGACAGATGACCTGCAGAGGAAAGATGAGGAACATAGTGATCTCAAGGAAAAATACATAGATGCTAAGAAGCAGATGCAACAGGTAGAGAAGGAGGTGAGTTCTATTGTTGAAAATAAAACAAATGCTGTTAACCCAAAATATAAACAGAGAATACTGGAAAGAGAAAAGACTGCTAAATGTATTGTGTGGAAATGGTGCTGAACAAAACGTAGGGGGAGACAGAATGGGTAGGATGGCCATAAAATTTTGCGTATTACATTGTAATTTGCACACTTATTATATTTAGGAAATCAAGAACTTGAGAGTGATTTTTAGTTGCCGTGAGATCATTTTGCATCTGTTCCATTCTAAAAATTATACTTGTAGTGGTGCTATTTCATTCATTGTTGCTATGTATTGTGTGCAGAGCAGTTATCTAATTTAAATAATAACCGATTTATACTCTTGTGGCTTTGCCTGTGGACCTGTAAAATTAATTGCCCAGATCTTCTGACCCTAATAGCAATGAACGCTGAGACACTTGCAATGGTCACAATGGCATTGGAAGTTCTGGGGAGCCGATTGATGCTGGAACCAGGAACTTCCAATAGTTTAGAAATGGCTTTGTGGGAGCACTCTCAGTTTGCTGTTCTGCTTCAACCATTGTTTTGGGCAGTGTTTAGCTAGGGGTGGGGTGTTATGAGCATATGTCAGGGGTGCGGGATGGGGCTAATGAAAATGAGCATGTATCGGAGGGTGCGGGAGAGGACTAGTGAACATGTGTCGTGGTGTGGGAGGATGATGATGAACATGTGTCGGCAGACATTTGGGAGGGAGTGGGTGGTGTCAAGTGGGGTAGCAGTACGGCAGCGGGGGAGCGGTGCAGCAGGGGGTGGGCCCAACCACCTTCAGATGCTTCATCAATGACCTTCCATCCATTATAAGGTCAGAGGTGAGGATGTTCACTGATGAATGCATAATATTCAGCACCATTTGCGACTCAGATACTGAAACAGTCAATGTCCATATGCAGCAAGACCTGGGCAGCATTCTGGCTTGGGCTGATAAGTGACAAATAACATTCAATCCACACAAGTGCCAGGCAATGACCATCTCCAGCAAAAGCAAACCTAACTTGTACCCCCTGACATTCAATGGCATTACCATAGCTGTATCTCCCACTATCACCATCCTAGGAGTTACCATTGACCAGAAACTGAACTGGGCCAGCGTATTAAATATTGTGGCTACAAGAGCAGGTCAGAGGCTGGGAATTCTGTGGCAAGTAACTTACCACCTCACTCCCCAAAGTTTGTCCACCATCTGCAAGGCACTAGCCAGGGGAGTGATGGAATACTCTCCACTTGCCTATGATTGCAGCTCCAACAACATTTGAGAAGCTTGACACCACCCAGGACAAAGCAGCCTGCTTGTTTGGCACCTACCACCTTCAGCGTTCATTTCCTCCATCACTGCACAGTGGCAGCAGCGTGTACCATCTACAAGATATACTTCAGCAACTCACTAAGTCTCCTTTGACAGCACTTTCCAAACCCACAGTTTCTACCACTTAGAAGGACAAGAGCAGCAGACACATGGGAATAGCACCACCTGCAAGCTCCCCACCAAGTAGCACACCATCTTGTCTTGGAACTATATCACCATTCTCTCACTGTTGCTAGTTCAAAATCCTGGAACTCCCTTCCTAACAAGAAGGCAGCTCACCACCACCTCCTTGAAGGCAATTAAGGGTGAGCAATAAGTGCCAGCAACACCCACATACCATGAAAGAATAATTTTTTTAAAAAATATACTGTTATAGCAGTTTGCACATTTAAATATTTTTATTAAGAGTACCCAAACCAGTTATATGGCTTCTAGTTTCATTCAGTTTTTGATCACTTTTATATTTTCTTCATAGCTGGAAGAATAATTCAAAGTTTTGATAAAATAGGAATTATTTATTTTATATTTTAGATAAGGCACTGATGCAATCATTCTCCCTGAGGAAATTCTTTCGATCAGAAATATATTTTATAAATATAAAAAAAAACTATAAAACTCAAAGAAATTTAACATAATCTTTAAATATTCAGTATTTAATATTACTGAATGTTAGGTTCTAGGGCTTTTATTCAGAGCTCCTCTCTAGTTTGATTAACAAAACAGGTCTTCCTGATATCCTTTCCTTTAAACCTTTTGATACTTGCGTTCGCTGATACACAAGGAAATGCAACTGCTTTTAATTATTTAGTATACCTTACAAACTTTTCTGTTGTGTTTGTTAAATAAACAGCTTTTTGAATGTAGTAACTCAATGTTTATCTTATTTTGCACTTTTTTACACAGTGCTAATTTCCATCACTACTTATTATGACTTTGCTAGATTTTTGGTACTGGTAGTCTTGGGCAGATTTGCTTTGAACATGGGTTGTGAAGTGTACAAATGGATGAGTTCTGACATGGTTCAAGAATTGTCAGTCTTCTTGTCAATCATGTACAAAAAATGTTCCTTGGTGAGGTCTGCAGGACTTGTTCACGTGAAATGTGTCTGACCAACAATCGCACACAAGCATTCACATCACTCCCTGCGTGTGGCGCCATATAGCTGCACAGTTCTGCAATATGTTCCTCTTCATTCAGGAAGAATAGGTCAGCAGCTCTGTAGCTTTGGTCTTTGAATTCTGCGGGTACGATTATCATCAACAAGGCCCACTTCTATGAACCCCATCTCCCTTGGGTTCGGACAGCCCTGATAGTGGCTATGTAGCTTTCAAGAGTCCCTTTTCAACCAATCAACCAATGACACCCGATTCACGGTTTGGCCACTTCTGTGAAAACACCCAGCTCTTTAGCATCTCAGATTTTCACACAACTATCCAGTTTTAGAACTTTGTTTAGCCAGCTTGCACATTTTCTCCAAGAGGTAGACCATATGAAGGTCAGGGATAATTAGAGGCAAAGTTGCTGGAATTTTCCAGTTCAGCGTGGAAAGAGGAAATAACATTGATACAGAAATGAGAGAGGATATCTAATTTGGACTGGAACAAAGAATGTTCCACAAATCCCATGAAAAGACGGGCATCGCTAGGATCCATATAGGTTCCCCTTTTTATTTGGCAGATGTCAGTGGAGTCAAAGGAGAAATTGGTCAATGACAAGATCAGCTGAATGGGGAAGGTATTGGTGTAGACAGGGACTAGGCATCCATTCAAGGAAGAAATTGAGAGCCCTCAGGCCACCATGGTAGGGGATGGAGGTGTAGAGAGATTAGACATCCATGGTGAAAACATTATGATGGTTTTGCAATACCTTATCACCAACTTGTATTTTCTTTTACTGGGGAGCACAATTGATTTGAATATGGCATCTTGTTCATCCAGTAGTCAAAAATACATCTGTGATAGTCATATATTCCCTTGCTTTGTATGCTATGTTAATCTGTCCATTCTCCCAGATTCTTAGACTCACCTTGCTCCCAAAGTACATCAGCTCAAAATTACCTTGATTAAATTGCATCTGCCTACTTCCAGTCTATTCATCCTTCTGAAGTCTGCTACCACCGTGCTCACTATATGGAGATGATGTACAATCTAAATGAGACTATTTTGAGGAAGGGTGTGCATTTTCAGAAACTTTGAAGGAGGCAGGTCAAGTTGAGAATGTGGCTAGGAAGGTGTACGGGGTACTTTGCTTTGTAAATAGCAGGTACTGAATACAAAAATTTAAAAAGTCAAACAAAGGTGTTGCGGTTATGTGAAAATATTGGTGAAACAGAGATTGTTTTCTTTCGAGCAGTGGAGGTTATGGGGAAGACCTAACAAAAGTATTCAGAATTTTAATGGATTTTGATAGTTTCTCCCTTGTGCTCTATTTTCCCCTGGCAACTTATTCAGTGTCCTGAGAGGTTTAAAATAATTTGGAAAAAGCAGAGGGGAAATGAGACATTTCACTCAGAGTGGGTAAGACCTGGAACATAACGTTCCATAGAAACTTTTTCCTTTAAGGCATTGAACCAACTTGTAGAGTTATATGTTAAAAGCTGGGGAGTGGGACGAAATTGCACAAGATAACAGACTAAATTGCCTCTTTCTATTCAGTAAGATTCTATAAAATTAATGGTTTTCTAGTACATTTTCCGTTGCAAAGTCAATATATTCTTTCATTAGGCTGATGCCATTTTCAGCAGATTAAACTCACTTGCATAACACCCAAAAAAATTGGGACTCCAAAACAATACCACTACTCAAAAAGAGCAAAACTCAAGTGTCCTAGATATCATCTTCTGTCTTCTATGACAAAACTCGGTGGATGGATTTTCAAAGAAACTAGGTAATGTTTTTTATGCTTTGGACCTGTATATATGAGGAAACATAGTTGCCAAAAGAAATGGTGGGAAATTGTTTGTGACTTGGTTTATTTCCAGCAATGGTGGTTACATGAACCAATTATCTTAGTCTCCCAATTTCCTCAGGAAATATAACACAATGGATGTATGTTAGATGATTGATTTAGCTTATTCCTTATTTCTAACTTTAGTTCAACTAAAGTCCTCTGCCACTGTTCACTTTTCAAATTTTCAGATTTCCACAAAACGTGAAGAAGAAAGGTCTCTGAGAAACAAAGTTCAGGAACTTGAGCGGTTGAAGAATCAAATGATTCAAGATCTTGAGACTAAAGAACGGATGATCCAACAGTTTAGGAAGGTAGTAACTACTTTTTAAATAAATGCTGCTCTGAATGGCTATATGAGGATGAGATACAAATCTATAACCTGATTGTGGATTCTCTCTAATCGTTAACAATATAATTGGAAAGCAATCTTCAGTTGCTGTTTATACTGTCCTTTTCTTCTTGTACGTTATTACATTAATTTTGTTGAAGGTCTTTGGTCTTGTTTCTAGAATTCTATTGGTTCTCAAACTTTAAATCTGAGTGACCTTTTCTTCTATCAATATGTACATTGTTCTTTCTTCAAAGCTTTGCTAAAAGTCTCCTGTCCTTTTATACACACTTATGGCGGGATTTTCCACACCTGCCCACCGCTGCAATCTTCTGGTCCCGCTGCAAGCCAATGGACTTCTGGCTGGGGTGCCACCTGTGACAGGGCCGGAAAACCCCGGCCTTAGGGAATTTTCTCTCACACCTAGGATGTGGGCTGAGACACAAGTGGACTGGCACAATGACAGGGAATGTATTGGGATGGAAGCCCGAAGTGTTCTTGCTGCTGTTTAAGTTCCCTGGAGGCAGCTGGGCTGCCAAGTGGAGACCACACTTATCTGTGGCAGGCCAGCAATTGAGCCTGTTAAGGAACCCATTAATTGGTATCAATTGGCACACAACCGGTCTCTTGTGCAGGGTACGCTATGCACCTACAGAGGTTCTGTTTCCTGCAGATGTTGGAGCATCAGTGTCACCAAAGACTGTGCCATCCAGGGAGGCAGTGCTGGAGCTGTGTGCTATGATGGAGAAGGATGTGAACCTGATGGGAAGTGGTGGTCACCCATTGCTTGTGGTTTTGAAAGTCACAGAGCCACTTAACTTGTACACCTTGAGATCATTTCAGGCAGCCTCTGAAGACAGTTGGGATTTCCCAATCTATCACTGCATCAAGCTGGTCAAGGATGTCACATTCAAGATCGCCGGCCACTACATGGGGTTTTCACTAATCCAGTCAGGCAGAGCGGGTGGCAGGATTTGGGGTCATCACTGGCTTTCCCAAGGTGCAGTGTGTAACTGACTGCACACATGTGGTCATGCAGATTTTCAACAGGCAGGGACTCCGCTCACTCAATGTACAACTGGTTTAGGACCACCATAAAGTGGATCCTTCAGCTTGTGCAAGGTTTCTGGGAACTGTTATGATCCCTACTGTCTAAGGTAGTCCCAGGTACTAGAGCTTTCCGTTTACCTGTTCGTCTTCAAGGATGGATACCCTGCAACCAGGGCTACATACTGAAAACGTGGCTCCTTATTCCTGTGCAGAGTCCAAGCACTGAGGCAGAGGTGGCATAACAACAGCAGCTGACTCCAAAGGCATGCCATTAGTCTGAAGCTAAGCGTTGCTGTGCTCTTCTACAGTCCCCAGTGAGAGTGGCTGCAACTGTCACTGTCTCCGTGAGCTGCTCAGGCTGAATGGTTCATAAATGTGATCAAATTCTCATCTATATTAGTATCTGCACTGATGGAAGATGTGCTGGAATGATGTGATGCTGCCTCCAGATTTTTCTTCCTTTTCTGAGATGCCAAGCGCCTTCACAGAAGTGTTGCTTCATGTTCTACTTAACCTGGAAGAGAGAGAGGTGTGATATGAGGGCACTGTGAATTCCAACATTTCCTCCTTGCTGCCCTCTGTTCTGTGATAGCTGTAGGAGTATTATAGTTACTGCTCGCTAGAAGGTTTTGTGGCCTCTTCCATTAGGTTATTCGCTTGTGTTAGTGCTCCACACCTATCTCTTCATGAATGACAAGCTGTCCTGCCTCCTAAGCTACATAACTCCAGCGCTGCCTCATTGCCACTGAAGTTGGTACATAAAGAAATAGCATATCTCTCGTAGTCTGTCATCTTTCTCTTGCGATTTGAGCTCTCTTCCACTGCAAACAGAGCCATGCACTTTGTCACTTCTCCATCGTGGCCACATTATGAGCCTGTATTAGTGGCAGCCTCATTATCAATCATTGCACCACAGGATGCTTGCTACATTTGACCATTTATTTATTGCAATTCAGCTAATGCAGGTTGGAGTCATACCTAGCACAAAAGAAGATGATTGTGGTTGTTGGAAGTCAATCATTTCAGTTCCAGGGCATCACTGCAGGAGTTCCTCAGGGTAGTGCTCTGGGCCCAATCATCTTCAGCTGCTTCATAAATAAGGACAGAAGTGGGGATGTTCGCTGCTGCACAATGTTTCACAACTCCTCAGAAACTTAAGCAGTCTGTGCTCATAAGCAGCAAGACCTGGACAACATTCAGGCTTGGGCTGATGTGTGGCCTGAATGTTACTTGCCACTCAAATGCCAGGTAATGACATCTCCAACAGGACAGAATCTATCTCCCCATGACATTCAATGGCATTACCATTGCTGAATCCCACACTATCTACATCCTGAGTGGTTACCAGCGACCAGAAAGTGAACTGGATCAGCCAATCAAGTACTATGCCTACAAGAGCAGGTCCGAGGCTGGGAATTCTGCAGAGAGTAACCTGCCTTCGGACGCGCCCCTGCCCCCTCCCCCCAAAAGCTTGTGAGCGTCTACAAGGTACATATCTGGAGTGTGATGGAATACTTTCCACTTGCCTGGATGAGTGCAGCTCTAACACTCAAGAACCTCGATGTCATCCAGGGCAAAGCAGACTGCTTAATTGACACCCCATCCACCATCTTCAACATCCACTCTCTCCACCACTGACACGTAGTGGAAGCACTATACCATCTACAAGGTAGCACTGTACCATCTACAAAGTACACCACAGCAGCTCACCAAGATTCCTTTGACAATACCTTCCAAACCCTTGAGCTCTACCACCTAGAAGGACAAGGACAGCAGATGCATGGGAACACTATCACCTGCAGGTTCCCTTCCAAGCCACGCACTATCTTGACTTGGAGCTATATCGCCATTTCTTCACTATCGCTGGAACAAAATCCTGGAACTATGCCCACCCAGCCACCACCCACCGCCCCTGACTAACATCGCTGTGGACTGCAGCAGTTTAAGAATGCAGCTCGCCTAGAGGGCAATTGGGGATGGGCAATAAAAATACTGGCCTAGCCAATGATGCACGCATCCCATGTAAAGAATAAAAAAAACAGACAACTTAGAGTCATAGGGCAGAATTTTCTGCCTGTTGGGCGGGCTGGCCTGCCCCATCTCCGGCGGGTAGGGAGCCGATCCCCACCGGAGGAGCGGGCCCCGCCACCATTTTACGTGGGCGGTCCAATTAAGGCCCGCCCAGTGTAATGTCCGGCAGGTTGTGCAGGGCAAATGGGGGGGTTTCCCCAAAAGCGAGAGTGCGCTCTTTTGTGCATGCGCACAACTCCCCGAGGCTAAGTGCTGCCTCAGGGAGATCGCTTACACTTTTAAAAAGATTAAAAATAGAAAAATAAAAATTTCCTAACATGTCCCCCTCATGTGACAATGTCACATGAGATGGGACATGTTCATAAATTACAGTAAAACTTTATTAAACTTTGTAGAACCCTGCATGAAACCTCATCCTGCCACTAGATGAGGTTTCATGTTTTTTCTATTGCCCGCCAGGGCTCCTGGCCTGCCCGCCAACCTTAAGGTTGGACGAGCAGGTCCTTTTATTGTTTAAGTGATACTGTCAATGGCCTCAATTGGCCACTGACAGGTCAGCAGGCGCACAGCTGATTTTGCTGTGCCCCCGCCTTCCTGAAAATTTAAATGGGGCGAGATGATGTTCGGGGTTCCGCCCGACTTCATCCCACGTCATTTTATGCGTCGGCGAGCGGGCCCCACCTCCTGCTCGCCGATGGCAAAATTCTGCCTGTAGAGTTTTACAGCATGGAAAGAGGCCCTTCAGTCCATCATGTCTGCGCCGGTCATCAAGCCTCTATCTACTCTAATCCCATTTTCCAGCGCATGGCCCATAGCCTTGTATGCTATGGTGTTTCAAGTGTTTATCTAAATACTTTTTTGACCAGGTCCTCCACTGAGAGGCTGTTATGTATCTAACTGTGAGCACTGGTGCAAGGTCATGGCGGATGCCTGAGCAGACACCATCTTTTTACATTTCACATGTACCTTTTGTGACATTTTAAAGTTATGAGTTTCATGTTATTATTTTGTCTTGTCTTGCCATACCACATCAGATCATTTACAATGCTGGAAATGAATCAGTGCGTCCTTGGAGCTGTCCTATGGCTGCTAATCTCCTCCTCTGCAACTTCCAGCCATGTCCTTTAGGGCAGGCATACCTGGCTTCCTCCAGCCATTATGTGGCAGGAAGACCCCCCTCTGTGCCCTGACTGTCTAGAGGAGCACCTTCAGGAAGGTATCAATAAACCTGGGTGGCAGCCATCTGTCAGCTGCTGCCATTGCCCTACTTCCACCCTTGTCTAGCCTCCCCTTTATATACTTCTGTTTGTGCTGTTCTCCCCCCCCCACCCCACCTTAAATATGGCACCTGCGTATCAGATGGTGGGACATCCTCCACTTGCTCCGCATTAATTGGAGGCCCCCGATTAAAATTCCTTGTAATCTTCCGCCTTACGGCTTTGTAATCTGACATCAGGACTTCCTTGCTGGCGATAAAATTCCGCCCTTGGTGTCTCTCTCAGCCTCTCATTGAGATGAGGAAAAACTACAGAACACTTCTGTGTTGAAGAACTCATGTACCCTAATAATCCAAACAAGCAGTTTGTCTTCTGTATATGGAGTTATGTTCTGGTATTACACATTAGTTGTTTTCTCTTCTGACACTTGTGACCAGCACCTTTTTCACACGCACCACCTTGGTTATATAGTAACAGCGTTTAGCAGCAAATCTGAGGTTATTTCCATGTTCATATCATGTTAGCAGCTTATCCTTTTGCAAATGTTTCTTCATACTTTGGAAATATGTGAGAGATTTTAATTTACTAACATGCCTTATTGGGTTTTAGTTGTGTCATAATGAAGCAGACTTGAAAAAGAAGGTAGAAGTATTAACGATCACCTTAGATGAAAAAGATACTGCTTTAAGGAAACTGGAAAAGGATTTAGAAGAGAATAACACCCTACACAAAACGAAGGAGCAACAGGTCAGTGTGGTCCCAGAGCTTAATCTACATTAAGTAACTGATATCATTTAAATGGTCAAATATAAAAATGTTTTCAAAAACTAGCATGGAAGATTTTTTGGCCTCAGCCACTAAAAGTCAATGGGCAGAATTTTCTGCCTACCGGGCGGGCGGGCCTGACCCAACTTCCGGCAGGCGGGGAGCCAATCCCCGCCAGAGAAGCGGGCCCCGTCGCCATTTTAAGCGGGAAGTGCTATGAGCTTTCTGTGCAGGCGGGGGAGGGGGGGAGTTCCCCAAATGTGAGAGTGCACTCTTTTGCGCATGCGCACGATAGAGCACACATCTCCCTGAAGCTAAGTGTTGCTTCAGGGAGATCACTGACAGTTGTTTAAACAATAAAAATAGAAAAAAAACCCTTAACATGTCCCCCAATAATTGTGACAATGTCGCACGAGTATGTGAAATATTCTTGGCAAAGTAGCACTTGTGTTGATATATACATTACTTTAATGATGTTGATCCCTAGGGCTCAAGTGAAGATAAATCCACCCAGGAACCTTGCATCATGTTGACTGATAAAAAGGCTGAAGAAGCCGTACATCTTTTTCAAACTGCTTCCGAAGGTATTTAAAGAACTGAAGTGCAAATCAAATGTTGTTCAGATGCTTCCTGCTTTATTCAGAATGCTGAGGATATTAAATTGCTTGTAGCCTAGGGGACTGTTTGTTTGAAAGCTTGTTGATAAAATGAAGGCACATTGATAGTAATTAGGTTTGTGTTTTTACTTCATTTTTATTCAATTTAATTATTTTGCATAGCAAGTTTGCTGACTTTAAGATGGGGTTCTGGTGAATTTTGTACATATGCTAAAATTCAGATTACAGAACGTTTTAAGTGGTATTTTATAATCAATCAGCATTAAGTGAGGAGATAATCTGGAAAGTAGACCTGTTACTTTCTACATGAGTTACCGTTTTGGCTAGAAACGATGCCGTGCATGTATTTTAGAGCTACACAGTATTTTCAGGAGATTTCAAAGATTTCTTTGATAAGTGTATGCTTCTCTCTGGCTTATTGTTGCAAATCAAAGTTTTTGACTTTTGCTGATAAACTAGGCCCATTACAATATGGCAACTTTATGGATGAAAATTTATATTTTATGAAAAATTAAGAATTTTCCTCCTATGGAAACTATTGCGATTTGTTTTTAAACAATGTCTTTGTGACTCTAATTTGTTTGGATATTTACTAGCTTTAATGAAAGGGTTATATCCATCGATGTTTCATTGGTCATCCTGATATCTTCAGGTCCTCTCGCCACTGCCCAATTATCACTTTTTACTTCTAAATTTTGAAATATCTTCTCGATATTTCGACTTCAAAAGCTATTACTGTGAAATTTTTGTTGACCATCTGTTCTGATTCATGTCAAGAACTTCAGATAAAGGAGCAAATAATTCAAGATATGAAAGTTGCATTAACTGAACAAGACCAAACCCAAGCTGAGCAAGATGAAGTGCTTGAGGCCAAGTTGAAAGAGATTGAAGAATTGAATACAGGTGGTTGCACTATTACAGCTATATTGGGGATTTTTCATATTGGTAGTTGGGGCCCATCAAATAGCATGCAAAGTGGAAAATCAGTTTGTGTGGTGTTTCTTTTTTAAATTGCAACACAACCAGTAATTTGAGGGAAATAAACACAGCCCCTAACCAACAACGGAGAAAGCTGCATGCTGTTCTAGCAGTTGGATTCCTAAGTTTAACAATCGTAAACAGACGGAATGAGATGCGTGCTGTTTTTGCTGTGTAAAAGTAATTGCTATGACTCTGTTAAAATGATATTTTAAAAATAAAACTATTAGAACGCTGGGGGAGGATTTTCTCCTTGTCAGGCGGGCCCAGGAGCGGCCGCGCAACAGTCTGTCGCCCATGATTGGGCCCTGACTGCGATTTCACGCTGGCTGGCCAATTAATGGCTATTCAGCATGAACTGCGCGCTGAAACACACCAGGGGCGGGGGAGGTGGCCAGTGCGGAAGTCAGTGCATGCGTGCAGGTGTGCTCACGGAAAGGCCCTGAAGGCACAGAGCAGCATTCCACATTAAATATAAAGTTTTAAAAAATAAGGAAAATGTGTCCCCTCATGTGACTCTGTCACGTTAGCCGGGACATGTAAATGAGTTCTGAAAACTTTTATTTTATTTTTAATTAACATCGGAAACCTCATCCTGCCCATGAATGAGGTTTCCTCTAAAATTGAAAGGCTGCTTGGCCCATTCATTCACCCGCCAACCATAAGGTTGGACAGGCAGGGAACAATTCTATTTCATTAATCGATTAATGGGCTTAACAGCCCTCTTAATTGTTGGTGGGCGCGCTGCCAATTCCCACTTGTGCCCACCGACCAAAATGTCAAGCAAGTGCGCGATGACGTTGGGGCACTCACGACATCATCACATTCGTGCTTAGGCACGCGCCTGCAAGCTGAGGTGAAAATTCAGCCCCTGGTGTCGTGAGACTCTTAACAGCTGATTTGTGCCTGTATGATGTGACGTGGAAAATGCTGTATTCTGACAATAGACACTTCAGAAGATTTATAATGAGCTCATTTTATTTTGCAGTTGAATAGCAGAACTGCACATGCACACAACAGGTTAATCTGGGTTAGTTTTTTAATATATTTTTCCCCTTTTTAGAATTGGAGAAATGGATGCAGTATGCCAAAGAATTTGAGAAAAAATGTAATACACTCGAACACAACCAGTTGGTGAAAAATGCAAGTGAATGTCATAACACAAAATCAGGACAGTTTCAGAAAGAAATTGAAGTTTTAAAACAGCAGTTGGTGGTAAGTTTTCTGATCATTTGCTCAAGCAGAGTACACTTGTCTCTTGATGCAGAAGATTATGGGGTAGTTTCCATTCCAGAGACTTGAACACATGATCAAGGCTGACACTTTGCAGCATTCCCAAAGAAATGCACCAGCGTCGAAGGTGTTGTCTTCTGGGTGAGATGTTAAATTGAGGCCTTGTTTGCTCAGGCAGACATATCTATTTGAAGAAGAGTCTTCAGTATTTTGGCTGATTATTTATCCATAAGCCAACATGAACTAAAACAGAATATCTGGTTAATAGGACCTGTTTGTAGGACCTTAATGTTGCAGAATGCTGCCAACATTTCCCAGTAGTAACTGTACCTCAAAGTACTTCAATAGCTGTAAAGTGCTATGGGATGTCCTGAAGTCATGAAAGATGCTATTTCCTCGTACTTCCTCACTCACCCTTTCTACTGCCTGCCCCCGCCCCCCCCCCCTTTCTCAGATTTTTGTACAGTAATTTAAGGATATCAAGAGCTTTTTTTTACTATATCCAACTGGTTGATCTCCTTTAGCATGGTATGTTTGCAGGTGAAAGCAAGTCTTGCCTTCAGGTTAGGTGGAGCTGGCAGTTGGGAGTCATAACTGAGAGACTACAGCAGGCCACACCAGCAAGTGAATGTAATTGCAGTAAGACTCGAAGAGTTACCATTATAACTATGGATGTAGGAAATGTTAATAATAAACATTGATATTATTGAAGTAAGTTCATGCAGAGATGAGATCTTCATACTTGGAAAAGTATTGCAATTTATATGTATTTTTGGAGATTTAAAATTGGGGGCTATGGAGTATTTTTTCAATATTGGAGAGATTTTAGTGGTTAAGTTTAAAATTGACCTGAAGTGAATGTCAGAGTAAAGGACATTAGAAGTGTTTTACCATTTGTTGGAGTATATATGATAAGTATATCTGAAATAACATTATGCACATCAAAGTAATATTCTCTTTGCATTGATTCAATTACTCTAGTTTTCATCAAAAAGGACACCAAGATGTGACATTTAAAAATGAACTGCAATGCACTTAAGATAATTCATCAGAAGTCAGTTGAAACAATGTGATTAGAGTATAGCTAAGAGCCCTGAAAAAAAGATATTGGACTGTATCTTCCAAGCAGCAGCAATGATCATCAGATTGCTGCTGCACTCGTAAATTCCCCAACTCGACACTGCTGAGCATTTCTACTTGGGTCTTCTGAGCCTGCTTTCACAGAAATGCACAGCGTCCATCAGGGAATTCTGTTAGAACAGGGTAGCGTCGTGGAAAGATGACTTTTTAACAGCACTAGCTGCCGTATGGTAAGTTTAAAGGTCCAGTTTGAATGTTAGTGAAAGGGTGAGGGGCTGTGTGGATGGTCGAGGCAGGTAGTCAGGGGGGTCAGTTGTGTAGTTATCAGATGTTAGACTAGGTTTTAATCAGTCCAACACTTCCTTGGTACCAGGTAAGTACTGCGTACCTGGCCTCTGACTCTTAACTTCAAGTCAGAGGCATTCACGGAAGGTCCTATGGAGCAGGGGAATTCCCCATTTGAAGTTGTAACTTCCCAGCCGTTTCCCACATTGGTTCAGATGTCAGGGCTTTCAGAGAGTCCCAACATGCACCCTCAGTCATACATCCGGTCTCCAGCAGTCTGGAGACTGGAAGATTTGGCCCATGTGTCACAAAGGACTGGCAAGATACATGACTAGCAAAAACAGTTGTGGCTGGTGCCTCCAAGTGTAACAACTGTTATCTGGTTTGTTTAGAAGTGAAAATGAATTCCCAACTGCATTTTTGTTTATTTCACTTTTGAAATACTGTCTGGTCATTTTGATAGTATTTCCATTCAGATGGTTACAATGAGAAATGATTGAAGTTCAGTTCATTTCATATTTTTTTGAATGGCATCTTGAACATCTCAAGTGTTTAAGTTAATAAATCTAACATTTTCGTCACAAATTTTAAGGTCAATTTATGGGAATTTGTTTTTTAAAATTGAAAATTTGGCACTGTTGTCTCCTGGGCTTTTCCTGCCTGTTGGTTGAAGAATTATATAAAACTCTTTCCTATTTGTTTTACTGAATCTAAATCTTGATTTTTCTTTTGTCATGTTATTGTATACCAATATTGTGACAGTACTCATGAAATCACCATGTGGCTAGTTTGACTTGTTTTAAACATTTTAAAGTTCAGCTATGAACACTGAGTGAAACTGGATTAAATTCTTTAGGAATTAGAAGATGAACAGAAATGTAATCGGAAGAAATGGCTAAATGAGAAAATGGTTCTCATTCAGCAAGCAAAAGAAGCTGAAGATCGGCGCAATAAAGAGATGAGAAAATGGACAGAAGAAAGAGAGCATTATTCTAAATTGCAATTAGAAATGGTAAGAAAAACCTGTCAGATTTAGTCAGTTTATATGATGTTGCCAAATAAAATGTTTTTTTATCTATACAAAAGTTGGCTCCAAAGTCTGCAGTCAATATATTTTTGAAAATAGCCTCTACAACAAATTTTAATTGGTATTTTTAAATTAAAAGATATATTGAACAAAGTCTTGTATAAAATTTTGCATTTAATTTTGTTTTGTACACTATCTTCATTAGGCACTAGCCTTTGGCAAGAGTGGTAGGGAGATGTTGAATGTATTAAATCATAAACCGATTGAAATTTCCCATCTCCGATGGGCTTTCCCAGTTTCTCTTTTCCCATCTGCAAAGCATCCCTATTCCAGGAATGGTCTAAAACCATGTATTGGTCAAGCCACATTCCAGCCTGGATGGAATTTCATGGTAAAGCCATCAAGATCCTCTGGGAATCTCAAATCTCATCTAGCATTATGTTCAAAGTACTCCAGAATTTGAGTTCAGCTCCTATTGATCAACTTGGAGTATTCAACAAAGCTGTTGATGTAAGCTTGACTGCAGTGATAATCTGAGTTAACTTTAGGATCTTAGCAAGCAGCTATGTTAAGTTTTCAAGGGTCAATTTTGTTCTATACATTTGGCTCCTTTTGTTCATATAATGGCTATTCTTTCACTTGCACCTTAAACAAGGCCAAGCCAAATTGTCCTTTTTACTAGTATGTCAGCCAGGCCAGATTTGGCATCACCTAAC